>NC_063236.1:513250-813250 GCF_020740725.1 Corvus hawaiiensis
CGTTGGTTCGGTTTGTGTGAGGGATCCCTGAGCCCGGAGCTTGAGGAATAAACTGGTCAACACCAAGGGGGGTGGCTAGGGATAAGAAACCACAAAAAACTTCCTAACGGACCTCAGTGATCCCACCAGACCCCAGAAGAGATGCAGTCCCAGGGGAAACACAAATTCCTGCACAACCGAGTGACACTTCCCCACTTTCCTTGGCCACTTTAACCATTTGCGTGACTCCCTGCAGCACAGCAGCAAGGAATTAAAACCGCATAAACAACCAGATTGTAATAAAACAATCCATTACTGCCCGCATTTTGTGCTCCACACACACAACACACAGCAATTAAAGGCTGGACACGATCTTGGAGGTCTTTTCCAACCTAAACGATTCTGTGATTCCCATTGTTCAATCTGTTTGTAGCTACCACAAGGTGGAGGCATGAAAACAACAGAGCTCATTAATGAAGCACCTAATTACTCCCGGCTTTAATTTGCTTTATTGCCACCAGAGGGAGGAGGAGACACACTGGTGGCATTCCCAGGAAAACAAAACTCCAACGCACCCCCCAGCAGAACTGTTCCAAGGTTATTAGGGACCTTGGATCCTCGTGCCACCTGGAGCAGAGCTGTCACCTGTTAATGGCTGATCCACGCTGCCACCAAATCCTTTGGAAAACTCTGGTGACTACAGAGTTGACGAAGTCCTCCAGAATGTGTTCGTGGAGTGGTCAGTGTTGATTCGACCCAAATAAAAACCCGAACTCCACATGCTGCATGCAGAACTAGTGAATTAATAAACTGTTTTATCTCTGTCCATGATTCCCATCAAAGGTCTGGAAGATCACTGGGAGCCTGTTCTCGCCTGCCAGAGGATTTAAGGTGTCCTCAACCTGCAAAGACTTAAAACTGCTGTTCAGAGAGAGCACGGAGCTGCTGAGCAAACCCAGCAACTCACAGCGGCTGGAAAATCAACTCCCTAACAACTGCTTGAAGTGAAACATTAATCAAACCCCTAATGAAACTCCTGCAGAGATCCAGAGCTCGGCTGAGCTTCCCAGGGCAGCACAGGCTGCTTTAAGAGACGTGACTGTACCCGGAACTGCCGAGCACCCAATGAGGCCACTTGGAGAACTTTGCCAGGGACAAACGGAGTTGTGCTGCCCAGTTTGTCCCGGCTCGGGAACAAACCGGCAGCTCCTCCCCTGCCAGCCGGGGCACTCTGGTCACCGCTTGGCTGCACCTGCACTGTTCTGTCCTCGCCTGTGACCGGACTTAGAAATCAGCTGCGGAAAAGAGTCGGCCAGAGCAACCCAAGCAGCTGAATGTACTTTGAGAGGACACGATGAGTACATGAAGGCAGCTCTGACTGAACTCCCCGAGCTCTAACACACAGGAGAAGCAGTTCTGCTCTGCGTGGATCCTCTGCCCACGCTGAAAATGCCAGAGGCCGGTGCGAGCGTCCTCCTGCTCCGTGCTTGCCTGGCACTGCTAGCCTCGCCCATCTACCTGCTGTCCTTCCTGGGCATGTGGGAGCCCTTCTGCAGGAAGGTCTTTTTTCCTTTCATTTTGGACAAGATTGGTGTAGTTCACGAGAGGAAGTCAAAGAAGCACAAGCAGGAACTATTCCGTAATCTTCCTGATTTCAGAGGCCCCTCAGGGGAGCTGAGGCTGCTGGAGATAGGCACTGGCAGCGGCACCAACTTCCAGTTCTACCCACCGGGCTGCAAAATCACTTGCACCGACATCAACCCCCACTTCCAGGAGAGTCTCTCCAGAAACATGAAGAAGAACGAGCACCTCCACTACGAGCGGTTCCTGGTGGCTGCGGGAGAAGACCTGCACCAGGTGCCCAGCGGCTCCGTGGACGCCGTGGTTTGCACCCTGGTGCTGTGCTCCGTGCACAGCGTCAGCAGCACCTTGAAGGAAGTGCTCCGGGTGCTCCGGCCGGTGAGTACCTGGAAAAAAACCTGTTATTACCTTTAACACCTACTCCAGAGGCACCATGCCACAGGGAAAGGGGAAAAAAACAAAAACAGGTGGAAAAGAGTTGGTTTGAGCATAAAACCCAGACCCAGCTTGGTTCCTACAACACTCTGTATGGCTGAGTGCTGCAAAGGGTACTGGGCAGACTGGTTTAGGCTTAGAATCCTAAAAGCAACATACTGCTAACTAAAAGTAGTTACAAAGCTAGCAGCAATCACAGCCCATCATTTAAAGCAGAATGTGGTGTTGTCCCTCCCCACTCACTGGATTTTCCTTGGGTGGGAAGCTCTGACCAAGGCTTAAAGATCTGTTTTAAATGAACTGCTTCAGCCTCTGTGAAGTGGAGCTGCTCTACCTGTAGGACCAGAGCAGTCTAATTAAACACCTTATTCCCTTGGAGTTACTAATGAGCTGCAGATTAAAACCAGATGGTTTGTTGGGGTATTTTTGCAACAGACTTTCAGCCTTTGAAGTGGCATTTTCATAGAATCATGGAATGGTTTGGGTTGGGAGGAACCTTAAAGCCCATCTCATTCACCCCCTGCCCTGGCAGGGACACCTCCCACTGTCCCAGGTCGCTCCAAGCCCCATCCAACCCGGCCTTGGACACTTCCAGGGATCCAGGGGCAGCCCCAGCTTCTCTGGGCACCCTGTGCCAGGGCCTCCCCACCCTCACAGGGAGGAATTTCTTCCCAATATCTCATCTAACTCTGCCCTCTGTGAAAAACTGATGGGTTGGAGCAGATTTACACATTTATCTTAGTTTCCTTTGGAAAAAACAGTCATAGTAACAACTAATTTAAACGAAACCACAACAAACTCTTGCTGGAATAAAAGAGGGATCAAATAAGTCAATTCTTTGTGCTTTTTGAATGGGCATTTTGAATATCTGGATGTTTCCTTCTTTCATTAATTCCAACTGACAGAGGGGAGGGAAAAAGGAGGGAAAAGGGGAAGAGAGGGGGTGGTGGGAGCCGCTTGGCGTGACCCCAACACCCGCTGTAAGAAGACTCTCTGTTCCCAGGGAGGAGCTTTCTATTTCTTGGAGCACGTGGCCGCTGAGCATTCCAGCTGGAAGTATTTTTGGCAGCAGGTCTGTTACCCGACTTGGAAACTCATCTTTGCTGGATGCTGCCTCACGAGAGAGCTATGGAAGAATCTGGAAGAGGCCAAGTTCTCAGAGCTGAAGATACAACACATAAGTGTGGCGCTGCCCTGGATGCCCATCGAGCCACACATCGTGGGGTACGGGGTGAAGTAACCCCTGTCCTGCCCCCCGTCCCCCAAAATTCTTCATTTGACCAACACACCCTGCACGGCACAGGCTCCTCCACACGTGCCTGTATCAGTAACACAGTGAAGGACTTACATCGGAAGCCAAACTATCAGGTGATAAGAGAGGGTCAATTTTCTGAATGTCTCTGAATCACATAATCAGCAAGGTTGGAAATGACCTTTTGGATCAGAGTCCAACAGTTAACTCACCACCAGCACCATGTTCACCACTAAACCGTGTCCCCACATGCCACATCCACATGTCTTTTGAACATTTCCAGCGGTGGTGACTCCACCACTGCCCTGGGCAGCCTGTGCCAGGGCCTGACAGCCCTTTCTGTGAAGAAATCTTTCCTCCTATCTAATCAAACCTCCCCTGGTGTAACTTGAGGCTGTTTCCTTCCTGGAGCCCTGGCACTGCTAACCCTGCCTTGCTGCAGGGTTAACCCTTGCTGCTAACCCAGCCCGGTGCAGCCAGGGAGGATCCCAGGACAACAAAAAACCCGCCCGGGAGGCAGAAAATAAATGTATAAATGGAAAGAGACTGCTGCCTGTACCTGACTAACTCTGGGACGGGGCTCCTTCAGGTGCTCCCCAGCTGGCATGTCGCTGGGGCTCCGTCGGACCTGCTGCCCCCTCCCCACGCTCCCTCACGGCTGTTCCTGCTCCACCTGACGGAACCTGAACCCCCAAACCTGACCCTTGGCCCAGGCGAGGGTGAGACCCCCTGAACCTCTGCTCAGGCGAGGCTGGGCCCCCTGACCCACGGCTGAAAACCTTGACCCTTTGCAGAGATGAGACCCCTGACCCTCTGCCCAGGTGAGGGTGAGATCCCTGCGCCTCTCCCCAGATGAAGCTGAGCCCCTTGCACCTCTGCTCAGGTGAGGGCGGGCCCCGTGACGCTTTGCCCCAGCTGAGGGTTCCCTGGCAGAGGTCGGTGAGGGCCCGGCGGCCCCTCCCGCCCCTCACCGGCTCCTCCGTCCGCGCTCCCGCGCCGTCCCCGCCGCCCCAACGGCGCCTCCCGCCGGGGCTGCCCTCAGGCCCCGCAGCCATCTTCGGCCCTCGGCGGACATGCAGCGGGCGCGGCCCGCGGTGCCGCTGCTGCTGCTGCTGCTGCTGCTCGCGGGACCCCTGCCCGGGGGGACAGCCCCGAGGGACCTCGGTGACGGTACCGGGACCCAGCGGGACCCAGCGGGACCCAGCGGGGCCGGGTCGGGGAAGGGGGATGCGAGCGGGGAAGAGCCTGAGCAGAGCGGGCCGTGGTGGGGGGAAACGAGGAAAAACCTCATTTACACCGAAATTTGGTGAATTCGTAAAGTAGCAGCGACTGAGCGCGCCTAACCGCAAATCTATACTCAAGAAATACACCTTAGTCAGATAAATACGCGTATTTCACATCGGCTGAGAAGTCCCGGGATTCCCAGACGCCGGGATCTGTGAGGCAGCGCGTCCTGCCGTGCAGAGATCCGCGTAATGGTTTTGGCTGGAAGGGAGGGACCTTAAAGCTCCCATTCCACCCCTGCCATGGGCAGGGACACCTCCCACTGTCCCAGGCTGCTCCAAGCCTCAATATCCAACTTGGCCTTGGACGCTGCCAGGGATCCAGGGGCAGCCACAGCCTGCCCACCCTCACAGGGAGGAATTCCTTCCCAATATCCCATCCATCCCTGCCCTCTGGCAGTTTGAAGCCATTGCCCCTTGTCCTGGCACTCCAGGCCTGTGTAAAAGGTCTCTCTCCATCTTTCCTGCAGCTCCTTCAGGGACTGGAGTGCCATAGTTCAGTTAACCTGAAGCTTTTTTCCTCCCAATCCCAATTCCCCCAGCCTTTCCTCACAGCAGAGCTGCTCCATCCCTCTAAACAACTTGGTGTCCTCACCTCCAACAAGTCCATATCCTTCCTGTGCTGTGGTTATGCTGGAGATTCAAAATGCAAAACCAAACCGACCAAAAAAAACCAACCAAAAACCAGCACCACCACCACCAGCAACAAAAAAGACCCACCAAAACCCCCAAGCACCCAACCAAGCAAAAACCCCAAAACAACAGAAATAAAGACCAGCCCATAAACCCTGAGCGCCCACAAGCGCTGCCCCAAAAGCTCAGTTTTGCCCTCCGGCTGCTCTAAGGGGCCCATTGTATTTTGCAGAGTGTCAGCAGCAGCTGCCGCTGGCCCGGAGCGTCGCGTCCTGGATCGTGGGGGGCCACGAGGCCCCGGAGGGCGCGTGGCCGTGGGTCGTGAGCCTGCAGGTGCTGCGCGGTGGTGTCCGGTTCGTGCACCTGTGCGGCGGCGTCCTGCTGAGCCGGAGAGCTGTGCTGACCGCCGGGCACTGCGTGGACGGCAGGACGTAGGTACCGGGGCTGAGCCCTGGGCACCGCGGCTGAATGCCAGCCCAGCGGGGCCTGGGACGGGGAAGGAGGCCACGGGCACCTGTGTCAGTCAGTGTGGCCGAAGGAGCAGAGCTGGGGTTGTCCCCCTGCGCTGGGCGCTGTGAGGCCACTCAAGTGCTGTGTCCAGTTCTGGGCCCTCATGGCAAGGAGGACGTTGAGGGGTTGGAGCATATCCAGAGCCTGGAACAGAGCTGGGGAAGGGGCTGGGGCACAGGTCTGGTTGAAAAGACCTCCAAGACCATCAAGTCCAACCTGTGACTGATCCCCACCTTGTCCCCAGGCCAGAGCACTGAGTGCCACCTCCGGTCATTCCTTGGGTACCTCAAGGGATGGGGACTCCACCAACTCCCTGGGCAGCCAACATCAGGAATAATCAGTGAAGAATCATAAGTCAACATCAAGAAATCTTGGCTGTGCCCTTCTGGCCTGGGCCAGAACTACCTGGGTTGTTTCTAATAAGGGGCTGTTTGGTTTTGATTTATAGAATCACAGAGTGAGGCATTGGATGAGATCTTCTCGTCCAACCCCGAACCTGGGCTTTTCCAACTCTGGGCTATTCACCCCAGCCTAGTGCTGGGGTCATGGCTGGGGAAGGAGCTGCTCCCTGTGGAACAGCAGCTGGAGCAGGAGGACCCTCTCTCATGCCAGGTTTTCTGCTCCTTTCCCCAGCCCATTCCCCAAAGTAGTTTGGGCTGCTTTGTTCCACGGAGCTCTGATTTTTCTGGTTAATAGAGTTTTCTGAACCACTAAAACTCACCAAGAAATGTTGTGATATTTAGATTATAAACACTCCATTAGTTTTAACACTATTTCCTTTTTTTCTTGTTTATCAGAACCAACAATTTGGCATTTAATTTTTTTTTTTTTTTTTTTGACAATGTGGTAATAACTCCTCAGAACAGACTTTTAACTGCCCTTACAGCAACTCTGGAGCATTTCAGCTCTCAGCACTGGTCTCTTTTCCAGCCTTTACCACAGTTGCACAATCTGCATCAGTTGACATCGACTGTGTTGACACAGCCATGACCTGGGGGAAAGTGAACTGTAAAATCTGCAAACTTTGGAATTTTATCCTTTATCAGGACTTCATTACATCAGCTCCTTGTTTGCATTTAACAAACATTTATTTGCAATATAATGCCTCTTTATCAATTTAAGTTTTACCTTAAATTTGGAGGTTAATTTGAATTTTATAGCTCATCCCAGGCCAAATTCAAATCTCACTTAATAAAGGTTTTTTTCAACATTACTTGACTAGAAATTAGGTCTGCATGACTCTACTCCTATTTCTAAATTTAATATTAACTTGATAGTCATCATTTTTACTTCTAGATAATGGATTTCCCAGGTCTAGGTACAAGCAGAGTCTTTATGAGCATTGTGGGGGATGAACCTCCTTCCTTTGTCCAAAATAAAACCACGTTTTTAGCTTTGTCAGACTAACATCTCCTGGTGGCTTCTGCTGAGATGGGGTGGGAGGAAAAATCTGGGTGTCATCTGAAATCCTTAATCTGAATTTTCCTCAGCAGCCATAACCATCAATAGGCAAAGAGAGTGTTCACATGGACAGAATGGTAATGAGGCAAATTTGTTCCAGGAAATATTTACTATGGAATTTTCAATGTATATTCCTAGAGGTGCATAAGCAAAAGAAGACAGGGTTAGAGGGGATATTGGGAAGAAATTCCTCCCTGGGAGGGTGGGCAGGCCCTGGCACAGGGTGCCCAGAGCAGCTGTGGCTGCCCCTGGATCCCTGGAAGTGTCCAAGGCCAGGCTGGACATTGGGGCTTGGAGCAGCCTGGGACACTGGGAGGTGTCCCTGCCAGGGCAGGGGGTGGAATGAGATGGGCTTTAAGGTGCCTCCAATCCAACCCATTCCTGGATTCCATGATTCTATGAAAACAAACGGTTAAAACGATGTAAAACCCATGTGAATTCTCTCGTAGGGATCCATGTTCGTGGCGAGCCGTCCTGGGCGTGCACAACCTTCAAAAACACAGTCCACACACAGCAAAAAGAAGGATCAGGAGGATCATTGTGCACTCGGAGTTCAAGAGAGAAACCTTTGAGAACGACGTGGCGGTGTTTGAGCTGAAATCGGCGGTGCGGCACAGCCTCTACGTGCAGCCCATGTGCCTGCCCCCGGCCGCCCTGATCCTGCCCTTGGAGAACAGCTCCGACTGCTACATCAGTGGCTGGGGACGCACGGCCGAGAAGGGTAATGGGCTCTGGCCACTGCTGAGCACATTCTCACCCACACACCAGCGGGTTCCACCCACTCCAGCTCCCTGAATTTATAAACTCACTTTGCACTTGGAACTTAGAGGGCTTTTCCCACCTTTCAAGGGGCAGCGGCACCAAATTGAAAGAGGACGGGTTCAAATTAGATATTGGGAAGGAATCCCTCCTTGTGAGGGTGGGCAGGCCCTGGCACAGGGTGCCCAGGAAAGCTGGGGCTGCCCCTGGATCCCTGGCAGTGTCCAAGGCCAGGCTGGATGGGGCTTGGAGCAGCCTGGGACAGGGGAAGGTGTCCCTGCCCATGGCAGGGGGTGGGAACAAGATATCTTCAAGGTTCCTCCCAAGCCAAACCATTCTGTGACTCTTAACTGGATTTGCTCAGGTTATGGTCTCCTCACACAACGTCATTTAACTCTGCAGTGAGGATCGGCTTTCAGGGGTTTTCCATCACAAGCAGGTTAGACCCACACAGCTGTAACCACAGGAATAAATTTCCCAGACTTTCTTCCAAGTATAACATGAAAAAAAGGAAAATAAACCCAGCTGATTTCAGATTTGTGGTGCAGGTCAACATGGGCTGCTGGAAACAGCTATTTTATTGAAAAGCAACAATTCTGATGCCACGTGTTGTGAACTGGGGTGTTCCCATGGGATTTATGAATGACTACACCCCCTCCAATTCTCTTTACTCCCACTGGGTACAAATTCAATGCCAGTTGGTGTTGTGTGGGGGAGTTTCAGGGTCAGCTGGGATTGTATGAGCCTGTTTGATAAGTCACCTCTGACACTTTGAGCAAGGCAGGTGTATTCTCATTGATGCTTCTTCTGAGGAAGAATTGCAAAACCTTCATCAAACCCAAGTCTGCAAACCCTTAACCCACTCGGATCCGTGTCATATCCATGTCTAAACATGTCCAGGAACACACCTAGGCTGGCGAAACGAAAAAAACCACAGTAAAATTGCTACACACCCCAGCATATTTCACCCTTTCTAAATTCTGTCTCCATTCAAGGTAAAATCTCATCTGTGCTGAAAGAAGCCCAAGTGGAAATCCTCCCTCCCAGCCTGTGTAACAGCTCCGAAGGGTACGCGGGGCTCATGGACAACAGAGTGCTCTGCGCCGGCGCCTGGGCCGGAGGCACCGACGCCTGCCAGGTGAGAAGGGAGGTGGTGCCCCACCTGCCTCGGTGGAACTCCCAAGCCAGAGGCTCAGCAGCATCGTGATTTGTAGCATAATGAATTAAAACAGCAGAAATACTAACTGGAAAAACATGTCAAATGCAAAGGAAGCATCATAAAAGGGTGGGACAGTGATTGCAAAGCAAAAACATACACAAAGAATTTGGTGATATTGGAAAGATGACAGGAGTAAGTGAACAAAGAGGAAGGATAAAGAATGCAACATACTTATGCCACGAAGGTGTCAGTAAATGATACACGATACAAAACATTGGACAGACACGTGTCACTGTACCATGGAGCGTGTGTGAAGCACATGTATGTCTCACCTGTTCTTGTGCTGGAGAGCAGCACTGGACATGGATGTGGCTCAGGGATGTGGCTCAGGGATAGGGCTCTAGAAAGTGGCTCAGGGATGTGGTTCAGGGATAGGGCTCTAGGAAGTGGCTCAGGGATGTGGCATGATTTTCGTTTAAATGCTGAACAATCACCACCTCTTTCTCGGAAAAGCCAGTTCTCGGGTCCAAAGCACTGGCAAAATCTGCAGCACCAGCTGGGACACAGAGACATTTCTAATTAAACCCCATAATGTATCCTAAGTGCTTTGTCTGATACAGTTCCTGCTTCTCTCAGCAGTTTTCCCTAAGCAGGTGACACGGCCAAGACACGGGATGTGTGTTCCTTACTGTGTCTCTTGGAGCTCCCACACCGTGTGCACAACACATTCCCCAATTCAGTGAGGAGTGAAGGTTTAGGCATGAAAAGGTGCAGAGAGAAAACAACAGAACCTGAGTTAAAAGATACTGAAGCAGTGCAGGCCTGGGGCTCTGGTCAGTGCAGTGCTGACCAGAATCAGGAGGAATTTCTCCATAGAAAGGGTGGTCAGGCATTGGAAGGCGAGGGAGGTTTGGAGCCCCCTTCCCTGGAGGTGTCCCAGGACCAACGATGTGGCACTCAGTGCTTTGGTCTGGGTGACAAGATGGGGATCAGGCAGAGCTTGGGCTTGGGCTTGGAGGGCCTTTCCAACCTCAGGGATGCCGATTCCGTGTCTTTCAGCAACACCAGGTTTACCTTGAGTTGTCCATGTGCTACTGCCCACGTGTTACTGTCATTGTGACTGTCCAGTTAACTGAGCTGCTTAAAACGAATCTAAAAAATACAATGATTACTGCCTGAATTGTTTCCTGGAAGGAGTTACATGCTACTGGTTTTTGTGGTGTTCATTTGTAGGGCGACAGCGGGGGCCCCTTGGTGTGTTACCACCCCGACACTGACAAGTACTACCTCATCGGCATCGCCAGCTTTGGGGTTGGCTGCGGCCGCCCCAAATATCCTGGGATCTACGTCCGCCTGTCTCAGTACAGAAAATGGATCAAAGCAAAGCTTCGGCTGACCAACACGAGTCGGAACCCCGTGAGCACAACGCTCACCATCCTCCTGACTGTGGCACACACCGTGCTCGCACAGACTTTGTAGAGGGGCAAAGCATCGTGTCATCCTCGTGGAGGTCTGTTCTGCCTGGGAAAGCTTGGAAAAAAGAGCTCCCTCCTGCCTCTCAATAAAACCAAGAGCCAAAGGATGTGCACTTACTTTTTAGGAGTCATGTTTGCAATTGTATTTTTTGTTTCCTGCCTCTGATATCCACACTGACAGTAGAGGAAACAGTAACAGCCTTGGCACTAGTAAGGAAAATTGAATATAGAAATGTTATCAACTGGAAACACTTCCTTCCCACCCTATTTCTGTGCTTTTCCAGCCATCAGAAGGTTAAATACACTCAGTGATGGCACCAGGGTTTGGAGATGGCAGATGCTCCCTCTGCCGGGTAAAAACCAGCAGAGCACGCAAAGGTTTTAATTAACCATTTAATTAACCAAACCTTAAGTGTGGCTCAGCTTATTGAAAACTAAGAAGGTAAAAAAACCCTGCAGGAAGGTAAAAGCTGTTCTGCACTCATGATTTTCAGCACTGGCAGGTGTATACAGGTACCGTTTCATCCACTAAAATCGACTATTATTTATTCCTGGCTGTCATATGACCCGATCCCACACAGGTATTCACACCTGGTCAGCACCACTGCAGCTCTACCTTCATTAAAAATAAATAGGGACCATCAGAATGATAATATTTTAGCGACTTTATTTACCAAGATCAAAATTTGCAACCATTAATTGATTCAACAAATATTTACAATTCATGGAAAGCACGGACTGTTTGGAACCAACCAGCAGAACAGCATCAGCTGCTGCATCTCTTACCCTCAGGAATGAGATTTTACTCTTTAAAATTGAGATTTTAAAGTAAATCCAAACTAAGAACTTCATGATCAGTGCTTAAAGAGCAAACTTGTGTAACTGTTTAATATTCCCATGATGGAAAATCAGCTGTTCTTTCCAACACACTATTTTAAGAGTATAAAAACTGACTCTTGGTGTGTCTGGCAGGACAGGTGCTTCCCTTGCTGGATACAAGAAGAATTGGCCACCAGGTTTTTACAGTCTTAACACTTGATAGATTTGTTTATTATTATTCCATATTACAAAAGAAAAAAAGAGAACACAGTGAGGATCAGCTACCACAGAGTTCCCAAGGTAGTTCAGAACTGTAGGTCAAACCCTCTCACACATGCCAGGTGACACACTGAGAGGAGAGAAAGGTCCAGTTCTCTGAGGTGCATGTTCCAGGCACATTCCAGGCTGTTCAATTTTCCTGAAATTCCACCAAAGAAACAGGAAACACTGACACCTCTCCAGGAGCAGCTCCCTCAGTTTAGGACTTTCCCAACCTTATTTCTGATGTGTCACAAAGCTTTTTTCTGACATGATGGCAACCACGAGTCACACTCCAGCCTGGCCTAAAGGAAACGCATTGGGACTCATGTCCACAACAATCAAGAGACTTAGGAACTTCAGGGACAAAATATCCTTTTCTAGCCCACTAACCAGGAGATTGTGGAATGCAGATTCCTCATGGCAAAGAGCTCTGCTTGCTACAAGTCCATTAATTCCCAAAGGAGTAAAATCAAAAATACTGACTGACCATGGGATAAGCATTACACATCCAGGGAGGGAGCACAGCTTGGAATTCCATCCAGATCTGAGCTAGCACGACACACACGGAGCTCTAACACCTCGGAACAGCACAGTCCATGGAGTAATTCCCGCTGACAGAACTGGAAGCAGGATTCAATCCCAGCTATGGAAATGGTTTATTACTCATGCAAGAAGCACTGCAGTCACCTACAGCACCTGCCCAAGACCACGGCCTGACCACCAGGATCACATCTTGCCCAGGACCGTGTCCTCACCAGCACCATGTCCTGCCCACAGCCAGGCAGCTCTGGGCATCTCCAAGAATGGAGATTCCCCAGGCAAAGGAGTCCTGATCATGTCAAACTTGTGATTTTCACCTGAAACAAATTAAAATTGTACAAACTGGACTCTCTGACACAATGAGATCTCATGTGCAGATATTGTCAACTGTGGGGAGTAAAAAGCCCTAATTTCTTTTTTTTCCCCCCAATACTCTTTAGGATCCATTTTTTCTGCAAGTTGCCTACAGACATACAAAATTAATTCAAGTATCTCCTACACCAAAGAGGATCTCATTTGACTTTGTACTATCCATAAAAATATATCCTTGAAAATCTGGTTCACAAAATATTTCATTTGGTTACTAAAATGAAAGATATAAACTGTCAAAATACGTATAGAAACTCAATTTCAGGTTTTGTAAAGATCACAATTTAGCTACAAAATATACCAACCATCTCCCCGTTTGCAATATAGTATTTGCGTACAAAGACACCGTTACTTTGCAAAATAGCTCCTACCTTACAAAATTAGGCTGGAAATTGTAATTTTGCACTACTTCCAGCAATAAACCAGAGATTAGAACCTCATAACCCTTTGGTATAGATCTTCCATTTTTTACTACATCGTTTTTCTTCTATTTGGTTTCATGTTCCAAAGGCCAGGAGAATCCCCGGCCAGGACAAGCACTGAGTGTTTAATTGTAGATATGATCAGCACACAATTAAATTTTCAATGATTGATGTTTCTCATGCCCAGAACTAAGAACAAACTCTTGCGAAATTAAAAACTTTCAGAAGTTTAATCTCAGAAATTCTTCAGAACTTTTGTCACCAGTCCTCGTCCCTCACACTGTGCTTTAAAATCACTGATGTGTTGAATTCTCTAAGAAAATCAACACAATTTTCTGTGCCTCAGACATTTCCAGGACCAGGCCTCTCACTGCCTTCTGCAGATCCTTCCCCAATCTGATAAACACGGCAAACATGGAAAAAAATCATCCCAACTTTTTAAATTGTCATCTGAGAAAGAGTAAAAACATAATTTATACCTCAAGCAAAGTATCAGCTTTTTTTATCATCTGCACCTGTAAATACCAACTTACAGGTTAAAATAAAAATATTTACAGACAAATAACTGAAGGAAAAAGGCTTGAAAAAGAGTAAGAAATCAAAACATACACTGGTTATAAATGTTACTAACAACGTCAGCTATGGCAAGGATTCCGTTTCATCCATGTTTTCTTTGTAACCAAATTTTGCCTCCCTTATTAGAGGTATTCATAGGAATTTTCAAAGAAACTCTCATCACCTGCCTCGCCACACGTGACTGTCCTTCCGCTGTAGCTGCAATCTTGAATTTATCAGTTTCCAGTTGTGCCAGCAGGAATTTTGGTGAGGTTTTCTTGTTTCCTGTTTGTACTTTGTCACCAACACGTTGTAAAGAAAATCTATAGAGTCTTTGAGCTGTGAAATCTAGGTAGAAAAGTTTCATTTTTGACCTTTCATCTAGTTAAAAAAATTCAGTATAAAAAAAAAAAAATTCTCCTCTGATATTTCACCAGTCCCCAAAGGTTTTTACCTTCTCTTCTTACACACTTTTATGACAGTAAAGATCTTTCAAAGTTTTTAGCTCTTCAATTAGAGTTTTGTTCTGATTTTCCAGGACTGCCACTCGATTTTCCAAACATTTCACATACTCCTTCTTCTTCCTACGGCATTCCCGGGCAGCTTCTCTGCAACAGACAAGCAGAGTTCTTTATTTTAGAGGTGAGATCTATTTTCTGAACGTCACAATACTGACCAATACCAGAGAGCTGGAACTGCAGTGAGGAACAAAACCAAGCCAAAACTGCCCGAGGAGAGCAGGAAATGCAGCAGGATCTGCTAACACACATGGCAGCCAATCTGCAGGGGAAACCCAATTTTGGCTTCTCCACACTGTGAGACTCAAGGGAGCATGTCTGGGTCACGATTTCCTGTGTTTGGGTCACAATCTCCCACAAGCCCAGGCGTGCTCAGGTGGGGAAGGAGCACCAAGGCCAAGTGGCCAAGGGCACCTGGGCTGTACCAGCCACGGTGTGGCACAGGACCAGGGCAGGGATTGCCCCCCTGTGCTGGGCACTGTTGAGGCCCCTCCAGTTCTGGACCCTCACTGCAAGAGAAATATGGGCGGGCTGGAGCGTATCCAGAGCAGGGAATGGAGCTCGGGAAGGGGCTGGAGCAGCAAAAGGGGCTGGAGAACTCCTGAGGGAGCTGGGAAAGGGCTCAGCCTGGAGCAAAGGAGGCTCCGGGGGGACCTTGTGGCTCTGCACAAGTCCCTGACAGGAGGGGGCAGCCGGGGGGTCGGGCTCTGCTGGCAGGGAACAGGGACAGGAGGAGAGGGAACGGCCTCAGGCTGGGCCAGGGGAGGCTCAGGGTGGACAGCAGCAGGAATTTCTCCATGGAAAGGGAGGTCACGCATTGGCAGGGGCTGCCCAGGGAGGTTTGGAGTGCCCATCCCTGGAGGTGTCACTCAGTGCTGGACTGGACGTGGCACCCAGGGCTCTGGTGGAGATCTGTCACGGGTTGGACTTTACGATCCTGGAAGTCTTTTCCACGATCTCAGCACATTAAACTCACCAAGCCGAGCAGCTCAGGTGCACTCACGTACCTGTTCTTCATCAGCCTGATCTCTCGTTTCAGCTGTGGATCATCCGTCTTGCTCGTCTGTGACGTCAGAGTGACAGGGGACGTCATCACCACGGTCTGGGGCAGGGAGGAGGTGGTGGGCGTGGTGCGGATCTGGTACGTCTGCATGTCTCCAGAGGCAGCTGGGGGACACCAAACGGGGCAGCGTTAGCAGGTGACACTCGCGGTGACAGGGGTGTAAGCAGGTCCCCAGGGGGTACTCACTCTGCACCACCACCTGGTTGCTGGGCACCAGGATCTGCTGCCCATCCGAGGTCTGGGCGTACTGCAGGATGGTGGTCCCGGGCTGGGAGCTGCTGGCGTTGGCCATGGTCAGTGTCTGAAGCCCCTGCACCCCGTCCGGCCCCGGCCCCGCCAGCTGCAGCCCGTTGGCTGCGATGGCAACTGTGAGGGAAGGCACATGGACAAGGGGATCTGTAGCTGTACAGTACAAAATACAGGTAAATCACAGCATCCTGGAGTGGGCTGGGTTGGGTGGGACCTTAAAGACCCTCCAGCCCCACCCCCTGCCATGGGCAGGGACACCTTTCACACCCCCAGGCTGCTCCAAGCCCCAATGTCCAACCTGACCTTGGACATGTCCAGGGGATCCAGGGGCAGCCACAGCTGCTCTGGGCACCCTGTGCCAGGGCCTCCCCACCCTCACGGGATGGAGAGGAGTCGGTGTGAAGCACCACCAACACCAAGTGGTAACATCAAAGGAACAAATCCTAATTTTTTGTACCTCTCTGACACCACAGGAGCCTTTAAGAGTGGCCCACTATATATATATATATATATATAGGTGTCTTCACTGACATTTTGGGTTAAATCCAGCAAAGAACACTGCTGTGTGCTTCATACCAACACCCTTAAACATCTTAATGTGCAAAAATTAAAATTACAAAGCACTGAGTTTATCTGAAGTTGGTGGATACCAGTTACTTCTATGTACTAACTTTACTGACTACTAGATAATAACCAACTTTTGTCCTTCATCTTTCTCAAATATTTAACAAAATCTGTATTTTGAGGCAAAAACTGTGATGATATTTTGGGTAACATACTGTACTGTCCAGTGCTTGTCTGGTAGATGGGTGTGGGAACAGACATGGAGGTGACAGTGGAGACTCCAGGACTTTCCTCATCTCCTTTTCTATCCCGTGTGTCTTCAGAGGAAAGATCTTTCAAAATTTTTCTGTGAAAAAAGGAGTTTGACATTTGACTACACTCCTCACTTCAGTAAAATGATACAACTGAGTAAAATTACAGCTGGTGGACATTTTGCCCTGTACAAAATCCTACTGAGGCAAATTTCCAGTAAGTGGAGTCAAAGTTTCCTCACAGCAACGATGGCTCAGGATGTTCGTACATGAACGGATTCACTGCGTGTTTCAAGGCAAAGGAAACAACCTGGAGGGCAGCAGAATATTGAAGAGCATGGGAAGAGGCTGTTGTTTTGCTTTCAAATAAAAACACCAAGTGCATCACACCCGTACCGGTAGGAGGGACGACGAGCCAAGATGCCTCGAGCCTTCTGTGAGGAGCCAATGCTGTCTGAGGAGTCCTGAGAATCCTCACTCTCAGATAAGGAAGATACCTGGTGAGAAAGGGAACAGGAACACCAGTGATGTATAAGACACACTGAAAGCACCTGAAATCTTTTATGTAGGAGAGGAGCAGTGGGGGTTGTTGCTGAGAATGTAAAAGTCCAATGAAAATAGTGTTTAAGGCAGAAGTATATCAGGGAGTAAATATGCGAAGTACTATCTACAAATTTCTTTATTCCACTGCGTGCTCATCCAGTTCAAAGTGTTATTTTGTCTCTGATGCTCCTTATTAGCAAACAAAACATTTATTTGTTCTTATCTGTGTGCCTGTAACAGAGTCCAGAGGAATGCACAGAGCTCTGGGAAAAGCTTCTCACTGAAGTGCAGAGACAGAGCAGCCTATGATCAGCAGGGAAAAAACCTGCTTGTGTACTTTTTTTTGTATTTTTTTTGTACTTTTTTCCCCCCCAACAAGGCCACAATGTTCATAAATTACAGAAAAGGAATGAAACCAGTCAGTGAGGACTGTGCAACCAGGGGGAAGGAAAAGGCAAGAGACAACAGAGACACGAGCACCAACAAGGAGCCAATGCAGATGCTTGGCTGCTTTCAGCAGTGACACGTTCTCCTCTCCCTGCTCTGATGTTACAGCAGGGACAGCTGACAATCCCTTCCAGGTTTGCTTCTCATGGCTTATCAGTTTAGCGTGGTATGAGGAGAGGAGTGTGGGACAAGGATCAGGGACTAATTCCTGGGTTTTAGGGCAGCTCCTCCCTCGCCTGGCTGCTAGGGCAGTGGTTTCCCAGTGGAACTCCAGGTCCCCAAGGGCTCTGCAGCAGGGACTGAGTGGAGCAGGAACAGACTCACTGGAACTCCCTGGGTACCTCTCAGAAGGGACTCCTCTTACAAAAATCACATGGCAAGTGAGTACGAGACACAAGCAGAGACTTGGGAGTTACAGCATGAGAGAGCACCCAGCAGCTCATTCGCCTTCATGCAGCTCCACCTTTCCCAAACACTCATTTTTATACTGAATTATTCTGTTATTCCCCACTCCCCTGCTTTGGGTGTCAGATCCCACCTGACTGTCTGCCAAGGCACCAACTACAGAGCTGTGGGTTGGAGTTTTTAATAAAGGGAGGCAACATCAAATGGTTTCATGTCGACTCCAAAGGTGACTTCCCACAAGGAATAATTTCAAGCCCAAATGAGGGATGTTGTGTCCCACAGGACTGTCCTTGGATTGCTCACTGTCTCTTACAGCAGGGCACAAAGGCAGCTGAGTCAGAGAAGCCTCTGTGTATCTTTTCCCATCTTCTCACCTACATAACTGCAGATTTGGGGTATTTAAAGCCATTCTGGAGTTACCTGCACGGTTTGCACCTGAGGGGAGTGGATCACAGAGGAGGACTGAGCTGTCTGAATGACTCCCTGGACCTGGACTTGCTCTCCAGGAAGCTGAACGACTGTGAGGGGAGCAGAACCTCTGAGAGACATCTACAACAGACCAAAAACCATCAGTGAAACCTTTGTGCCACAGGACTCAGGAAGTGCAACACGTGTAGGAAAACTGGTGGACAACCAGCATTAGCAACTTATTTTAATTCTAACGAAGTCACAAAAGTACCTTTAAAGATGCAAATTTTTGAGACATTATTTGCATATGAAAAAGGCTGAAACAGTTTGTTATTTCCTTTGGTTAGAGAAAAATCAAATGTGGCATTATGTCACATAATCAAATATGTGATATTATGTAACATATTAAAAACATGAAAATGCTTCAACTTCCTAGAGGGTTTGCAGTTTTGATGTTGAACTCGCGTGAGTCTTTGCACTTTAATCAATTTATATTGTTCACATTTCCATATATTCACAAACCAAAAATAATTCAAGTTATACACGTAGATGGTAAGTAAATAACCACTTTCCTCATCAAATTTCTCCGCTACTTTTATTCATCTGAAATACATGAGAAGATGAAGGGATCATTCAAATACACAGAGCTGAACTTCCATTTAATGCTACTTTTGTATCATAACTCGCAATATTAAGGGACAATTAGAACTTTATATAAAAACAGATCAGGAAACCAGCCTGGAAAGAAACCCTAGGAGACCTGCTGATATTCTCTCCTATATCTAAATTTTGCATCAAAATCCCAATTGCCTCCACAAGAAAAACAGTGGAAGAGCTGCAAAACATTGCTTTTTCCCAGGAAAAGCCTCCTGGAAAGATTCACCAGTTCTAAAGGATTCAGGTTAAAGCTCTGACAGAGATGTTACCTTAGAGGAAGAATCCCAAATTTTCAACTTCATATGGTTTATTATATTAAATACGTTCATGTTGGGCTAAAATCCAAGTGTTTCCATGGTGCTGAGTACCCAGGATTGCTGCTACTACGAAAGGAGCTGGAAGTGCTTTTTCTAAGGAAAAAATGAAACCAGGCCCTCATTTTACTCCTGAGCAGCTCCTGTGGTTGACTAACCCCAAATCTGGGCTGCACTTCTGCATTGTACAAAGAGAAAAATCAGCTTTTTAACACTTTTTAATTAACTTTATTTCATCCACCATCAAACAAACACATTTTTCTTAGCCTCTTTCTGTTTTTTCTTCTCCGTGTGCTTCTAAGAATGGATCTATAGTTTGCAGCACATAAAAATGGGCTCCGAACTCCCTGAAATGTTTGCTGAGATCCAGCCCAGGCTTTACCTGTTGAGCAATATGAGAGAGCTGAGCTGCCTGGAGGGTTGTACCTTGTACGGCTGAGGGCTGGGACGTAACAGAGCTGCTGCTGCTGCCCTTGTGCACCTCTTCCATCATCAGCTACGAGAAAACCAGTTAAATCCAGTTAGTAATGAATTTGGACAGCAGACAGATGCCCAGTTCCACCAGTGTTTTATAACCTCAGTGCCTGATTATTTTGGTCTCATTTGGACACGTTTAATGAGCTCTTTGCCCTCCAATGTCGCCATTATTAAGGCACAGCCCAGATTTTGTCACTTCCTATCAACACCCTGAGTCCTCCTGTGCCTCCTCAAGGGGACACGTGGGGAGGGACACGGGGAGACCTTGCCCTGCTCATCCCTGTGGCTTTGGGCAGGTGAAGCCCCACAGCTGGGGTCACCTCCCGAGGCCTGGGAACAGCAGGAGCCCCAGTTGGGAACAGGAACAGGTTTGGTCTGTGCTGTAAAGGACATACAGAATCACGGAATGGTGATTCCACCCCCTGCTATGGGGCAGGGACACCTCCCCTGCCCCAGGTTGCTCCAAGCCCTGTCCAACCTGGCCTTGGACACTCCTATGGATCCAGGGGCAGCCCCAGCTGCTCCGGGCACCCTGTGCCAGGGCCTCACCATCCTATTATAATCCCCTTAATATCCAATTCCTAATATCCCATCTAAGCCTGCTCTCTTGCAGTTTGAAAGAAGATCCAGGAAGAAAACCAAGATTCTTTATACTAAAGAATATCTTTCTCTAAGTAAGATAACTTCCAAAAATATTTTAGCCAAGCCACCAGCCAAACCTATTTTAAACTATCTGAAGGTGTATAAAAACAAACCAGGGACGGAAATCAAAGTGAAGAGAACACAGTTTTGAATTTTAAGCCCTGCCAGAGTCACTCTGTCTTGATGTAATGCAGTCAGCAACACTTCTCTCATGTCTAAGATTTTATATTTAACTGTTCAACGTCTTGCCAGCATCCCCCCTCGGATTCTGGGGGATTCAGGGATGCACAAATGCAGGTTTCAGCTGGGGGGAGTGGGCGGACCAGCCTGGAGCATTAAAAGCTGATGGGTGAGTGTTAAACATTTTGTCACAGAAGGTTTGAAAGTGTTGAAAGGACAGTTGCTATGAGACTGGAAATTACATTTCTTTCTGTGGAAATGTGAGTCATTGATTTTTCCCTGCTGAGCCGAACCACAGCACGCAGCCCAATGAACTGGGGAAGAGTCAACCAAGAGCAGAGTCCTGCTCCTGCACCCTCACTGCTCTGAGGGGTCCCGCCGCAGGACTCCCCAAATAAGTCACTAAATCAGGGCTTTGTAGGGAGAAACTGGTGGCTGGGTGATACAAGAAATCATGATTGATGGAGCAGCTCTGCTGTGAGGAAAGGCTGGGGGAATTGGGATTGTTCAGCCTGGAGAAGAGAAGCTTCAGGGTAACCTAATTGTGGCCATCCAGTACCTGAAGGAGCTGCAGGAAAGATGGAGAGAGACCTTTTACACAGGCCTGGAGTGCCAGGACAAGGGGCAATGGCTTCAAACTGCCAGAGGGCAGGGATGGATGGGATACTGGGAAGAAATTCCTCCCTGGGAGGGTGGGGAGGCCCTGGCACAGGGTGCCCAGAGAAGCTGTGGCTGCCCCTGGATCCCTGGAAGTGTCCAAGGCCAGGCTGGACGAGGCGTGGAGCAGCCTGGGATAGTGGGAGGTGTCCCTGCCCATGGCAGGGGGCTGGAATGAGATGGTTTTTAAGGTCTCTTCCAACCCAAACCAATCCATGATTCTGTGTGTCCTTTACAGCACAGACCAAACCTTCCCCAGCAAATGATGCAGCTTCCCAACATCCTTCTGGCTGCAAACATCAACCACTTCAAGATTATGAGCAGAATTAATGACAAACGTGCAGTGGACACAACTTTGTCTGTCCTCAAATGCAGTTTTAGCTTCTGTAAAGGAAAATCGACATTTTGCACCCTGCAACGTGTCCCGGGTAACCAGGGCCCCTCAAACCGAAATCCAGGCAGCAGCAAAAATGACAATAAATTTCCAGTGCTACAGAAACCCCCGTTCATTTCTGTACTGCTAAACCACAGCCTGCCCTCCCCGTTCTCTGCCTTACTGTCCCATGAAAGACTCAAAATACCCTGCAAGAAACAGTGAAACCAATAAAACCACCCACAATAAACACCCCAGGGACAGAGCACAGAGGGTTTTGCTGATCTTTCTCTCATTGGTGTGAAGTTTTGCTTGCAGGAATAAAAGATAAAGTATTTTCCATTAGAAATATAAGTTTTGAGTTTAATTCATCTCTGCTTGCTCTGGAATATTTAATCATTCATCCAACATCAATCAATAAAAAGATTTAGCAAGGATTGCAACAAGACAGAAATTCCTCCCGAACCTCACACCCTCTGGGGATGTGAGTGTCACACAAGATTCACATGCCTTTAACTTTACTTAGCTGGAAATCCAGGAATTTCCCCCTGGAATGGCCTCCTGTGAGCACCCGAGACAGAGACTGGCATCTACCTGTCTGAAGAGAGAAGTTCTAAGGAAAAACCTCAACCTGCAGGTCTCAAGATCTGACAAGAGGGACCACAAAGGGTAATAATACCTGAGCACATCACCCCCTGAGTAAAACTGCTTCGACAGCTGAATTTAATTTATTTAGCTGAAAGCAGGTGCTCTGTTTGGGGTGAAAGAAGAATTTTGCTGTCACAGACCACTGACAGGAGGAGCAACACTCAAGGCTTTATTGTCCAGAGAAGGATTATTGTCCCAATCTGTACAAACACCACTTTTTTATAACCAGACAGGTGAGGGTGACGATTTTCACAGTAAACCTCCAAGCAGCTCCACCTCAAAAGTCATTTAACGGAAAGGATTTTGCAACAGCAGCTCATGAAATTTGCTTTAAGGACCCCTCTAAAATTCTGGGCATCATCTCCCTCCAGCCAAGGAAACTCACCCCCACTTCCTGAGCCTCAAGCCCACCTTCCTTTCAAACATAAACAGGAATGTTCATCAGGGCACGCTTCATTTCTCACCCCAAAGCTCACAGACACCCTCCAAATGCCACGGGCCTCAGCGTGCATGAACCACCACGCAAACCCACCAGAAACACCTGACATGCCCAAGGAGCATTAATTAAAAAAAAAAAAAAAACATTCCCAAAACTTCACTAATTCCCTGATTCTTTAAATTCCCTAAAATGCTACAGAGAGCACCAGCGGAAGAAACCGAGTTCTGTTTTGCCCTTTCAAACTGAGTGGAGGAAGGGTCTGAATGATGCTTCATCACTGAAATATTGTAAGAGCCGAGTGATTATATTTTTTATAAAGTCAGAAATCAAGGAATATTGGACACAGGATTTTATTCTCAAATAGTGACAGGAGTCAAATTCTGACATTTACAAATTGTACAAAGGGATTTCAAAATATTTTCTTAAATGATACTTAAGTAATCTGGGGGACTTTTGTGTCCTCAAAATCAGCTATTTTAAGCAGTGAAAACATTATTTACCTTATTTTGCAATTAAGACACTTGGAGAAAATTTGTTCACCCAGAAAACTGACAGAACTCCACTCCCTCCCCGCCCAGAAATCAGTAAAAGAGCAAAAGGCAGCACATCCCACCAGATGTGCCAGAAAGCAAGTGAGCAGTCTCGAGTCAACTTGCCCAGTCACCGCTCCAGATTCCATTCCACAAACACACAAAGTTATTCCTTAAAACTCCAGGAGCACTTTCCTCATAGGTTTTCTCTCACTTCTTCCCCCCCCCCCCCCCCACCCCCCCCCGGCCAGCACCACCAGCCTGTACAGGAACATCCCCTGACAGGAGCTTCAGAAATAAACGCTGCAGCCTGAAAATGTCAATATTCTATCCGCACCTGGGATCTGATGGTTGTGAGAGAAAAATAGCCCAGAGATCATTTATATCCCGCTGCCCTGGATCCACCCGATCCTCACTGAACACTGGAAGCCAATGATCAGACACGGGTCTGGGGCAAAATTCATAGAAGACAGGTAGCGACGCCCATTAACGGCAGTTTAGTTAGCGATAAAGCTGAGTTTGTCACCGGGCTGGGCTCGGGGACGCAGCCACCGCTGGCCGGGACCGGCTGGAGCCTCGTCACCCCCAGACCACCTTTCCCCCCAGCTCCGGGGCGAGCGGGCCCAGGCGGAGCGGGCGCGGGCCCGGCAGCAGCCCCAGGCCGCAGGGCAGCGCCTCAGGCCCGCCTGCGGTGCGAACTCCCCGCGGTTTCCGCAGCGGCCGCCGGGCCGAGGCCGCGGCCTGTGCCCGTCCCCTCACGGCCCACGGGGGCGGAGGGGGGGGGAAGCGGCGGTGGGGGAAGGAGTGGCGGGCGGGCCGAGGGGGACGGGGCGGCCTCCCCAGCCCGCGCTTACCTCAGAGCCCCGCAGGGCCGCACGTGGGGAGCGCCGGAGCCGCCGCCGGGTCCCGGCCCCGGTCCCGGCCCGGTTCCGCCTCAGGGAAGCGGCGCCGGCGGGGGGGGCGGGCCGCGACCATAGAGTGCGCGCCCAGGGGCCCCCGCCATAGAGCCCCAGCGGCGCGGAGCGCGCGGGCGCCGGGCTAGAGCGGCCGCCTGGAGCCGGCCCCGCCCGGCCCCGCCCGGCCGCACCACCGAGAGGAGGCGGCAGAGCGCCGCTGCCGGGCACGGCGCGGGAACAGCGCCGCCGCCGGCGGGAGCGGCGCAGCGCGGGCGCGAATCCGCGCTCTGGGGTGGGGATCGCGATCGCCGTCGGGAAAATCACGGTATTCCCGATATTCCAGGCCCCTGCGCGGGGAATTGCGCGCCCAACCTGGGCGAAGGGCAGCGCGGCCGGGTTTTACCCCGCGAACGGCACGTCCCGGCCGGGTCCGCGCTGCAGCTGCCGCTCCCGCGCGGTGATCCCGGAACAGCGAGCGGGACGGGGGCGAGCGGGGCTGGCACGGGGCAGGGCTGCGGCCGCGATTCCTCGCGGGTGTGCGGACGGGAGGGACTGAGGGGTTTTAAGGAAGCGGCAGGTAACGGGGTTTGGCCCCTTTCGGGATTGTTCCACAGCAGATTTTAGGATCACAGTTTTTGGGATCCAGTCAGCGACCCCCTTCATGGGACAGTTCCTCAGCCAGCACTGGGGATCACAGGAAATTCAGGATTCCCTGAAAAGCACAAACTGCGGCCAAGAGGGTTTTTACAGGAAACCCTCTTTAGGAAGAGGGTTTTTACAGGATCCCAGAATTCCTGAGTTTGGAAAATCCCTCCAAGGCCGTCGAGTGCAACCTGTGACTGATCCCCAGCGACCTCGCTAGCCAGCCCAGAGCGCTGAGTGCCACCTCCAGCCCTTCCTTGGGCACCTCCAGGGATGGGCACTGCAAAGCTCCCTGGGCAGCCCCTGCCAAGGCCTGAGCACCCTTTCCGTGGGGAAATTCCTGCTGGTGCCCACCCTGAGCCTCCCCTGGCCCAGCCTGAGGCCGTTCCCTCTCCTCCTGTCCCTGTTCCCTGAGAGCAGAGCCCGACCCCCCCGGCTGCCCCCTCCTGTCAGGGACTTGTGCAGAGCCACAAGGTCCCCCCTGATCCCCCTTTGCTCCAGCCTGAGCCCCCTTCCCAGCTCCCTCAGGAGTTCTCCAGCCCCTTTGCTGCTCCAGCCCCTTCTTTAGCTCCACTCCCTGCTCTGATCCCCAGAAGCTCAGATTCCCAAAGCTACAGGTACAGGACACTGCCCAGCCTAGCTCCTTCACACCCTCAGAGCTCCAACACTTCTCGATACAACTGACAAAACATAAGATACTTATAAGTTCGCCCCTTGCCCAGGATCAATTTTAACCCGCATTTCCTTCCTTAAAAATAAAATTCCTTCATGGAAACAGCGCTGGAAGGACTAAACAAGCAGCCAGGCATCAATATTTATTAACACAAGACAAAGGAAACACAATCAATGCGTTAATGGGACACTGTCCAGCCAGGTGTTAAATTTAAAAATGTAACTAAGCTAATTTTAAATAAATAAAACCTTTATACATAATTACAGAATGCCAGAGTCTGGATTGGACAATGGGAAAGAGGTTGACAGAAATAAAAGGAAAAAAAATGCATCTAGGGCTAAAATTGATCTGGTTTTTATAACCTTATTTTAGGACAGTTAGTAGGACACAGCTGAATTGATTTAAACCAGAAATGAAGTGCAAATTCTAACAAAACTGGACAAAACTGTCCTGTTCCCACAGCGTTTGCTCAGGGAAGATTCAGAAACAGTGAGACACAAAAAATACTTTAGTCCAGTGGGAAGAACTCCCAGTTTTTCAGTTTCACTGCAGTTAAGTTGGAACCTGAGGGGTGAGAGAAGGGAATAATGTGCCCTGTGCAACCCCAGCAGCTGCAGAGTCAAACCAGGGAAGAGGCTGTTTCTTTGGGAAAAGCACCCAGCCCTGCCCACTTGCCAGTGTCTGGAGTGAAGGATCTTGCTTTGTTCCCAAAAAAATATGGAAAGATCATCCCCAGCTACAGAGGAAGGAATGGAAGGAGTGGAATGACCTGTGGAAGGCTCACGGCAAGTCCTGAGCAGAGCTGGAGGTGGAATTTGGGGATTCCAGGGTCGCAGCTCCCTCCTTCCTCCTCTCCAGCACTGTGCCAAAACATGGACAAAGCATTCAGGGAAGGCAAACCAGCTTCTCCTTGTCCCTGGAACGTTCTCTCATTCCATGGGCACGGCTGTATCCTGCAGTTCTCCAGCACAGAGAAATGGAATGTGCTGGAAGATCTGGAGCACACAGGAAACTTGCAAGATAAAACCTCAAACCATAGGAAGCTATCAGTACCTATCCAAACAAAAAATAAGGAAAAAAAAAAAAAAAAAATCAATCCAGTCCCATTCAAAAATGCCATTTCAGGAATTCCATCTGCCACGTTTGATGGAATTCATACACACATTGTTTTATTTGTGAAAAATCATGAATAAAAATAAAAGAATCCAGGAATTGGACTTAAAATCCACTTCAGCGGACAAAAAATGTTTGCTGAAACAATTATCTAAAGCTTTGAGTAAAGAAAAAGGTTCAAGACCACCACAGTTTTCCCTGGAAAGGTCACACTGGAGGGAAGCTGCTTGGCCAGGCCTGGGCTGTGCAGGAAACACAAAAACGGTGACAAAGAACATGGAATAACAGGAATTTTCTGGCTGAAAAGGGAGAACAACCCTTGTGCACTTTACACCCAAAATAAGCTGCAGGACCAACTGTTTTAGTCACAGTTTCACCTGCCACTGTCCCCACTTTGTGTTCAATTTGTTAAAACTAAATATATTGAAGATTTTGTGCATATTCTGCAGCGTTGGCTGATACTGTGGAAAACACAGAAAAGGTTCCAAAATGTGCCCCCGAAACCCGAAGTGTTTGCAAACACGTTAAGTCCAGACCTGCTACAAAACTTCCAGTTCCTATTCCCCCACCAAATATTTCTCAAAAATATCATTTGAAACTTCTTATCTGAGCTTTAAAGCTCCTGTTTTGTGGGGTTTGCTCGTGGATCCACTGGATTCTGCTCCAGTTAACTGCCACAGGATCTTCCAAGTCCAAACCATAAACCTTTTAAAAACTGCCTAAAAACTTTGCGTGAGGTAATCTGGAACATCTGAAAAGTTTATTTACACTGTATACCACATCTGACTCAAAAAAAACCCCTGTTGCAGGATCTGGTAGCAGCTCCCAAGGCTTCCAAAATCATATATTAGCACCCAAAGAAGTATAATTGTTGTTAGAGGATGAAGAATTTAAAAAAAAAAAAAAAAAAAAAAGTAATTTTGAGTCAAAGCTCAACCACCAGCTCTCCCCCAGCCCGTATGGAACTGCTTCCCAGCAGGAAGAGCTTGTACCTGCTGCTTTAAGGCTTCTCTTTCTTCCCATTCCCTAAGGTTGGAGCCGACACAGGATGTGGAAGGCTGGGATAGCAATGCTCACACCGTTATTTAACAAGGTGTTTGCCAGAATTAGTCTCCTCCTGTAGAAGAAAAATTGCGTCCGGCTTGAACCTGGAATTCTCCTGTTCTTTCAGGGAATGCTTTGAGGAAAGCTGGGCTGTTTGCTCCCACTGAAGCCTATTTACAGCAGTTCTTGCTCTGTCTACAGCGAGCTGAAGGAGTCCTGGCTGAATGGCACAAGCAGGGAATTCACCTGTGTGTCAGCCTGAGGAATGTCTTTCCTTTCCACACCTGGTGCCACAGGATGAGGCAGAGGCTGTCCCTCAGTTCCTTTTGGGACTTGCACTGCCATTTCTACCCAATTCCATGCTGGATTCAGCCTCTTGGAGAAAGATGTGCCTTAAAACCAAAGGGTTCTACACACTTCTGGCCAAAATGAAGATACAAATGAAATCAGAAGCCTGGGGAAGGTGGGAGCATCTCACATTGTGTCTAAGCCAATGCCAGGATGCTGAGGACCACAAAAGTCACCTGTCCTTAAAAACATCAACCTGCAGCTGTCCTCACTAGCCAAGTTAATTTTCTATCTAAGTGATTTATGTATAATAATATTTACATATTTAAAATATAGGCAAAATTATTTTTAAATTCCAGAAATCTCTATATGAATAAGCAACTCTGATTCTGTAAGTTATTGATTTGGTCATGGCACAATTGTCAATAAGTTGTGTGATCCCGTGGTATGAACAGCTCCAGATGCAAAGGAGATCATGGAGTAGGGAACTGCAGAACTCTGATGACCCTTTTCTTAATAGTTTATTATCTTAACTAAATAAACCCTCCCCTTATAGAATCCTAACCCAGGATTAGATAAAAATACAAATATGTACAACGGGTGAAAAAGTAACACTACTGTAAAGGCCTTGGGGATTTCGTAGCTCACACACTTTCCCACTTTGCAGTTCTCTAAAGCTCATGGTTCAGTAAACGGTTACAAACGTTTGCTGTTGCTTCCCACATTTCCTTCGCCCCACTGGGACCGAAACCCCCAGGACAGGAGGGAGGGAGGGAGGAAATGTGGCAGCAACCTCAAACTTTAGATCAAGTATTAGTAATTTTCACCAGCTTCACTTCCATAACCACCCTCATCACTCCGTGGTGCTGCAGTTCTGCCTGTCACATGTTGTAGGCCACGTAAATGGGGTCCAGCTGATCCGCCAGGAAACTGTCCCGGAGGTGCATCCGTTGTTTCTCGCCTCGGGAATTGATGGGAATAACTCCAGGATCCACTACCACCACCACACCCACAATCAAGTAATGTTCCTCCAGGACCACGTTGGTAACCAGAGGAACCAAATCCAGAGCCTCCTGCTCACAGCCACACAGCTCCACCACCACCACCAGCAGGTTGGTCCAGGTGAACACGGCACTGAAACGACAAAGGAAAATCAACACAAAACCCAATTATTGCCACGAAGATCCAAAGTTTCCAGTTCTTTATCCTTAGACGGAGGTTCCCACCTGCTCTGGGCTGCATTTCCAACCTAACTCCAACATGACTTGGTCCTGATGTGACAAAAATCAGACCTATCTCAGCACTACCTGTGTGACACAGGAACCCAACTCAGAAATGGCTCTTTGCACCCCGAAGAAGGAAATCATCATTTCTGTGTTGAACTAAGGCTTGTGAGAAAACACCGAGTCTGTTCTCATCTGCAGATGGGAAATCGCATGCATGACTGGCTGATGGCAACACAAAACCCCCTGAATTTCCCTATTCTTTTTCAGATAAAACCCTGCATCTTTGCCTAAACTGCTACACTTCAGCTGGGCTAGGATGACTCCGCTCCTCAGGACTGTTTTACCATTCAGCAATGCTCCTGTGGGTTCGGGACACCGAGGTCTCGATGTCGATGGGGTGGTACCGCAGCCCCCGCAGCTCCAAAGTCTCATCCAGTGCTCCCACAACGTACAGGGCATCGTGGCGCTCTGGGGAGAGAGGAGAGGAGGTGTAATAAATGGAATTTCAATAAAACAAATTGTCTTTTGTATAAGCGAAAGAATCCCAGAATGGTTCGCATTGGAAGGGACCTTAGAGAGCATCCATTCCATTCCACCCCTGCCATGGCAGGGACACCTCCCACCATCCCAGGCTGCTCCAAGCCCCAATGTCCAGCCTGGCCTTGGGCACTGCCAGGGATCCAGGGGCAGCCACAGCTGCTCTGGGCACCCTGTGCCAGGGCCTGCCCACCCTCCCAGGGAGGAATTCCCTCCCAATATCCCATCCATCCCTGCCCTCTGGCAGTTTGAAGCCATTGCCCCTTGTCCTGGCACTCCAGGCCTGTGTAAAAGGTCTCTCTCCATCTTTCCTGCAGCTCCTTCAGGCACTGGATGGCCACAATTAGATCCCCCAAAGCTTCTCTTCTCCAGCCTGGAGGCAGCTCTGCAGGTGGGGTCTCACCTGAGCAGGACAGAGGGGCCTCAGCCCAGGCTCGGGGGGTTCCTGGGGCACGTCCAGCTCTCCCCCACCAGCCCCTAAACCCCTTCTCCCCAGGGCTGCTCCCTCTGCTCATCCCCAGCCTGGATCAACACTGGGGGCTGCCACAACCCAGGTGCTGCCCTTGGTTAAAGCAGGTGAGATGCCCACGGGAATGCCCAGGCTGCCCGGGGCCCTGCAGGTGTGTCCAGCCCCACCTCCGCTGGCCGCCGTGAGCTCCGTGCGCCGCACGAAGCCCAGGTACCCCGTGCGAGCCCAGAGCGTCTGCGCCGCGTCCCCGAAGCTCAGGCGGGTGTTGAAGTGATCGGCCTGAAGGGTCTCGTTGTCGTAGATGGTGTAGTAGCCACTGGCTGTGTGGGGACTGTTCACCCAAATCTGTGTAGGGAGGGCGAAAGGGTCAGATCCCGACACTGCCCACCCCGAGCATCTGCCCGGTGGTGACGTGGGGTGGGTAAAGGAACTGTAATGAGAAGCTTCTGGTTTTATCTGTGATTTTTCAGATCAAGAAAACGGTCTTCATTCAGCTCAAACTTGCAAATATCCTGCAGAAGCTTAAAAATGCATCTTGAGATCTGCTCTTGCAGTAACTGCAACTGAGGATTCACTGAGTAAATAAACTGTGGATTTTTAACACAAATTTATCCAGAATTGGATAATAATCCATCAATACAGATCAATATACTGGTGTGTAATCAAGATAAGGAAAGCCAAATGTAAATGATACTATTTGGGAGCCAGTTTGCAAGACTTAGGGTGGAACAAGCTTCTCTTCAAGTGGGTTTTCTTTAAACTTGACAGTGAAATAACACCCAAATTCTGAAAGCTCCAGCAATAATTCATTTTTAAAAGGCCTGTATCACAGCTCCAAACTGCCCCCCAGCACAGAAAAGCCCAAGGAGCAGCAGGAAAAGGTCCCCAAGGAGCAAAACCTGCACTTACCTCCCCAAGGTGAGAATCTCCCAGAGGCCCTTTTGTCTCTGGATTGACAATGACCACTTTGACTCCAGGCAGAATCTAAAGAGCACAAGAAGGAATGTGCAATCCCTGTTGGGTTATCTTCAGCACAAAAAAACCACACAGGCTGTTCATTAAGGGCAGGATTTCACCCATGGACACCACAAACAGGGATAAAACAGGCCAGGACGGGTACAGCAAGGCTCCAGGGCCACACAGGTAAGATATTCTGGGCCTGTACGCATTGTTAGACCTTGATTTTGAAGAATTCAGTTAAAAAACTACTGGGAAACCTCTTTCTGTTAAGCCATGAGGGAGTAGGAGCTACAGTAAATCCCAAACACAGGCTGATCTCAAGGACACCAGAGCCCACTCTTCTGATATGGTTCATTTACTGCAAATGGGACCAAATTGTCCCAATAGTTCCAGCAAAACACCCTCCTAAATCAACGGGTGATTCCTTATAAATCAAACTGTGCAGAGGGACCGTGTAACCAAGTGCCACCCCCTCCCATGCCACAGGACTGTCCTTCCCAGCTGCAGCACAAGGGCTGGGGGAAGTGGAGAGACATGGAATTACCTTCCCAGACTCGGAAAGCAGCAGGCTCTGTGGAGCTCCTCGTTCCACCAGACGGACTCTGAAGGTGAAGAAAATGTTGTCAGGGAAAAAAGAGCAGAAGTCTCCGGAGCGGTGTGAAAACTCAGCACCACCACAGGATTTTATGTAGTTAATAAATTGGTTTAAGTGAACTTACAGTACCTGTCATGTCTCAAGGATTTCAGGTCTACATACACCGTGGTGGGATCAGGCCCAGATGTTCCCTGGGGAGTTAACATTTAAAAACCAGTGATGTATTTAGAGCAGTCAGGGTAACTTCTGCCTGAGCCCAGAAACATTTCCAGGGGTTTCTTGCAGCAGAGCTCCTACTCATATTCCCCGACCTTTGCAGCTGCACTAAGGGAAGCCCTTCAGTAAGCAGGTGACTTTCTGGAACACCTCTGTGGGAAGGAGCCTTGGGGAGGTGGGAGACACCCCAAGCCCTCTCAGCCACCAGCCTGGAGCAACCAGGCGCTGTTTATGTGGAAATAAACAGCTCTAATTCATGTTTCACTTGTTTTGAGCATCTGTGAAATGATTTGGCAGCTGAAAATGAGAGAAGCTGCTTAAATCTTGTGCCAGCTGCTTTCTACAGGGCAGATGTTGGGCTTCAGAAGCCTGTGCAGATGGGAAGTGTGGAATACAACCAAGCCTGGAGTCTGGAGTCGGGTGCCAGTGACAACAAAGGGCCCTGGGAAGCCGTACCTGTAAACAGATGGCCACGTTGACCCGTGAGCCAAAGGTGGTGCTCACGGCTCGGGACGACAGCCCGATGTCCTTGAAGAGTTTGGAGAAGGAATGAGTGAGGGAAACCCGCGGCCGCTCCTCTGCCACCACCACGCAGGTCCGCACACAGGACAGGTTAATGCCTCGGGCCTGCACACAACACACGAGGCAAAGGGCTGGAGGTGTTCATCTGCCCTCTCAAGAAGTGACATTTGCTTCTTAGCCCTTGAAATTACCCAGGAAATGCAGGACAAACCCAGCCCTTGTGTTCCAAGTTACCTTCCCTTTTCTGGTTCTCTTTGTAAATTGTGTCTGACCAGAGCCTGGAAACGCAGCCAGAGCAAGACATGCACCGACAGTGCTCCAAAACAAGACGTGCACTGACCCTCCCCTGCCCCAGCTCTCAGCAGAGCTGCTCAGCCGAGGTGACACCTCTGAATCACTGCTTATACAGATGGAAACCAAACCCAGGGAGAGTAAAGTCATCCACTGGGATTGCACTGCCTCTTCAACAACACTGGGACCTGAAGCCATTATTATTTCTATGGCCTGACCAGCAGCAGGCAGGAGTTCCCATGTGCTGCTCACCTGGTGGCACAGCCCAGGCACCTGCAGAGCTCTGTGCCACCCAGAGAACAAGGCTGAGCCTTCATCTCACAGAGCCACTGTTCCAGGAAACCCCAGGGAAAAAGCCACCTCAGGCATGTCATGGAGCTATTTTTTTCCCTTCTCTCATCTCCAAGGAGAACACACCTCCATTGAGCAGCTCTCCTGACATGTGCTTTCCATCATGTGCTGGTCTGAGCCTCCACTGCAGACTGTTACATAAGGAATCTGCTGCAGAGCAGTGCTGGGATCCTCCCTGCTCAGGGCTGCCCTGACACTCCCTGACAGGTGCTCCCTGCACTGCCGGAGCTCCTGCTCCTTCCCAATCCTCTCCTCTCCTGGGGCTGCAGTTTTTGGAGATTGGCTTTTGGAGCACCCCTGGAGACTTGTGCGACAGGAATATTTGTGTTTAACAATCCTATCACTTTGCTTTATTACCAGAGTTCCCTTAATTTATGTAACATAACACTCAGGAAACATTTCTTACCTTTAACATTTCAACTTGGTTTCCAAGTCCCTTTGTGCACAGTTCCATGACTGAATAGGAACAGAAAGTGTCCCTTATTTTATACTGGCTGACAGTAGATAACCAGAGAAAAAGATTGGATTCCAGCTCCATAGGAGGAATTAAAATTGACTGATGTCCAGAATACACACTGTGAAGAACATCAAGGGAGAAAACATTTTAGCGAAGCTTGCAGTTATCTTTAAATTAATATTTACTGTATTTGCACATTACGTTCCTGCTAGTCCAAAGGCAGGTTGTGGGACTGCAGCTGAGGCAAACTGGGGCAGCAGCATTTTAAAAATGCAACTTACTGTACAAGAATAACAATTTATCCACACACAAACACACACTGACAGTGAAGGAAGAGAACTGGCTCAACCCCACGCAGAACAAAAACTCCCTTATTGCAACATGTAATCAAGGAAGAAAGGGAAGAGAAACATTCTGAAGCCAGGAATATTTGGCAGCACAAACACACATAATCAAGATGGGATAACATCTTGCTAATCTGCAGCAAACGGGAACATGCTGTTGTCAGTTCCAAGACAAGCTCCCCCCTCACTGCAAATTAAGTCATTTTGTAATGTCAACACGTCTGTAATTACACCCAGAAGGACCCATTCCCCATTTATAACCAGCCAAGAGTTCATCTGCCCCTTTCCCCCCAGCGAGTCCTACCTGCAAAGGCACCAGAGCACAAATCCCAGCCCGCAGTAGGGGTCCAGACAAATGGCAATCTGCCGGGAGGAGTAGAGCTCACACTGGAGCTTGATGGCCCTGCACAGGCCACTGACCGCAGCGTGGGACATCTGCAACACAGGGGACACTGCTGGAGGCCCAGGACACCCCCCAGGGAATCCCCGCCACGGGCAGGTGAGAGCAAAGGCAGTTCATGGGGAGGCGTTGTGAGGGCAAACTCATGGTTTGGCTCCTGAGCTTTCACAGCAGATGCAGAGACTGCAGGGCCCTGACACCAACAGTGACACCAACAGTTAAACTTGAAGCTGCAGCTGTTTGAGTTCCACCTCAACATGAGGAAGAACTTCTTTCCAAAGAGGTGGCAGAGCACTGGAACAGCTGCCCAGGGTGGTCGTGGAGTCTTCCTCTCTGGAGACATTCCAAACCCACCTGCTCCAGGTGACCCTGCCTCGGACTGAGGGATCTCCAGAGGTCCCTCCCAACCCCAGCTATCCTGTGATTCCAACTCCAAACACACATGAGCATTAACAACAGCCTAAGGCTTTCCTTTTCAGTTTCTTATCCTCTTTTTTCTGACTGCATCCCCACTCTGCTCTTGGTGGAGGCCAGCGGAGCTCAGAGCTCTGCTGCTCTCCCAAGGCAGCTCTCCAGCGGGAGGCAGCAGCAGAATTCCTGATCCCACTGTGGAGACCTGTTTTCCTCCACGGCAGAACTAACTCAGTGAACGGAAGCCCACAGCTTTGGCAGGAGAAAATCAGGGTCTTTGTTTAAGCTACAGGTTGGAGGTGGAGGTCAAGGGGAGGCGGCTCAGAGGGTGAGGCAAAGACAAGACACGAATGCCCATCTCCTAACCCGTTACTGTACCTTTACTCCGGTGAGCATGCCTGTTGTGGAAACACTAAAATCTAGATATGCCAACATTTCGGGTGTGGGTGGCTTATAGATCTGGGCTGGCCGTTTCCTGGGCAAGTCATCTGTGCAAGAGAGGAACAAAGGGGTTGATTTTGGTTCCTCAGCTGGTTATTTGAGAAGAGAACACAACTTTTAAAACGCCAGAGACGGAGGATAAAGCTTTCTATTAATTCTCTTTCCTGAAGAGACAGACTAGTGTGTGGCAAGACTCTTGCCAAAGCTCCCACAAAGAAAATTATTTATTCTCAGGAAAAGGGAGAAAAGACCAACTCGCCCTTGTCTTAAGCAGATTAAAGTTGTCTCCAGCAATCACTGTTGTCACTGCAATCATTTCCCATGCACAGCTCAATACAGGAGAGTTCTCAGGGAACAAGGGCACATCTTGGATACCTTTTGCTAATATTCAAACAAATTTTCAAGAGCTACCCAATGAAATGGGGACAGTCCCTTTGGAAGTCACTGGTCACCCCTCCACAGAACTTCAAGGAGCCTCTTGGCCCAGGGAGCTCACCTGTGTCGATGATGGTTGGCCAGGTTTTCACATCCACAGCACCAGCTGCCTCTCTGGACTTGAGCAGCCTCATCAAGGTCTGGGTTGTGAGGATACAGGCAGCTTTGCTGACCTGGAAAGAGCAACACTCACAGAAACAAGAGACAAGAGCATGTCCCAGCAGCACTGCCACTGCAAGAGCTGATGTTCAGAGACCATTCTATCATCTGCAGCCAATTTCCTTCAGCAAACCTTCAGCAATCCTTCCTCTGGCTTTTGCACACTTTGCTCTGCTTCCCCTTCACTAAACCCCCAGTGCAGCCCAGCCTGCACAGACCCTGTCAGAACCTCCAGAGCAGGGGAGAAGGTGACACAGCAAGATCCAGATAACATAGCAAGATCCAGCCTTCTTCCCCACGGTCTCTCTTGGTTACTGGGCTTGGGAAGTGGCTTAACTGCAGGATTTGGACTTCCCCAGCAATAAGGAGCATCAAGGTGAAATTCTGGGTGGCAACATCATGTTGGTGTTCTCAGAAAGCACTGCACTCTGTCTGTGAGGAGGTGGTTCTCTCTGGCATTTGATGAATGAGAACACTGCCCCTCAGCCCCAAGATGTGCCTCGATCCCTCTCACACAGACAGCACGAGGCTGGTCAGCTGTGTCACCCCTGCAGCGGGTCAGTGTGACTTCTGTGTCACCTCTGGAGCCCGTGACCAATCCAGCCCCGCTCCGCCCACGCTCCCTGTGACACCCCTGGAGCCTGAGGCTGCACCCCTGCCACTCACCTCCACGATCATCCTCACTGTGGGCAGCGTTGCCACCAGGCTCTGGGCGTGGGGCGGGCGCACGGTGACGGGGACACAGCCCGAGTACAGGCAGCCGTAGAAGGCCGTGATGAGCTCGATGCCTGCAAGGACACGACAGCTGCACTGGGGGACATCGGAGGGACACAGCAGGGCAGTGCTGCTCCTCCAGGCATCGCTCCCCTGGGATAAGGGAGACACTTCCACAGCACAGGTGGGCAACGTCAGCAGCTCAGCACCAAGGGCAGCACGAGGAAGCTGGGAAATCTCGGGATAGGGGATGGGGAAAGCAAAGGAACCACACAGGAAAGCAGCTCCATCATAGAGGAAAAGAACATGCTAAGTGTCAAATGACTCAAAAGTCAGTCAGGACACACCAGTGAGCGCTTCTCACTAGCACTGAGTGTCTTTCCCATATTTCCAGATCCCAGTGAGGTTCCAAAGAAAGCCCAGGCCGTATTTCCCCAGTGGGACTCACCAGGAGGATAAAGAAGCACCACATTGTCTCCTGCATTGAGATGGCCTTTGTCACACAGCACTGATGCGATTCTTTCAGCCTTTTTGTGCAGCTGAAGGCAGGTGGCCGTGCACACAGTGGTTCCCTTGAAAGGAGACAAAAATGCTCTGAACAGGGGCTGGCACAACACAAACTGGCTGCTGTGAAATAAACCCAAGCTTGCTGGCTAGCAGGAGGCTACAGCTATGAGCTGTTATCTCTACCTAAAGGCTGCTGGCGCTCAGTGAGCCAGTCATCCACTACAGTATCAAAGGATAGAGATGGAGTTAGATCTGCTCTAGAAAGTTCTACCTTCCAGGGAGTCAGTTCAGGTCTTCTTGCACCAGAACCTTGCCAGAATATACTCAACAGGGATACAGCATTAACTGATACAGGAACCAGTGGGACCTACAAACACGCTCAGTTTTAAAATGAAGCGTCGAACCGTGAGAGTCATTTGCTGAAGGGACCTACAGGGTCAAAGGGTCAAGCTTTAAGTTACAAATCTATGGGCAAAATCTGATACAGAGACTAAAGAGAGGCACTGCAGAGGGCAAAAGATTTTAAAGGCTCTCCAGCTGGATAACATGTGGACCTTAAAACCCAACAACTCAGCACTGACTGTACCTTGGCGTTCAACAAAAGGAAGAGTGGGTGGTCAGGAGTCGCTTGAGCTCTCCACTGCAACACTTCAGTCAGGAACTGGTGCTGGAAGAGACAGGCAGGAATTCAACACCAGCTTCTCCTTCAGTGCTTCCCACCGCTGCTCTGCACCCAGCTGGAGGGGAAACTCCTTCCCATTCTGCAGTTGTCACAAACACTGGTTTACCTTTTTAACTAAATCATTGTCTTCTATTTGACCCAGATCTCTCCCAGAGGCTTGAGCGATTCGCTTCCCAGCAACCAGGTTCCCCACCATCACAGAGGCAGGGCCCACACCTGTGGAGAGACATCAGCACTTTGGGAAGGAGCAGAGCAAAGGTACCGAGAGTCTCTGCAGGATCCCACTGCTCCTGGGCACGGATGCAAGAGGAGAGGGAATGAAGCCTCACTGATGGAGTTCAGCAGGCATTGCTGGTCTCTATTCATCAGGAGGGAGAATCCCAGTGAGTTCAAGGGTGGGAATCAAAATTCCTGACTAACACATGCAAAGAGAGGCCTGGGACACGCCCCAGGCACGGGGCACAAGACAGGCTCTGGTCCCCAGCAGGTGGGACAGGGAGCAGGACATGAGCCGGGGTTCCTGGGGCCGAGGCACTGAGCCCCAGTTTAACAACACCAAACAAAAGGGGTTCAGGTTACCTGGCTGTTTCTGCCTGGGCTTTGGCAAGTTTGTCACACAAGTGTGTGGGCACATGAGGATGTTGCAGGGGTGCAGAGAGCCCTCCAGAAAGTGCTGTTTGGTTTGGGAGATGTGGATCCCTCCCAGCGGAGTTTTTGGCAATGTGTTGGCTGGCACGAGAGCAAGGCAGTAAACACCCACTTGGTGAATGCTGTCAATTGCCTAGAGAAAGGAGAGATGGTCACTGGAGCTCCTGGCACTGCTGGCACAGTCTGCTGTTGCTGATGCACTGACATACTGCAAGGCAAAGCCCTGGACTTTTAAGGTGCCGGAGGAGTGAGTCAATCACTGACATCCCATTTCACCTCTGCACCACCAGCGAGTCCTGCAGTGAGCCTGGGTATATCCCTGCCTTTAGAGCCCATTTCACAGACACCCAATCCATTTTTAAATCTTTCATGACCAAAATCCCAAAATATCCACAGTTGCCTGATGAATCACACGATTCTGATCTCGGGATTGTATCCATCTGTCTCCTCTGAACCATCACACTCTGTTCCCTCCCGCCTGCCTCAGCGTTCAGGCATCTGATCCATTATTCAGAGCACCAGGTACTTCCCTGATTTTCCACCCTGGCTGCACACTTCACTCCCTGGATGTCATTCCTGGAATGACACACATGCAGTGCAGGCAGCTCTCAAAGGAAGTACTTGCTACTCATTCTTTTAGGACCACACTCATTCAGCTGTTCTGGCCTTTCCCTGCCCTCTGGGTCCCTGCTGAAAATGCATCTCCAAAGAAAAGGGCGGCTTTAAAGCCGAACTCCGAGCTCCACATGATCCAGACTAAAAGCAGAACTCCAAAGCCTGAGCACACATCCACTCTGCAGTTCTCAGAGGTGACTGCCAGAGCCCCTCCGCTCTCATGGAATTCCAGACTGGTTGAGGAATGTCTTCCCAAAAATTAACTTAAATTTCTCCTCTTTCAGTTTGAAGCCGCTCCCCTTGTCCTGTCACTCCAGTTCCCTCAGGACACAACAGAACAGCTTGGACACAGCAGATGCACCCAGCTTGTGACCCTGCACAAACACCCTGTGCCAAGAGGGATACAAAGCTTGTGATACCTCCATGCCTGGGCTCTCTCCATTCCTGAGCTCTCTCCATGCCTGGGCTCTCTCCATTCCTGAGCTCTCTCCATGCCTGGGCTCTCTCCATTCCTGAGCTCTCTCCATGCCTGGGCTCTCTCCATTCCTGAGCTCTCTCCATGCCTGGGCTCTCTCCATCCCTGGGCTCTCTCCATCCCCGGGCTCTCTCCATCCCCGGGCTCCCTCCATCCCCGGGCTCTCTCCATCCCTGGGCTCCCTCCATCCCTGGGCTCCCTCCATGCCTGGGCTCTCTCCATCCCTGGGCTCTCTCCATGCCTGGGCTCTCTCCATGCCCGGGCTCTCTCCATGCCCGGGCTCTCTCCATCCCCGGGCTCTCTCCATCCCCGGGCTCCCTCCATCCCTGGGCTCTCTCCATGCCTGGGCTCTCTCCATGCCTGGGCTCTCTCCATCCCTGGGCTCCCTCCATCCCTGGGCTCTCTCCATGCCTGGGCTCTCTCCATGCCCGGGCTCCCTCCATCCCCGGGCTCTCTCCATCCCCGGGCTCCCTCCATCCCCGGGCTCCCTCCATCCCCGGGCTCCCTCCATGCCCGGGCTCTCTCCATCCCCGGGCTCTCTCCATCCCTGGGCTCTCTCCATCCCCGGGCTCTCTCCATCCCCGGGCTCTCTCCATCCCTGGGCTCCCTCTATGCCTGGGCTCCCTCCATCCCTGGGCTCTCTCCATCCCCGGGCTCTCTCCATCCCTGGGCTCCCTCTATGCCTGGGCTCTCTCCATGCCTGGGCTCTCTCCATCCCTGGGCTCCCTCTATGCCTGGGCTCTCTCCATGCCTGGGCTCTCTCCATCCCTGGGCTCCCTCTATGCCTGGGCTCTCTCCATGCCTGGGCTCTCTCCATGCCTGGGCTCTCTCCATGCCTGGGCTCTCTCCATGCCTGGGCTCTCTCCATCCCCGGGCTCCCTCCATCCCCGGGCTCTCTCCATCCCCGGGCTCTCTCCATCCCCGGGCTCTCTCCATCCCTGGGCTCCCTCCATCCCCGGGCTCCCTCCATCCCCGGGCTCTCTCCATCCCTGGGCTCTCTCCATGCCCGGGCTCTCTCCATCAGGGCCACGCCTGTGTCCTCTGCTCTTCCCACACCCCAAAACCAGCACAGTTTCCCCTGGCTGTACCTGCAGCACCCGACTCATCCACTGGAAACTGTCCTCCTCGGAGGCATCCGGCCTCTGCTCTGCCACCACCACGATCCTCTCGTCATAGAATACAGACACGGAGAACACAGCAATCCTAAGGAAAAGGACAGGGCCACACTCCAGTTTCACTCCTTGGAAACAGGAAGCCAAGGAGAGATTAAAGACAGAAGTTGTTAAACTAACCATGGGGCAAAAACAAGAGAAAAAGCATCAGACAATTAACATTGAGTCAAAAGGAAAGACTGGGAAGTATTTAAGGGGTTAATTCCACTTTCTGATGAAATTTCCACATGGCACAGTCCCCCGTTCTCCCAACCTGCTGTCACATTCCTGTTCCAACTTCTGGCAAAGCACAAATGAAAGGAGATTTAAAGGCATCTACATGATGGTTTAAAATCTCTCGCTAAGTCTCACAGACATGAGCTCCAGCCCTGCCTGAAGATCTAGAAAATTATACCCAGAACTGCTAAATAAAAACCAAGTATCTTTGGACATTAATGAAACTCTTCCTTGCTGCCCCAGCCAGCAGCTAACGACTAAAACTCTGCAGAGGCAGAGAATTAATTTCTCCATGTGGCTGACGTATCTTGTTACTTGATTGCTTTCCCTAAAGCACCGACTTGATGAAAAGCTAGGCTGGATAGTGGGAAAAAGATCTGTGTTGGGCAGGATGAGGGCAATTACCACCTAAATCAAAAATATATTTACTTTAACTGAGCTACCCAAAGAGAAAGCCAAGAAAGTACTAAAGCTTCTGTTTCACTTTATTACATGCAGCAGCTTATGGGGAGGGGCAAGGTTTCTTGTGCTGACCTTCCTCTGTAAACTGTTTTTATTGACTCCACAGCCAGTCCAGTGGCCACAATGTCGTCGGCGTTGTGCCTTCGCCCGCTCACTGTCAGCAATCCGTCCATTTTCCCAACCACAAACACCAAACTGCCCTGCAAGACAAGGAGGCATCCGTGAGGAACTCACAGCGAGCTCTTCTCGCACATCCTCTCACCCCAAAAGCTTTTCTCTGAAACACTGAAGGCCGGAGCTCTGAACTGCCTCACGTACAGGTCCAACAAATCCCAGCAAGCCGGAACGCACGAAGGGCACTTCCCCCACTGGAGAGCCAGAGGAGTTCACAGGGATCACCTGCAACACAAGGGAGGACACGGGAGGCAAAGTGGCCTGAGGATGGCAAAACCTTCCCCACCCCAAGAATTGCACTTAATGCGAGAGGAGGGAAGAGGAGAAGGGGAGGGAACCCTCGGTACAGCTGGGTGGGAGATGTTTGTGGAGGGAATTCTGAGTGTCTCTAACTGCAAGGGGTTTTCCAGTGCATATTTTTAAAAAACAACATTAACACTTCAGTTACAGACCCAAGAGGTTATACAGGACCACCAGTTTTATACAGGAAATGGGGCAAGAAAGATGCATCCTGCTAGACATACCTCGAAAGTATTCTTTGTCACCCCTGCCAGCCCATAGTATATCATTCCTCCTGCTCTGGAGCTCACACAGATTTCACCAATCTCATCTGTTTTACAGAGCTGGGGTGGCCCATCTGGTTTCACGATACACATCATGCCTAGGACAAATCAGGCTTTGTTAAAGCAGCTCCCAAACTTTACCCTGTGTGAGAACTGACACATTTAATCATGACAGAAATGACTGAGTCTGGTGCTGCCCCACCTCCCCCGCTCCGAGGCTGATACAGGAGAGAACATTGACCCGTTCTGCTCCTAAAACATCCCCAAAAACATCTCACACGAGCCTCCTGCCCGTTTTTACCTCCTGGCATCACATGCCCGACATCCTGGACAGTGAGAGCAGAGTTTTTATCTTCAGTGTTGACCCGAATCACACCGAAACTCAGCCCGTTCATGGACAGGATGGCTCTGCCTGGCAAAGGGGCCCCGGGGACTCCAGGCCTGGGAAGGACACAAAAATCAATAAATACACTCAATCAGGCACCCAGGCTTGGTGTCAGACTCAGATGGGGATGGCACAGCACCAGAAATCCGCGCATTCAGTGTCTCTGCTTTGCGTAATCATTTCAAACTGTGATGGCAGCAGGGATCCCCACCCAAAGGAGCCACGTTTTCAATCCCTAAGGAACTGTGCTCCTGGATGCTGCAGCTCCTCTGCCAGCTCATTGTCTCACCCCATAGCAAATCCCAGCTCCCAGGCCACAGGACTGCAGGGCTGTTTCTTACAGAACGCAGCAACGGACAGAAACAGAGCACGAGAATGTCCAAATGATCTCGAATCTCATCTCAGATTCAGAACAGCTCCCAGGCTGTGGAAATCAGGAGCAGGAGAAGCCGTGCTCAGGCACTGCTGAGCTGTCACACACCTCAGAAATCACTCGGATCTCAGGAGGGAGGTTTAACAGCTCAGCGACTCGAGTACCTGAGAGCACACAGTAAATGTCAGAGGAGTTTATTACACCCTTAAATCAACTGTGACCAACCCAAGTGTGAACAAAGCCTAGCCTGGATGACTCAATCCGTTACCTCCGGATCGCCACGGTCATCGCTTCAGGGGAGGTGGCACAGGGACAAATTGCCTCTGGTTTGAGCCCATGGCTCTGAAACAAGCTCAGGAAGGCATCACAGGAGGAAACAGACCCTAGGAAGAAAGAAAAGATGCCACTAGGACTTCACAGAACTTGATTTCATGCCCATCTACAGGAAGGGTCAGGAGGAGGATCTGGGAAACTACAGGAGGAAGCGGCCTCAAGTTGTGCTGGGGAGGTTTAGGTTGGATATTAAGGAAAATCTCACTCCAAGGATAGTCAGGCATTGGAACAAGCCCAGACTGGATGTCCAGACATTGGATTCTACCCAGAGCAGTGATGGAATCACCATCCCTGGAAGGGTTTAGAGGACGTGCGGATGTGGCACTTGGGGACAGGGTTTAGTGGTGAACACGGTGCTAGGTTAAGGGTTGGATTCGATGGCCTTAAAGGTCTTTTCTGCCTGAACAATTCTCTGATTTTATAAACATTGCTCCCCATCCAACTCTCCCTTCTCCTACTTTGCAGGATCTCTCCCAACCCAAAGGATGGCAGCACCTTGTCCTGTGCCCAAGCACCACGAGGCAGAGCTCTGCCCCAAATGAGACCCCCTCAGAAGCTGATCCTGATGCCAGGGGGCTGCAGTGAGAGGCCTGGGAGAGGGGCTGGGGACACTCACAGGGGTTGGCGCCGTCGGTGACGATCAGCATCCGCAGGGAGCTCAGGCTCACGTCTCTTTGGTCCCGATGGGCCATCATGGCCCAGTGCAAGTCTCGACACTTCACTAAAGCAACTTTTGCTGCAAACAACGCAGAAACAACACTTCAGGACAAATCACAGCTTTCCAAGAGTTATTTTCATATGGATACACAGTCTGAGCCCCCCCACGTGAGGGAATTCTCACCTAAGCAAGGAAGCCTTAAACAACTGAGACTGCAGTAAGAGCAAACCCAACACACAACGGCATCTGCTGTGGCATCCAGGCCACTGCCACCACCTGAGCCAGGGTCTGTCATCCTCACAGCTCCTCCTTCAAAGGCCATAAATCATTATCACTCTCTGCAAGCCCTCAGTGAGGCCAGGGATCAAGTGCTCTTGCTGCACTCTGCCATTTTCTTGGTTTCATAAAAGAAACTGGCTCCGAGTCACAAGATCCCCATCCTGTTCCCCAGCATTCATGTGGCATTAGGACTTTGTGCACAGAAATAAATGGCAAAGTCCCCTGTCCTCCCAAGACTTCCTGTTCCAACCTCTGGCAAGTTACTAATGCAAGGAGTTTTACAAGTATCTACATGACTGGGGGCTTAAAATCTCCCCTTGAGTGTCTTAGAGACAGGAGCCCCAGCCCTGCCTGAGCCATCTAGAAAATCATATCTACAGCTGTGAAATAGAAATCGAGTATCTTTGGACATCAGTGAAACTCTGGGCCCTCGAGATTTGGCACGGAAGAGCAAGAAGGATTTAAGGCATTTGGGATTTTAATGCCCCTCATTCGTGGATCCTGAGAACTCCAAGCTGAAGCTGTGGATCATCCCGAGTTACCTTTGTGGGCGTGAACCCTCTGCACCCACGAGAGAGGGCAGGTTTTCATCACAGAATAGGGCACGCTGATAGTGTGCAGCTTGTTCATTACATTCTGAAAAGCAGGAAAAAGATTGTTAGGAAAGGGATCACAAACCTCTCATGGAGCAGAAATAAGAGTCACCCTCAGTCCCCATCAACTTCCACCCCATCATGAATTCAGAGAGGTTTAGCCAGGCTGACTCTGTCGTTCCCCCAGAGAACTGCCGATCTGGCAGGGAGAGAAATGGTTGTTTTAACAGGTAATGGTCCTCAACCAGGGACTCAAGTGCTACTGTTACCACAGAATCATGGAATTCTGCAATGGGTTGGGTTGGGAGGGACCTTAAACCTCATCCAGTCCCACCCCTGCCATGGCAGGGACACCTCCCACTATCCCACGTTGTTCCAAGCCCCGTCCAGCCTGGCCTTGGATGTTTCCACAGATGGGGCAGCCCCAGCTTCTCTGGGCACCCTGTGTCAGGGCCTCCCCCCCCCCTCACAGGGAAGAAATTTTTCCTAATATCCCATGTAATCATTAATCTCTCATTACAGAGAGTTCTGGAACGCTTCAACCCACCGTCAGAATGCCATGCCACAGCCCTGCGTCCTTCTTAAAATCCAACACATTCACTATTGTTTCACCTGGGAAAAGAAAGGTGCAGTTGGCAAGTGCAACGTGCCAGCTCAGCTGTGCCCATCATTTATGCCAGAATCTGCACACGGATGAACCTGTCACTGCTCTGTCAGACCTGCTCCACGGGGCACCCGCAGCAAGCCCAGAGCGTTACTGATCAGAGTGTTACTGATCAGAGCTCCTTGTGGTGCACAGTAACAACTGCACATCCATTCCCAAGCAGGAACACGTCCAGAAAGCTGCAAGGAAATCACATTCCAGCCTGCAACGTCCCTGAGTAGGACAGGAAGGGTCTGAAGCTCATTATGCACGAGCAGCGGAGCCAGAGAACATCATTCAAGCCCTGACTCTCAGCAGTGATGGGAGCTCCAGTGATGGATTCTTCAAGGCAAATTTTGCATTTTAAAGCAATATGACCTACAGCTCTAGAAATAGTTTCACTCATGGATGTAGGAATTAGCTTGATTTACAAGGCAGACCAGAATAAACCATAACCTACAGCAAAACCCTCTGGAATGGCACCAGCATCTTCCAATATGGGTTACCCAAAAAAACCTCACAGGACCAGAACAGCCCCAGCCCCAGAAGCTTTGGTATTTGCACGCTATCAGCACCAGAAGTTTGTGAAGACACTTCTATGGGCCATCAGTACACTGAGAGGGGACCTGAGACTGTTGGAAAATGCTCCGTTTTTCATTCATTTGCTCCTCTTTTGGTTCACCAGAACAGACTCAGTAACTTCATAGACATGACATAAATCCCACTTTTTATTCCTCCTCATTATGGCAGTGAAAATGATGCAGTTTTGGATGGAAAAACATCACAGCTAGTTTTCACTTTTGGGGGAGAATGAATCCGCACTTGAAAATTTTATTTACTTTTTCCAGTAAATATTGGTTACTCAGAGACAGCTGCTAAAGATATGAGAGGCAACCACTTAAAACAATGTTGAGCCTTCATTCCTCTGATGTTCTGTGCTCTCACCCACCTTCAGAGTAGTTGCAGGCCTGAGACAAGGCTTGGCAGTGAGCCAGCATAGCCACACGGGACACGGTGACACCCATGACGCTGCCCTCTTTGCTGGTCTTGTACTGCACAAGGGAGAAGAGAGTCAGGGGGGGCTCTGGATCCCACACAGGAAGGAAATTAAATCACAGAATCCACAGGAAAATAAAGTTTTCTCTAAAGCTGCTGAGACAAACCCAAAAACCATCTGTGTGTAAGACGGGATCAGCAAAGCTTAGACCCGAGGAGATGGTTATTGTGGCAGCACCCATGGAAAATCTCCACGGAGATGGGAGGAAAATGAACGTGTTTGTGTTGGTTTCACTATTGCCACTGCTCACGACATCTCTTCCTGTTCCCGTAAGGAACTGAAAGCCAACCTGTAATTTCAGGATGGCTGAACTAGCACCCAAACCACTGCAATCCCCACAAGTCGCCTTCTGGCCTAGGAACAACAACCAGCACTACCAGGAAGAACAGAGAATTCAAACTGCTGCTGGCTCAAGCACTGCCAGGAATGTGTGTTATCAAACACCATCCCAGAGCTCAACTCTCTCCATCCCTCACTTTTTGGAACAAAAACCGTTCTCCAACTTATTCCGAGCAGTGCCCAAGGCCACGAAGGGATTCAAACCTAAAGTAAGCTTCCCAGCAGGATGTCCACAGTGAAAGACTTGTTTCAGTGGCAGGCAAGTGGGAAGTTTAAGGGAGTGAGGTGCAACCATTCTCTCCCTGGTGATTAGAACATTCAATTCAGCTCACGGAAGGTGCTTTCTATTCCCCATTCACTACTTACCTCAATATATGCTGGCTCAGTTCCTGCTGCTGAGATGTTGGGCTGCCAGTCCTTGGGAGATTTGGAGAGATATTTTGAATCTGTCACAACCCATTTGAGTCTGGGCCAACCTGGAGCCAAAATTAAACGGTACATTAATATCAGTTTATTTATTGAGGGATTTATATTCTGCAAGAATACACTAAACCCCATCATTTGTCCAAGTTCAGTTACACAAGCAAAATTCCAAGCCAAGCCCAGCTACCAGCCAGAAGGTTCATCTCATTTCTCATCAGGGAGTTCAGTGGGCAACAAGGTACTTCCTCTCCTCAGGGAAGATCCCTGCAGCATTCCTAAATAAAGCTTGTGAATAAAGCTGCCTTGGAACCTGCCAAATGCCACTGAAGGGACCTGAGCACAACCCTGGCTTGGGAGGTGGTTCCTTGTGACCCCCAGAACACCAGAGCAGTTGTGTCACACACATGGGTTGATCTCAGCACAAATCCTACAATATTTTGGTGATGGGATCAGGAGTTGCCCCTTTGCCCCTCAAGCGCTTTCAGAGTCCTGACAGCTCCTTTCAGATGGCTCAGCTGCAGCTGAAGTACAATCAAAAGCCAGTCTATAACCAACTCACCTTTAAACTGCACAATTTCTCCATTCTGGGTTTTTGGGAGCCCTTTCAGACACACTTCAGTGGTGAGGGCCAGAGCAATCCCACAGCTCCCCAGCAGGAAGCCGATCTGCTGCCCACCAGCATCCTGAGGGAAGAGGGGAAAAGTCATTCCTGTTCAAAGATGACAGAAGTCAGCTTTCCCTTACCAAAATCCAAGGTTTGATAATGCTTTGCGGACTGGGGGTAACGTTATGGTGAGGAAAAGAAGCAAACAACCCATTCCCACACACACTCAGCATCCCAGAATCACTACTGGAGGGACTTAGGCTAGTGGAAGGTGTTCCTGCCCATGGCAAATGATGGAACTGGATGGTCTCTAAGGTCCCCTCAAACTCAAAGCGCCCTGTGATCCCATGAAACGTGACCTTGGCAAGATTAAAACGCACTGGATGTGAAATCCAGGGAAAACAAGTGCTCCTGCCCAGCACCCAGGCATGGAGCACACCCCATCTCCTGGCATTAATGGAAACCCAGATGCTGCAAAGAGGAATCGGGAGGCAAAAAAAGCAAAACGTGTAATTACACCGGAATAACGAGACCTCTCTATCCCCTGGAGCCAATCTCTGTTGCACAATGATAAAATGAGGAGGCTCACTCAGAAACTGATTGGGCAAATACTGGAGAAGTTTTAATTTTGCATTTGGTTGCTATAGCAGTCTGTCACAGTGCAGAGAATGAAATCAAAGCTCTGTGAGTCCCTGAGTGTTCCCAGACCAGTTCCCAGCTCACTGCCACCTCTCCTGCCACCATGTTTGCCACGAGCCTCTTGCTTTTGTTTCCTCTTATGGAATCCTACAGTTTCACACAGCTTTCGACAGGGCACTAATATGGCAACAGTGCAAAACTTCTGGTGAGGGTAAAGAAAACACTTTGTTGAGCAAAGAATTTACAGAAAGTGCCTCCAAGTCTTCAGGAACACTGAGCACCTCCACCTCCAGCAAAGTCAGAGCCTGGCAGAGCTCAGCAAGGCTGGATTGAGCCCCCTCCCTTCAACCAGGGGGCAGATCCACACTAAAATCTGTTCTGTATAAATTATTTGCAATAAGGAAATGAACACTGCATCATTTAGGAGAATTGACCATCTCCAGCTGCTCAGCACAGCTCTGGTCAATATGTTTTTCCATTTTTAAATGCCATTCCGGGCTCCCAAAGGTCCTTGTTGGTACAGAGCTGCTCAGGAAGCAGCTGGAGGCTGTGAAACGCTGTCAGAGGCTGATGGCCTGACTTGGTTTCCATCCCACATCGCTTCTCCAAGTTCCATCAACGTTACCTTTCTGGTAAGAGGTACCTCTATAGGCACTGGGATCACTTCTGCCAGCAGACAGCCGTAAAATGCCACCATGAACATCACGGGGTCGTTGTTGGGATACACAAGGGCTACCTGCAACCCACACATGTGTGCTGTTACTTGAAACAAGTTAAAATTTCAAAATCCAGACCTAGAGCGACTAAAACTCAGAAAAACTTGGTGTTATTTCACATTCTGCCTCCCCCAGAATGTATGGAATGTGCCTGAGCTCCTCACGCAGTGCCCGGGCACGTGAGGCTCACACACAGCCAAGACACAGACATCAAAGCCTGCACTTCCCTCAGAGCTGCGTGCTCTTCCTCAGACGCATTTCAAAGCCCAGAGCCAAGAAGCTGCTCACAGAGGAGCCAGAACCCCTGAAAACTCACACCAATTTCTGTCCCAAGCAGCCTCGTCCCCGGGGTTAGAGTCTCACTGTGGTGTCTGTGCTAAGTTCCAGCCCCCAAGCCCCTTGTTTTACTCCAGAGCGAGAAGCAGAGAATCCCAAAGTCATTACCCTGTCTCCAGGTTTTAACACGGGTTCATTTTTGGTCCCCAGTTTATTAAGCAGGGTGTAGGCCAGCTTGAGACTTCTGCTCCAGAGTTTGCCTGGAACACAGAGAACAGAGACTTGCACAGCTCTGGATCAAGCAGCACAAGAGAACAGCTCACATCCTGGCTGTTTTTACCATCTACAGCCACACTGCTCTGTCTACAACACTCTCAGAGACCAGGAAGGTTTTCACAACCCCTCCAAACCCACGAGCCCTGTGCTCTCTCCACTGCTGCTCTTTGGGAGCAGCTGAGCAGGGGAAGGCAGGGCGGAGGCTCAACTCACCATACGTGAGGGTATAAACTGGTTTTCCTGTCACATCCAGTGCTGTCAGACAGGGACATTTAGCCTGAGTGGTTCCCCAGCGCTGCAGAGCTGCTTCCAAGGCAGGAGGCCAGTTACAGACCACTCCCAGGGGCTCTCCCTTCACTGGGGTCATCTGGCGGCCCTCGGGCTTGGGCTGGTTCGGGTCAGGCTGGGGAACTAAGAAAATTCCATATTTCCAGTATCTGTTGGGATATTTCTAATATAATCCAGATAAAACAATATTCTCCATCTCTGCCCATTTGTCACCTGACAGTTCAGCTTGAAATAAACTCAAAACAAACCTAAAGGAAAAGAGGAAAAGCGTTTAACAACTCATTCCATCCCATTTCCTAAGAAGTCTCACTCAAAACAAGACATCATGAACGGAGTCTTCCCACAGGATGTTGTTCAAAGGTGTTCAACACATCAGTAGGGAAAGGAACACAGAACTGGAGAAAAGAAAACCTTAGCTGGAATGAAATTACCAGTGAGGACAATCCCCTTTGGGAAATTAATGGAAGTAGCCTAAGAAAATGAAGGGGGTTTAAAAATCTATTTGCCTTTTTTTTTTAAGAAGTTTAGTGTTGAGGAGGAGGTCCCCCAGAGCTCAGCAGAACAGTGAATTACTTCAAACACTGGTTTTGTGTCAGACTGTTCATGGAGGCTGCTGCAAAGAGCGAATCTGAGTCAACCTTGAGAACAACAGCACAGAGAACTCAGCTCCCCGAGTGTCTAATTGTAACAAATGTGCATAAAACTGTTATTTGTGCTATTACCTTCCACAATTTCTTCAAAATCATCCACAAAGAATTCCTTCAGGGGCGGTCTTTTAGGTCTTTTCAAGGTGTTCAACAACTGCTGAATTTTTGTGGAGACTCTGCTGCTCACAGGAACACCTGGAGGGAAAGACCAGAGCGCTGAGTGCCACGTCCAGTCGCTCCCTGGACACCTCCAGGGATTGGGACTCCACCACCTCCCTGGGCAGTTCCAAGGCCTGCCCACCCTGTCCACGAAGGAATTCCTCCTGAATGCCAAACCACGACGGCGGCACAGTAACGTCTTAATGCCAGTGCCAAAACCATTCCAGTTTTGTGAAGTGCTTCAACGAGCTAGACTGGAGTTGGAAGAACAAACCCTGCGATTTAAGCCCTCTCTGAAAACTGCAGAAGGTTTCGTACCATCTGCAGTGTCCATGAGGCTGGAGCGGTTGGATCCCTTGTGCATCCCCTTCACGATTCCCGAGGGAGGGAGGTCGATGGCTGCCGGCCGCGCTGAGGGGGTGGAGGTAGTTGCTGTGACATCTGGGGGGACTGAGAAACTTTCTAAAAAAAGAAGAAAGCTGCTAAATACACCTTTTATTATCTCCGACAAGCAAAGTGTCAGTCAGTCAGCTGTTACCAATAATCCTAAGGATTGAAGGGTTGGATGTATGGGAACCCTCATTAATGCTAAACACACTGATTCCTAAAGGTTCAGCAGCTCTAGGAGAGGCACATTATGTGTTCTGGAAACCAAAAAACCAAAGGCACAAGGTTTTGTCCATGTCAGGAAAGTGCTGCAGCAAAACAGAATTCCTGTTCTTGGTTTCTAACCTTGAAGCTCAATTTCTTGACATTACGTACTGTGAAATAAATAAATAAATAAAATTTTAAAAGTTTGAGATTCACATGAGCTCTGAAACACCCAAAGTCCAGAACAAATCCCTCCCTCACCTATGCACTGATCTCTCTTGCTAGAATTCTACTATTTAGCTTTTTTGTGAGTGAGGGCTTTTGAAAACAAAACACGTGGGAATTTGACCAAAGCAGATCAGCAAAAATCGTGTTGGGTTTCAATCCCTTCCAGCTGGGTGGTTACAGTTGTCCAGCAGTTACAGAACAAACCCAATGAACAGTGTGAGCTGGGTCTTACTTCTGCTTCAAGCTGCAAGACACTGTCCTGCCTTTCAGCCGAGGCTGCAACTGCATCCTGCAGGAATTCTCCAGTGAACTGTCTCTTAAACAAGGGATTTTTGCTTATGTGGGGTTTCTTTGCACAACCCAGCAGGTTCAATCATCTGATAGGGCAAGAATATTCTATTCTGGCTTAACAGCACCAGCAACTGTTGCTTACAAAGGAAAAACCCCACAGTATGAAACTACGGGCTGGGCTTTACAGATAGTCTGAAGTCAAATCCTAAATAATTCCCACTGAGGGGTTTTGTGATTGATTCTGTGTTGATTTCCCTTTTTCTAAGGAGGAAAAAGAACCCATTTCTGCATCCCTTTGGAGACACAGTGGCAAGGAATATTTCTCATGCACCGAACTTCTAAAATCATTGGAAAGGACATGGATTTGTACAATCCAAACATCTGCAGGACTTTGCATTGCTCGAGAGAGAGACGTGCAGAGCTGTGTATGTGAGAGTTCTATTCCTTTAAACCAGGATGAATGTGGCAAATGTAATTCTGACAAAGATTCAAAGCTTCTATTTTGCATAAGACACTAATTAGATTAGACAGTAGATATTCTGGAGGTAAAAAGCTATGTTACCTTAATTCATTGCAAAAGGTAATGTGGCCTTCTGCATGCTCCAATTAAAAACAGCCTCTCTGCTTCAAAGACATTAATTATATTGACTACATTTTATGGGCAATCTCCTCAGTTTTCCATTTCAGGAAACAATTTGCATCCCAGCGAATAAACAAACAAAAATAACAGCAATAAAAAAATAAATAAGTGAAAGATAAAATCACCAGCACTTCTATGCACTGCTTGCCCCAACCCAGTTAAGCAGAAGCAGAGAGCACATGAAATACAGACAATGTCCTACGGTGCAGGAATTTCCTCACCAGCAGCTAAAAAGGACAAACATACACAGAGCAAAAACAAACTTGGCCATTTCATACAGAAGCATCAGCAGCAAGGAGCACCTCAGAGCCTCAGAAAACTGAGCCCGGGGTATCCAGATCTGTAGATTTTGCTCCGTCTCCTCAGTACCTGGATGCTCTGGTTATTCCTCAGACAGTCGTGGAAGAGCTGGGCTAAAGCTTTACTCCTCTAACCCCATTTTTTAATGACAGGCTCATTTGTTCACACACATGGCTGGATTTGGTTCTTTTTCTTTCCTGATCTAACGCAAACAATAAACCATCAGGGCTCAGAGCAAAATGAGGATGTTAAACACAGCATTCCCCCACTCCACAGGCACAGACACCCCTAGGGGATTCGTCAGGACACAGATGAAAATGCCACTTGCACTGGGGAGCTTTGTGCCCACAGGAGCTCCCAAGAGCTGGAGACATAAAGCAACACAGGACACAGAGAGTTGTGCCTCCTGCTCTGTCCACACTGTCCCTGCAGTCTTCCCTGCTTCCAGAAGCTCCTGCTCTCCACTCTCCCTTTTACAACCACCTCAATCTTCTGAAATTCTTCCGGAAAACAACAGCGTGACGGTGCAACTCCAACCAATCCTAGCAAGTTCCATCAATACCAGCTAAACTCTTGCTCCAAATTTCCCTTCTGCAAAGGACAACTGCAGCTTTATCAACACAGTCTGAACTCGAAGCGATTGTTCTGTTCGTACCCAGCTCCTACCTATTCGAGTATTGGCAAATACATCAGCTAGTGACCCACTGGTCCCTTTGCCTTCTCCATGGGAAAGTGTAGAGGATGCTGATGAGGATGTGGATGACCCCTGAACAGATCGGTTGATCCAAGACTCAGCATTCTGTAAGCTCTGGTGCAATGCAGCAGAGAGAGCAGCTTGGCGCCTGAGCGAGCCCTCGTCCTCGGAGGCGGAAGACGTGTCTGTGTGGAAGCAGAAAGAAAATCTAGCTGCTTAGGGAAAAGCACATGGCACTGAACATGCTCTTTCCAATCACATATCAACAGCACAGGCTTTCACAGGAAGATCTGTTTTCCACGGGCTGTTACATCAGCCACACCAGAGGTTAAAGCAGCAGAATTGTCAGTGGGAACACACTCACCCCTGTTTGATTCACCTCCTCAGACAACATACTTCCCCTGGGGTCTCCAAGCCTAGAACTTAACTCTCATTACTTTTCCATTCACATTCCATAATATCAGATGCTGTTTTGCCTAACTCTGGTCATTCTGAACTGGAAAGTGAGGGGTGAGGGTTGTTGTCAAACTGCAAAGTCCCAGGAACAAAGAAAACACAGGAAACAACTGTGCCAAGGCCACAGCAGAAAACGCTTTTGTCTGGGGCTCTAAATGAGGCCCTTTCAATTGCAGAAAACAAACAAAAAGCCCAACCCCAAAACAAAACAGAGAAATCTACAGCAAGGAACTGCTTCCTGTGTGTCCCAGAGCACAGATACCTCAGCTGTCCCAAAACTGTGAACTGATTATTTAATTACCATGAAGCGAGCACTCAGGTCTTGAGATGTTGAGTCGTACATTGCTAAATACAAACATACCGGCAGCTTTGGCCTGAAATTTAGGTGTTCCTCAAAGTGATTTTCTGCCTACACTCGAGCGGTAAACCAAACTACCAAATCATGTTCTACCCACTTGCAGAGTGGAACGGAGTTAGGAGCTGAGGCAGAGGACTGGCTCCAGCCACGCTGTAAGTGCTGACCTCGATTCTTGTGACTCCCACAGCACAGGATGTGCTGCAGTCCTGGACAAGTGAGCACAGAGCTGAGACCCAAGCAGACACCAGGAACATGCATCAGCCCCCCGGAGAAAGGAAGGGAAAAAGGAAGTGTGATAAAACAGGAAGTAAGGAGGAGGAGGAGGAGGAGTGACATGGCCCAGCAGAGCAGTTTCAGAGCTATGAATTCACCAGGGGATGTGGATTCATAACATTCGGATGACTTTGTCAATCCAAATGGCTGCGATGCTTCTGCACAATGAGACACAACATAGAAGTCACTGCCAAAAATCACACGGACTCATTTGTCAGTCAGTGCATCGAGCTGCTGGAAAACAGAGGGTTACTGATATCTGCTGCACATGCATCGTGACAGACACCATGTCATCCAAGGATTCTGCTGCAGCCAGTACATGGCAGGGGTGGGAAAAGTCCTGCAAGTCGTGGAATCCCAGCGGACCCCTCCGAGGTCCTCGCCCAGAAACAAACATCGCTGCAAGCCCTCCTCTTGTGTGCTGAGCATTAAACACGAATGAAATCAAGACGTGAATTATCCATCAGAAACAGGTGTGAGGGAAGCAGAAGTGGCCTCAGTCCAGGGCTGCTCAGCTCTGGCCAATTTGAACCATAGAACCATGGAATACCCTGAGTTGGACCCACAAGGACCGTCCACGTCCAACTCCTCGCACAGGACATCCCAAGAATCCCACCACGTGGTTCTTTAAGAACTCTGGAAGAGAGGTCACTTCCCAGCCCTGAGAGAGGACTAACACACTCCCTGCAGGTGTGTGAAGAGCTGGAACACCGGCAGCACTGCAGCCCCTTGGTTTGGAAGGTGTGACCCTGGACATCCCGGCACAGCCTCACCTGGGGGAGTGCAGGCGTCTGCCGGGGACTGGACGAAGGTGGAGCGGCGCTTGGTGGGCATGGGCAGGGCCATCTTCTGCTCCTTGTGCTTGGCCAGCGCTGCCTGGACCGCTTCCGTGTGGATGTCTGCGAGAGGGAAGGGCACAAGCTGCCTTCAGCAAGAGCACAGCAGTTAGGGTTAGGGTTACGGTGCCAACACCCCGATCCGCCTGTTTGTGACATCCCCCTTTCAGCGCCTTCCCAAGGACTCTTTTCTGCCATCCCAGGAGTAGCATCACCTTTTATTCTCTTTTTTAAAACAAGGAAACTAATTGAGGTTCCTGAAGTTAGCAAGCTGAATGCAGGGCCAGGTTTGTTACTGTGGAAACTTCTGGATTAAGCTCATTACATCTTTGTGTAATTGCACCAAACAATTTGCATCAATCCAGAGTATCAGGGTGGCATTATTTGCTTTTTCTACTTATAACGGGTTTTGATTCAGCAGCTGCACCCCACAGTCTGATGTTTCATTACAGAGAACCACCAAGACAGGACTTTCCATCAGCAGACATAATAATTTTGATTCCTTGAGAGGACACAGCACTTTCCTCCCCACGGAGAGGAATCCAGGGGAGGGACTCTTGTGCCTGCCCTTACCAGATCGATAACGTTCATCTCTGGCTCCCCCTGAGCGAGCTCGGTGGAATTTGGATGAGGAGGATGATGCTGAGGCTGGAGTTGCAGATGGAACGGGCATCTGAGGTCTGGATTCCTTCTGTAATGCTGGATCGACCCCTGGAAAACATGGAGCAGGAAATGAAAGGAGCTTTTTTGGACCACACTTTTCCCTTTTCCCATGACAGCGTTGTGGATGTTGGGAAGCTGGTTTGTCACTCAGTGTCCCAGTGACCAGTGCTTGTCATTGACTGGAAAACCAATAATAAACCAGCAGCAAGAGCCTTTGCTGTTCCCATTAATCACAAACCCAAGGAGACCTCCAGCTGTTCGGTTCTGGCTTTCAGCATGCCAAGTGCATGGCTTTATCATCCAGGAAAAGTTTGTTTTTCCCATTAAAACAGGGAGCAAAATAGATAATCTGATAAAACACCATCATTTTACATAATTCAGCAAGAGCAACTCGGAATTGTTGCTACTGGAGGTTCAATTTTAAAATGAATCTGTGTGTCAGAGGGAAGTTTTGAAAACTAAAACCCAGGGGTCACCCAGCTGTAATTTCACCTGGAGTCATGCAAAAACAAGAGCAGCTGCATCACCTAAGCATGTGCTGCTTCAGAATTCTCACAAACTACCAAAGGATCAGAGCAATGGAGAGAAAACCACAAATCCTGGGCTTCAATTCCAGTTACACCACCTTTCGAGGTGTGTGGTTTTAGGTAAACAACTTCAGGTGAGTGCCTTGAGCTCAGGGACTCACAATAACAGCAAATCACCCTGACCTAGCTGCAGGAGTCTCCACAGGATCACAGAATCCTTGAGGCTGGGAAAGCCCTCCCAGACCATCCAGTCCCAAAGCTGTGCCCAATCCCCACCTTGTCCCCAGTCCAGAGCACTGAGTGCCACCTCCAGCCCTTCCTTGGACACCTCCAGGGTGGGCACTCCAAACCTCCCTGGGCAGCCCCTGCCAAGGCCTGAGCACCCTTTCCATGAAACTCCTCCTGATGTCCAACCCAAACCTCCTGACCCCCACCTGGCTCCACCCTCCCGTTGGGGAGTTGTGGAGTGAAAAGGTCCCCCCTGAGCCCCCCTGAATCCCCCCAGCTCCCTCAGGATTCTCCAGCCCCCTCCCCAGCTCTGTTCCTGTCTCTGGACACACTCCAGCCCCTCAATATCTCTCTTGTAGAAAGACAATTTTTTAATTCCTCATCTTCCTTCATCCATCTCCTGTCCCTTCTAAAATCCCAAAGAGCAAAATATTACTGGAATATTATTGAATGTTAGAGCAAACTAACAACCCACTTAATTGTGGATTGTTAATGATTCTTTAAACTACCATGGCAAAAACTGAGAACCTTTATTTCTAGTTAAAGAGATCTGCTGGCCAGAAATCCTCAAACCAATTAGGGGGACAAACAATTATTCCACTGGGACAAACAATTCCCTTTCCACTGGTATTTTTTTGGATATGGTAACATATATCAGAGTCCTGTATTTGCTTATCAAAACACTCTCATCCCCTGTGCAAATGTGCAAGGGGCACAAAAAGCTGAATGGAAAAGGAAAAGAGATCTCTGGAGTTCAGGTGCAGGACCTGGGCTCCAGAGCAAGATTATAGATTCAAAATCTCAGTTCACCCACATCCAAAAGCATCAGTTTGTGTCCCTTCCTGTCACTCTGGAACACATTCCATTGATAACCAGTTTAACATCTTTGTAGCATTTATTTGCCTTCATCAAACCCAGCAGAGTTTTATTTTGATCCAAAGACAACACAACTTCACAGACCAAACAGAAAAGCTTCGTGTTTTCTGATCACTCGAGTATTTACGAATTCAGGCACCCACTAGATGTCAGCAGCAGATTTAACACTATTTTAAATGAATTATTAAATTCATATTCAGTTCTCTTTCGTAAGTCTTGTAAAAGCCTCTCATCTCTCTGCGGGGCATCACAGGGCAAACATGACATTCCAGTTAGGAAGGGATCAGAGGTGGCTGTAAGTGACACGACACACAGAGAACAAGCTCTTTGTTTCAGTATTTTGCTCTGACACAATAACATGTTCCAGTGGCCTCACAAAGCGTTCAGACACAGAGGAGGAAGGAGTGTAAATCACTAATGGTTACACAACAAAGCAGCACAAGTGAGCCGAGCCTGGCAGGTGACAGGTGATTTATTTAGAGCTCCCTTCAGAATAATCCTGCTACAGCTGCACTTTCTGCTGGCAGAAACATGACAAATATGACAGAGAGATGGAAAATGAATTATTTTAGATTGGCTTTGAAGGATGCCATGGATCTGTTGACTGTCTTTAGTTTCTAATGAAAATTGACTGCTTTGTGATTCCTGCGTTTTGGTGAAGGGCCAATGATTCAGAGATTCAGAGACTGAACCATTAGAAGATCAACAAGGAGAAATGTTTGCATGAATAACAAGGAGAGCAAGTGCCACATGCACAAGGAAGCAGCTGCAAACGCGTCACTCTGCTGTCTGCGTACGGAATGGAACAGCAGTGCTGGGGCTGGACTGGCTACTCCTGGAAGATGTTTTTGTTCAAGCTACATACCCATAAAAACATGGAAATAACCAACTTGAGTCTCCAGGGCAGCCTTAACACACTCCCAGAACCCAGGGACACCTGGCCCAGCTTCAGGCACGGCTCCATGGGCTTCATGTGCTGCACTTGCTGCTGCCTCCCATCAAGGAGAACTCTCTGGAATTAGAGACTTCAGATTTTGGGATCTGCAGGTTGCAGAGACTTTTCAGGAGTTACCAGCTAGATGGACCTTAATGGATACTACACCAGGAAAAAATGCATCTTTAGGTAATTAACAGTGCTGCCTTAACTCCAGAATAACGAGGCAAGCTCCCAGAGGCCATGTGAATGGAGCACAGATTGAGCAGTAAGAACCTCCTAAATTATCCTGCTGGCATGCCCTGACATGTCACCTTCCCTCCCTTCCTCTCATTCCACATCCATGAAATGGAGACACTCCATCAGCCAGTGCTCAGAGAAATGGCACTAAATGCCAGCACTAAGTATTTTGTTGCTGTTGTTGTGGACTAAATTAATTTTTTTCTCATTACCAAGGTGACCTGATTCCCAATCCCTCAAGCATGACTTCCACAGGGTTTTTACAACAGGAGATTCCCAGACACTGGGGCAGCTGGGTGTGAGATGTATAAAAAGCTGGAGAGCTGGGCTGGAAGGGCAATCAAACCTCTGGGTTAATTGGTGACCTCCATCATCCCTGGCCTCTGCCTGGACTTTGGCTCCACTGGCAGCTCTCAAAGCCCCACAATTAACGAGCCCAGTCTCGCCAAACACTTTTTTTCCCTCCTAATTAAACATTTTCTGAGACAGATCAAACATGTGCACAGTGCCAGGGTTGGGGCCAGGATTGTATCATCTTCAGCCTCCAGAAGACTCGGGACAAAAGCAGGGCTGCCAAGAGCTCCTGAACCACCCAAGGATTCCCCATTTCCTCCTCAGGCTCGAGATCTCCGCTGGCACAAATGCTAGCCTGAGGACTGTAAAACCTGCTCAACAAATACATACTTATCAAGAGGGATTAGTCATGTGTATGTTCATTTTTGGTTTCTTTAAGTAACAGAAATAGATTTGATAAATAGGCAGCAACCAAGTTGCTGAGATTCCCGTCACATCCTGCTCCAGGGAGTCCTCAGCACGTGGAGAGCTGTTTGTAACAAAATCTCCATTTTGAAGGCTAAATTACAATTTCTGCTTGCCTTGCTCCTTTCAGCACGCGGCTCAGACAGAACACACTGATCTTTTGGGTATAAAACCCAACCTCAAACAAGGGAACGAGCCCCAGCTTGAGATGAATAAACAACCAAATGCAACCTGAGAACCAGCTGGAGAGCAGGAACTGGGCAGTGGTTTGGGGTGGAAGAGTCTGGAAGTTGCCACATGACAACTTTATGTTCCCCCATCAAGTGCCTGAAGGGAGCTGCTGTCATTTCCCCCCAGTCCCGTGGTGTTGACGGGCAATAAATGCACTTTGAGCTTTTACTCTTTATCAATTTTTTTTTGGCAGTAAACCAGGCTCAGTAAATTCCAGTAGCTCCATTCAGGACTCCCCGTCACATCCAGTCACTGCCCGAAGTCAGAACCAGACACATCAGTTCTTAATGGCTGAATGTCTCAGCAGCTCAGTAACAATTATTCCGGGTAAGCCCCACAACAATGATTAGACACACATTCAGCCACGTCCTTCAGCTTACAATTCTACATAATTATCCCACACACGACCAGCTGAGCTGCTCCGGATCTCTGAACCAAAGGAAACCACTGTACCCAAAGGACGTGATTTCAGATACTCTGGTAAAATAAAGCAACAAATTATGAAAATCCTAATGTTTCTCCAACAAGGCATTAAGATGGCTGAAGGACACAGCACCGACCAACACTGCAGTTCAGACATTTTTGAGAATGTTTCCAGAATGGTTCTCAAGGAGCGTCAGGATTGATCCAGAGCCCCTGAGTTCTCAGCAGGCAAGGGAGTGGGATGTGATGGACGGATGTGGGCGATCACAGGATGCTTTGGGTTGGGAGGGACCTTAAACCTCATCCAGTCCCACCCCCTGCCATGGGCAGGGACGCCTTCCACTATTCCAGGTTGCTCCAAGCCCTGCCCAGCCTGGCCTTGGACACTTCCAGGGATCCAGGGGCAGCCCCAGCTTCTCTGGGCACCCTGTGCCAGGGCCTCCCCACCCTCCCACAGCACTGCAGAGTCCCACCAACGAGCTCTGGAGCTGCCAGGAATCCCTGGAGCTCAACAGAAGACAAGAACTATAGACCCAATCCACACCCCCCCACACTGTCATGGATCAGCTCAGGAAACACCTACGGAACAGAATAATCCAGAGTTGGCAAATGGGATCTCAGTGCTCCATTCCACAGATCCCTTTAATGTCACAGCTCTACAAAATCCTGATTCCAGCCCAAACGAGGACCTACCTTGGGTTTGCGGAACATACGGAGCCAGCAGCTTTGCTCTCTTCTTCTCATACCCCTTCTGTGTGATGTCCCCTAAAAACAAGCAAAGAAAACTCATTTAATCACATTAGAATTTTTCAGTTTGAGGTCTGCTTGCTTTTTTTTCAGTGCCATGAAAGTTTTACCTGAACACAGCTGAAGAAAACCTGAAACTCAATGAATCCAAGTACATTAGGATTTCAAAGCTCCATATTACAGAACTTCTGCAGTTTCCCTTGGGATCAGAGACCTATACTATCCACTATTTAAATGCAATAACTCGGATCACAGCAGCTATCTAAATGGAATATCAAAGCAGTGAAAACCTAAAAAGGGAAACTGGGAGTGCATGAAAATATTCTGTAACCACAAAACAACTTAGGCGAACAAAGTGGGATAATTCCCAACCAACAGGGGGAAGGGGAAGTGCAAATTCAGAGCCTCATCTTCAACTAGTCAAACAGCAAACAAAGCGAGTCCACTCCAGCAGCTGCTCAGGGGGTCTCCAAAAACTGAGGCAAGGATGGGCAGTCAACTTCCAGACTCTTGGCCAGCAAGCACAGCCCATGATCCAGGTGCCAGGGCCTCACCACCCTCATGGGGAGGAATTTCTTCCACATATGTAACTTAAACTTCCCCTCTTTCAGTTTGAACCCGTTCCCCCTGTCCTGTCACTGCAGTTCCTGATGAATTGTCCTTCTCCAGCTTCCCTGTAGCCCTTTCAGACACTGGAAGGTGCTGTGCAGTCTCCACAGAACCATCTCTTCTCCATGCTGATTATTCCCAACTCTCCCAGCCTGTCTCCATAAGGGAGGTGCTCCAGTCCCTTTTTCAACTTTGTGGCCTCCTCTGGACTTGCTCCAACAGTTCCACATCCTTCTTATGTTGGGGGCCCCAGAACTGGACAGAGGACTCCAGGTGGGCTGTCACAAAAGCACAGCAGAGGGGAAGAATCCCCTCTGGAGTGATTATTATTAGAGTGATTACTCTAGAGATCAGAATAAGCATTTGTAAACTTTTCCCTCTTTTAAAAAACTAATCTGTCTGATCCTGGAGATGCACCATCTGGCTGCTGCCTTTTGTTTTAATTTCTCACATTACATCAGAACCACAAGAAAGACTGAAACCTTGGAGGGATTAAAACAAACAGCCCTGCAGCGTTTCAAGCCTCTTCGTAGCCTGCCCAGCACTTAGAACCTCCCACCTCCCGGAGATGGGGAGCACTCAAACTCACGGCACTAAGAAAACAGAATTATTTGGTATCAAGCTAAAATCAAGCCACAGTTATACGATGACAAGAAGTGAGTGATCACAAACAGGATGTTTTCTTTGCTGTGAGCCTGAACTGAGAGGGAACAGCCTCAGCCCCGGAGCAGCTCCGGCCTCAGGGTTTGCTCTGAACAGGATCCTCCTGCCAGTCCCCTCCTGCCGGCGCCGGGGGCCACACCACAAAAGGGGATTACAGGCTTCAGGCTCTAAGCCTCCCAACACCACCAGCATTTCTGCTAAAACATTCCAGCTAAGTGCCCAGTTGGGTTCCAAAGGTGATTTGTGAAATGCCTGGAAAGGGAATGGACTGCACTCCTTAGTGCTGGGCACTCAAACACCAGTGGCACTTGAAACACCGAGACCAGGAGTTTCAGAGCTGGAGTGGGACTCAAACTTAATGGCTTCAAATTGACAGAGGTTTAGAGAAAATATCGAGAAGAAATTCCTCCCTGTGAGGGTGGGGAGGCCCTGGCACAGGCTTCCTCTGGATCCCTGGAAGTGTCCAGGCCAGGCTGGACACTGGGGCTTGGAGGAACCTGGGATAGTGGAAGGTGTCCCTGCCCATGGCAGGGGGTGGAACGAGATGAGGTTTAAGGTCTCTTCCAACCCAAAGCATTCCATGGGTCTCTGACTGGCACTGCTCAGGGCAGGGTGTGCATCTGCACACAGAGTTTTATCACACTCCTCTAACACTACGTTTGAGTCAGGGCCCAACAAGTCCAAACAAATCCAGCAGCTGAAAAGGAGAATGTCCACGAAGCACTGAAATGCCAAGCAAAGCAGTAATTTTAGTGCCTGACTGCAATGCAGAGCTCAGGTGACGCTCACCCCGCTCACCGGACAGGTACGTGCAGGGAGAGGGACAAACTGAGCTCCCATGTGGCCAAGGACGACGTGCTGAGTGACTGCAGCAGCTCTGCCCAGGTCTGCCTCCACTTTCAGAGGCAGTTTTCAGAAAATCATGGAATGTCATGAGTTGGAAGAGACCCCCAGGGATCTTCCAGTCCCACCCTTGGCCCTGCACAGACACCCCAACAACCCCACCCTGGGCATCCCTGGCAGCGCTGTCCCAACGCTCCTGGAGCTCTGGCAGCCTCGGGGCCGGGACCATTCCCTGGGGAGCCTGGGCAGTGCCTGACCCTCCTCTGGGAGAAGAACCTTTCCCGATATCCTCCCCTGGCCCAGCTCTGGCCGTTCCCTCGTGTCCTGCCACTGGTGACAGGGAGCAGAGATCAGAGCTGCCCCTCGGGATGAAGCTGCAGCCCCCAATGAGTCCCCTCAGTCTCTTCTCCAGCTGAACAGACCCAGAGCCCTCAGCCACTCCTCCAGACCCTTTCCCACCCTGTGTCCCTCCTTTGGACCCTCTGCAACAGCTTTAGATCTTGTTGATATTGTGGGACTGGAGGTGAGGCAGCCCCAGGCCAGAGCAGAGCGTGACCATCCCCTCCCTCGCCCGGCCAGTGACACAGGACCTGGCAGCCCCCAGGACAAGGTGACCCTCTGGGCTGCCAGAACACACATGTCCATTTGGGAGGCACACGGAGCCAGGGGATGGACACTGCAGGAAAACAAACACAGGTACACAGAGAAGGGAGGGGTTTCTCCTTATAAGCCAACCCACAGGTTTGTTCAGAGCTGTTATTCTGTGATTAATTTCTCCCCAAGATTTAATTGTACTCTTGCCATTGGTGGTTACACACTACATATAATGAAACATTTGCCACAGAAAATTGTTGGAATTACTAAGGAACACAACATATACAAATAATGTAAGTACATTATGAACAAATACCAGAACTTTAACTACTAGTAGCATCCCTTTCTGTTTCACATGCTGGAAAGCAGAGAATTCCCTCTAATTACTTGTTCCACACCAATATCCCACCAAGAAAACAAACCCATCCACACTGGAATGCAAGCAGGGCCTGGTTCCCAGGCTCGCATTTGGAAATCTGAAGCCAAGGTGAGATACTACTGAGAAACAAGAAGGTAACTCAGGCCACAGCACTACTTGCAACCTCAGCTCCATGTGATGCACATCGTTGATATTATTGTTGTAAAAAGGATTCTCTGAGCATAAGCCAATGAAACAAATAAAAGCCTTATGCTACTTGGCAAAAGGAGAGAAGTTCCAAGGAGAAAAATTCAAGCAGTAAATATAATAAAGGTGATAGATTCCTGGGACTCCCCGGCAGTGCTCTATCTTCCTAGTGCTGAATTTCCAATTCCATCTGAATTTTCATGTTGTTATAACATAAAAAAATAGATCAACCATCCTGTTGACAAACAGGTTGACAGTCTCAAACACCTGCACAGGATTAGGAAATGTAAAGCCTCAATTTTGAGACCAGCCCTACTGAAGTGGAACTGGGCAGCAGGGACTGAAAGGTTTGGGGAAAGAGATAAATCCGAGTTCTTTCCAGAGCACCATCCACACAGGTGCGAACCAAACCACGATCACCTGAAATAAAGCTCCAGCAAGACACAGGGATTGTCCTTTTGGGAAAAACCTCATGTGCAGGCATGGGTGTAGAGTCACCTCATGGACATGATGATTTGACTACTGCAACCACAACTGTCACAACCAAATTAGCGTGTCCAGCCTTGGAAACAAGTGTCCCTTTGACACGTGGCACAGGTGGAATGAGTTTGTTGAATAAATCCTCTTATCTGGTCATGCAGAGTCCAAATTTGGTACCAATCCACTGACACAGAAACAAAAGAATCACTAGAGAAAAAGTTCTCTTTCACCCTATTCCTTTTCTGCTGATCTACAGGAAATGGAAATGGCGAGATCTGGACACAAACGTGGACTTCCTCACGGAATATCACAAGTTACAGCCACAGGAAGAGCACCAGGACAATAGGGCTGCAGACTCTGGAACCATTCACTCCTCTGACATAACCTTGGTCAAACAATAACTCCCCCTTCCACAAACAAAACACTCAGTGACACTTTGGGTGCTAAATTCTCCCCAGAGAGCTCAAAACCCACCCTGAGAACCACAACCCCTCTCCAGGCAGATGGAAGACAGGGCACTACAAAGAACCATCAGCAAAGCAAACGAGAGCTGATAATTCGGCTGTAAAATGGTGTTTGTTCATTCCCAAGGAAGAAATTAAAACATGAGCAGCTTTGAGACTCTCCTGGCTCCCTCCCAGCCACCATTTCTGTTCAGTTCACTCTGTATTTATCCATATCTGCCGTGAGCCGAGGCTGAGCCTCCCCAAGCTGAGGCCCTGCCCAGGAAATGGGGTTCTGCTCAAAGGGAAGCAGTTTTAGGGGTTTCAGAGGAAAGATGAGAGTGAGCTGAGCTGCTGCTGTGGTGGAGGAAGAGGCTTTTCTTCCTTCCTGCCACCTCTGCTGCAGCGACAGCTCCGGTGCAGCGACGTCTTCAGCTTCCACAGGTAAGCAGTGCCCTGGAACAGACCAGGTGTAAACACAGCCCCCCCACCACTACCATCGTCATCCGATTCTCCTAATTTCTTCAGAGGAAATACAGAATTGATCCTCAAATCCAAGAATGTTCTGATCGCTGGCAGTGCAAAAGGAAGGATGAGCTTGCAGTGGCAAAGACCAGGGAAGCCCAGGGAACAACACCTGATCAGCCTGGATGTCACACCTATATTCAAATCCTGATCAGCCTGGATGTCACACCTATATTCAAATCTGGCACCAGAGGAGCCCAGAGTCCCGGGAGCCTCACTCCCCGCCCGGCCGGTGACGCCAGGCTGCTTTTCAGCAATTAGCGTTGATGATCTGTTCTAACCAGTGGTGCTCAATCAGTGCAAGGTGGTAACACCCGCTAATCCTGCTAGCTCAGACAATGCTCCTCTTTCAACATCCCTGCTCCCCTTCCCCCATGGAATGAGAACACTGAATCATTTACTGTCTAACAAAACCATAATTACTACAGTAGAGAAATTAAGGAAAATGATCACGTAGGGCACAGCATCTCCCCAACAAAGCCTCCAAACACTGGGCTGCAGCAAGGAAAAGATTCCAATTGGAAAGCAGTTTGTGTGTGTTTAAAAAAATGTTTGCATGCTTTAAAAAAAAAAAAAAAAAAAAAATCTGTTGATGTTTCCAACAGTTTGTGCTACCAGGGAATCCTGGTGGTGCTTCTGGAACTTCCATTAGCCCCAAAGCACAGATAGCTACTCTACTAAAAGCAAACATGATAAAAAGATTATAACAAAAATAATGGAATTATTCTATTATCACTGCTGCATCTGCATTTCAGGTCTGACCCCTATAAATGACCTGATGACTTGGCCTTTCTTGCCTACTCCCCTGCTCACATCCAGGCACAGGCCAGGAAACATCTCCCCGTGGTTTCATCAGCTCGAACCTGCTCTGAAAGAGCAGAACACAGAGTCTGGGCCTGCAGGCTTGAGTCTGGAGTGCCAACACCGAGACAATGAAGACCAGCAGTGCTGCTGAAAGTCCAGAATGTTCTTTTGCTGCATGTCACCTCCAGATAAGGCCTTTCAAGTGTGACTGGAGTGGGAGGTAGCACGTTTGAGAAAGCCAAAGTGAGGACTAAGTGCACTTGTGGCCTGGGCAAAAAATGGGCACAACATCGGGCCAGCACTTAGTAAGAAATGCTGTATGTATTTACATTTTATGTATTTACAGCTGGTTCCCACCTTTCTTAAAGAAGAAATTCCTCCCTGTGAGGGTGCTGAGGCCCTGGCACAGGTTGTCCAGAGGAGCTGAGGATGCTCCATCCCTGGAAGTGTCCAAGGCCAGGCTGGAGAGGGCTTGGAGCAACCTGGGATAGTGGAAAGTGTCGCTGCCCATGGCAGGGGGTGGGACTGGATGGGCTTTAAGTTCCCTTCCAACTCAAGCCAGTTTGGGATTCTGTGATTTTCCTGGAGAACTGGAAACTTCTAGACATCCTACACTTTCCCCAATGGTTTTACCAAGGGTTAAAACTGGGACATCTTCACTCCAAGGCTTCAGCAACCCAAAACACAACATTTAAACCTTTTTTTCTAAGGCCGTGTGCTGAAATAGACTGTACCTGTGCAATGGCCTTAAACTCCTCCTACCACTCTCAGCTACAACTGCAGCACAAAAACTGCATTTGAAACAAGTTTAGACAATTGCCTCGTTCTGTTTGAGGCCAAATGATGATGCAGCTTCAAAGATTCCCTCCTCCTTCCTTTGGGTGAAGCTGTATATCAGGTTTCCTTCTTGGAGATAATAGCAAGGTCTGTGAACTAACAGTCTTCCAGAAAAAGTCTGATTTCTTGAAAGAAATAACACCTTACTCCCCGTACTTGTCACCAAACAACCAGCGCAGGTTTGGGCTCTGTAGTTTCCCTTTAACAGCACCATTGTATTCCCTGGAGGAGCATGAATAGGGCACTGAAAACCCAGCCGGGCTCACAAAGCTGTGTTTGTTGGGCACAAGCATTAGACTGCTACAGCTTCGGTGTTAGAAGTTTCACAGACAGATCAGCTCCAGATTAATTTACACACACAGAACAAGCCGACTTGGCTGCAGCACTGTGGGGGCTCTGTTCTGCAGTTCCAAAACCCTTTTCTAAAGGCTTAGGAGTGTTGTTTTGCCAAATTAAAACTATTTTAATCTCAACATTTATTATTTCTAAAGAATTCCATTCAAGATGAGGTTTCTGTGGCACGGCTGCCCTGTGTTCAAGGTCTGGGTCATGCCAGGTCACAAGGTGCTCTTCGCCCCGGGTCACTCACTGGGTACCATAAACCTCAAGGGCTTTTTTGTTGTTCTAACTTTAAGCAGTAAATCCAACTCCTGAAACTACACCGAAGAATCTCTTTATCTTTCAGCAGCATTTCCGAGTTGCAGCAGATCCAGTGTCCTCGATTCACCCGTCTGTGCTGTGTATTTCCAGCTGTAATCTTCGAGGCCATATGTGATGCATCACCAAGTGGGTGAGCTAAGGACAGGGTCCAGTTCCCCCTGTACACCTGGGCTGGGGGCATCAGCGACAAGGAGGTGTCACCAGCTCAACCTCAGCTGCAGACCCTCCCTCTCCCACACAAAGACACATCTGGGAACTTAGCACGGGCATTTCTGCTGAAAATAGCACTATCCACGGTCAGCAAAATGAGTTCTCAGAGGCTTTGGGAGCTAGGACTGGGAATAAAGAGCCTCTCGTGGGTGTAACTGTGCTCTGGTTGATTCTTCTCTCACAGCAACAGAGAACGTTGCTCACAGTGACCGTGTGTGGCTCATACAGCATCACCACGTCCTGGTATCTCTATTTAAAGTTCATTTAAAGGACGTCCTCAGGTACATTGGTCAAACGGCCTCTTCTTCACCTCCGTGTAAGAACTAAAGAGCCAGAAAGACTTTGCCTTTCAGATCCTCAGCTGGGACAACGGGATGCAAAATGCACTTGTGCGTCAGGAGGAATTTCTTCATGGAAAGGGCAGTTAGACATTGAAAAGGGCTGCTCAGGGAGGTGGTGGAGTCCCCAGCCCTGGAGGTGTCCAGAAAATGACTGGACGTGGCACTCAGTGCTCTGGGCTGATGACAGGGTGGGGATCAGTCACAGGTTGGATTCGATGACCTTGGAGGGCTTTTCCAACCTCAAGGATTCTGCGATTCTGTGATCAGCCACAGAAATCATGCTGCCAACACACAGCTAACATCTACCTTTCCAAAAGGTAAAGTATTTTTTAAAAGGCTTCAAAGACTCTTGAAGAGAAACTCTTAAAACCTTCCAACTCCATGAGTAAATTGTGTTAGCCCTGATAACCCGAAACACAGGCTCTGCTCAACTGCCTCCAACAAACACCTGCAAAATCCAATCCCCAAAGTCAACTTTATATGAGATACTCTATTGTGAAGTGCAGCCGTAGAAATTTTACGTTACCCATAAAATTTACGTGCAGCACATGCACATAAACAGTTGAATTCCATATACAAATAATAGGTCTTCCATGTAACCCCATCCTAGGGATAAAAAGTAAAAATCCTTTAAATAGCTACAACTTGTCATTGGGGGAAAACACGTTTTCCCTCCCGAATGCAATGAAGCCAAGGCTTTGCCACAAACAGGATTTTACAAAATCTGTTCAGGAGAAATGTTTTCATCTATTCTTAACACGCAGTCAGTGAGAACCATGTGAGTTGAGAGGCAGGAGCACTGCAGAGTTTTAACAGCAGCCCTGCACCAGAACAATCTACAGGAGGGGACACGCACAGTGTCACACACACGTACCCAAGAACCAGCTGAGCTGAGTAAAGCAAGACAACTCCCAGAGCATTAAATAACCCAGCTGAAGTGATTCTGCCCTGAACAATTCTTTTTGCTGACTAACCTCCTGCTCACAGACACCAGCAGAAATTCCCAGGTGTTCAATCCCCAGCACAAGTGCAGACCTCGCACTCTCCCACCAGACTGAAAAGCAAAGTTTCCCAGGAAATGACTAAACTGTGACAGCCCTGTGATTCAGCACTTGATTCAGGCAGGTAGAGCATTGTCTCTCCTCCAGGAATTATTTGAGCTGTGAGTGCTGATAACGCTCTCCCAGGAGTTGCTTGTCCAGCCCAACGATGAGAGATTATACACAAACTCTGCCTGTTCTCGCAGCCTGCACTTTCTACATGGCATAGACAAGTGTGGACAGATGATTTTCCAAATCAAGCCTGGTTTTAGCCCAGGAATACAAACAAAGAGATTAAAATAGAAGTTACTGCAGGTTTTAATCCTGTGCGCGACTCCTGTCGCCCACCTTTTCTTGGCTCTCAGGTGTCAATATTTAATAATTCTGTTGACTTCAATTTTTAACATAAGCCAAGTGACACAGGGACTCCTTGCTGGTAACTATCCTCCCATCCTGACTCCGCAGCAACACCGTGTCCAGCCATACCAAAAGGCAGTTTGGATACACAGCCGGACCTGAAGTTACTTTTCCTAATCAAATCCTAGATTCTTGAGTAAGATGCAAGAAGAGGAGAAGAAAGAAGAGCAATTATTGCCCTATCTAGTGATCAAACACACCTGCTCACACCAAGGATTCAGCAACTCTGACCTGCCCTTAAACAGAGCACAGAAACGAACCCAGTTGGCACCTCACCCTGCGCAGTAATTATGTATTTCCAGATGGGATAATGCTATTCCAAGTCACAGTGCGATGAGGTCGGTGATTATGCATGATGAAACAAAGAAAGAGAACTTGATGGAGGCATTAGCACTTACAAAATCCCTCCTCAAACAAAACCCAACTAAAAATTGAACCGACCAAGCACAGTGAAAAATCAATCGCAAGAATGAATCTTCCAAAAATCGAGAGGTGAGATACGTATCCCACACCCCTCCTGCCCTGGTTTTCCTAAAGAGCCAGTACCAAGAGTGTGTTCATAAGGACATTACTCCCTTTCCATAGAAAATGCAGCAGAGAAAGTGGAGGCTGCTCAAGAGAACAAAATACGCTGAAATCTGAAACAGAATCCCTAGTCACTGCACTCCCAAGAGCTCACTCGAGGACAGTCACTATTAAACAGCATTAGTCACCAGAGCAGGATCCCACTACTTAAAGGCAAAGCAATACAATTATTAAACTTTTACCAGCCTCCAATTAGTGTGCGACACCTGTAATTTGACTGGCGGAGACTCCCACCAAATTCCCGACGCGTTCCTGACGGAGGCAGCAGCAGCAGCTCTGGGAGCAGCACAGAGCCAGGCTTGGGTTTCCTACTCATTCCCTTCAAGCCTGACTAGTGGGAACCAAAACACCTTGTTCAATACCCTTGAACCTGCTCTGCACACCCCCATCCCAACACGATTCTGTATCCCTGGGAACGGGAGGCTGCCCCACGGAGCGGTACAGCTCCTCCATGCAGACACCAGGCCAGCTTTCCTGCGCTCAACAGTACAACCCATTCAAGTCGCCTACAAGCCTGGGAAAGCAGATTTAAATAGACAGAGCAGAAGAAAAATGTCCTGCGCAGCATGGCATGAGCAGCAGATTCCAGGCCCTGCGCTCAGTCCGGGCTGTGTGAAGCTTTCAGTTGTGTTTACATCAGCATCCACGGCTCCTCAAAGAATGGCACTGCTAAGGAAACCCTGTTGGCACATCACCAGCAGGGCTAAGAAACCCCATTATCCTGTCAGCTGCAATGCTCTTTACAAGAAGGATCACGCGAGGAGCAACTTCTGTTCAGGGCTCTTTGGGCAGAGTCAACGTCTGCTCCAGCAGCGCTTTGTTCCTGCTGCGGAGCAGGATGTGGCAAGATCCTTCTCATGTGAAAGCCTTTAAGCTGCGTGGAAGATCAAAATAATGAGCCAAACTCAGCAGCAAAGAGAACCCTCCAAGCTCAGCCCAACAACCCAGCTGCACTTCGCAAACCCACCCCAAAGTCACTGAACTCGGCTACTTCAGCGGAGAATACACTTTTCTCCCAGCACACCCACTCCTCCTAATTAATAAAGCACATTAATAGTTCTTCAAAAAGAATGACGTTCAGTTTTTGGTGCGAAGTGGCCTTTTTAAGTAGAAAAAACATCCTTTTACCATGAAGAGAAGGAACAGTCAATTTACTGCCCTCGTTACACAGGATATTGTGCTATCACCCTGATATTTCTGTTGTTCCAATCACCAACATCCTCACACATGGAATTTTCCTGCCTTCTGTCAGTACATCACTGCTGTCAAAACGTATCTTCACAAAACAGGGAGGTTATATATCCCCTCCACACTGACACCAGTGGACCTTGAACCAAAATAAACAGGCTTGAGAGTAAGAAAGATCTTACTCACCAGCCATCTCCAAATCCACAACTACTTCTGATAGAGAATTTTCCTCCCGTTGCCTCTCTGAGGGTGCAATATCTCCTCTTCCAATTTAAATAAACTGATTTCTCAAATGTCTCGCTTGTAGAAGGAAGGAAGTATGGAGAAATCAGCAGGATTATTTAAGAACACACAGTCAGCAACTTGACAAAAACTAAAAGAACACAAACGAAAGGGGCTCTCATGTGCTGAAAGGCAACCAGATCTGCCCTCATGTCCTGCACTGCTCACTTGACCAGCATGTCTTGAACTTGGAAAAGAAGGAACTATTTATGTCTAGTGACAGGGAAAAGTTCCACGGTGTATTTGCACTAACAAGGTGCAACCTCTCCAAGATTATAGTAAAAACGGGTCCAAAATGATGAAATATTTATATAAACTTCTAACCCCATAACAGCAGTATAAATAAACAGATTTCAGCCCTAACCAAGTGAAAGCTGGACACTGGCACCAAAACACTGCTTGGCACTGCTTGGCTTTGGGATGCACAAGTCCAGTATCAGGGCCTTCTGTGCACAAAGTGAGGGGGAAAACACCCAGGGATGGAGGAGCTGAGGGTTTGTTTGGAAGCTGCTCCTGCCCACAGAGCAGAGCCGAGGAATCTGTGTTCCCCACTGCAGAGTGACAACACAGCCTGGTTTCCATGGGCAAGGAAAGTATTGCTTGGATGGGACACAGCACTTGCTTGGCTGGGCTCAAACTGGGGAAAAGTTAGAACTGCTGGTTCTATTTTCTGGTTAAGATTATGGGGAAGTTGAACAAGAACAAGATGAGCTTCTTAAAAGTATTTCAGTAATAAATCAAAACAAATAAACCCTACTTCCACACCATAAGTGAATCCAAATGCTCTCTCCAGTTGTCCTCACATACACTACCACAGCAAGCAGCCTGACAAATCTGTTAAAAGCCTTAAGAAGCCTAAATTAAATATTCATACCCTGAAAATGATGAAGCCAGCACAAAACCTCAAGTCTCTTTTGCCACTCTGGCTCTGTGTAGCCCAGAGCAAGAGATGAAAGATTCCCTGCAATCTGGGATGCCGAGCTGGAATCTCCATGAAGGAGAAGGACACTGCTAGTTCTGCCTTCGGGAGTTCAGGGTTGAGTTTGCCACTTGGGGATTTTCCTGAGATGCTCCCTTACCTCTCTGTTACCTAGTAGAGAACTATCCCCATTTCCTCCAATTTAAGGATCACTGGTTGGTCAGGTTTTAATAACAACCTGAAAAGATTTGTCGAAATCTTCTAAAAAATCTTTTAATTGAATGATGACATCAATTACTTAATTTTAATGAGAGTGAGATCATATTTTAATTTTCCATTCTGCATTAAATTTCAAGCAAAGGTGACTGTGCAGTTTCTCTCAGCAATAGCCAATGTCCCTCAAAGCTGGAAGCAGAATTACTTTCAATAACAAACTAAACTTGATTGCCTTATTTCCCATTAGTGCTTAATTCTACAGAATTATCTTGGGTTTATTACTATGCAAAAAGACACGTAAATCCTCCAACTTACTCATCGAAAACAGAAGCCCAACTTTGAACTCTCTGGTTCTCACAATAGGAAAAAAATCCTGCCAGCTAAATTCTCTCTAGGCATGGACAGCGCAGAATTTAATACACAACTCTGAAATGCCCAAGAAAAACCCCAAACCTACCAAAAAATGAGACAAAACGAATGCATGACCTGAAAAAACAAGCTAAGAATTGCAGAGGGTGTGAAATTAGACTTGTCAGTCATTTGTGGGGATCCTGAGGTCTTCACATCATCCTCGATGAAAAAGGCAGGATGGAGGCCACGGATGGACACAGGTGCACTGGGCAAAGCTGCTGCTTCAGCTTCACAGGGTGACCCTGGCAGAGTTACTGGACATCTATGGCCCAATTCCGCCTCTGCTTAGGCTGGTAAGGAAGGCAGGGACTTTCCAGGCCTCTCCCTCTCAATCTCTGCAGGAGCCCCACCTCTTCTAAACCTGGAAATCCTACAGAACACTGTGGGTTGTCCCTCTAAGGATCATCCTAAACCTGGAAATCCTACAGAACACTGTGGGTTGCCCATCTAAGGATCATCCTAATTGCAGTCTTGCTCCACTGACCTACAACCCATTCCAGCATCCGTGCTCTCTGCCTTGCTCCAGTCTATTCCACACCATTCCCCCTCCCTGGAAGTGTTCAGTCTGGACGGGGCTTGGAGCAAGCAGGGAGACTGGAAGGTGTCCCTGTCCATGGCAGCAGGGTGGAATGAGATGAGCTTTAAGGTCCCTTCCAACCCAAACCATTCCATGATTCCAGAGATGAGTTCACTTCCTACCTGGTCTCCCAACCTCACTTTAATACGAGTTCCTCCACCACAGCCTATGTGACCTTTCCAGCCTCACCGCTGAAGAGATGAAAATTCAACATTCCCTTTTATTCCTGCTAGAAATGACAACATAAAAAGTACTTGGACAGGAACCATCTGTTCCTGTGCCTAATGGAGCCATAATCACTGGATAACAACCATTCCACAGAACATTCCACTGTTTATAAAACCAGGGTGTCAATGTAATAATATTAATGGGGAGCTGCTTGTGTCTTTTGGATAAAATATGATATTCACAGCAGGCTTTGCTTTCAGCTACAAACACCATGGCCTTTTACAGCAAAGCAAAGCACCACAGACAGCACTCACAATTAGGGAGTGGAGGGGCAGGAAGGGCTAAGGATGTGTTGACAGTAATAATTTAAGATGAGGTATTCTGCCAAGAAAGAGAAACTAAAGGATTAACGTCCAAATAGAAAATCTGCAATTAAGCAAAAACCTCTGAAAGAGAAGGACTGCGGACACGGCTCCAGGTTGGATCGTTGCCCTCCAATTTGCTCTCCAAGACTTCTCTGCTGACTCCATGTGTTTCACAGGAGTAAAATTCATGCCACGCCACGTAACAGTCTCTCAAGAGAAATGATGATGTTTGGGAAATAAAACAACCACTTCTCTCCAACATCTCTTGCACAACAGGATTATTTCTTTCTTAGCACTGGGATTCTACAAGCACAACACAGAACTGTATAAAAAACACAGAAATAAAATTAATTCCTTGGAGAATCCCAGCTGAGATGCTCCTACTGAACACAGCACAGACCTGCAGTGACAACCAGTCTGAGCATCCACAGAAACACCTGCAGGCTGTAGTACCTCCGATTTACCCAGGAAACTCTGGAGAGCTGTTTCCTCTAGCCCTAATCCTGCTGGAGGAAGACACAACAAAATTCCTCCTGGGGCCGCCAGGTCACACATGGGCAGCCCCCAACTCCATGAAAATCCACAACCACACAGAAGCCACAAACGCAGGATGTGCTCACGACCCAACACCGTGCTCGCCGTTCTCTGAAGTGAGACCTGAACCAGTTACGCTGTGCACAGGCAGGATTGAATATTTCATGTTAAAAGCTCTAAAAGGAGGAACAAAAAAAGCCCTGGCCCAGAAGTGCTGCCTGTCAAAATCAACCGCTCAACTGACAGACAGTGCTGTACCCAGCAGTGCTGAGAAGCCTGGCATGACAGCCATAAATCACTCCAAAATCTTCTTTTCATGCAGAGGAAAAGGAAGGGTAAAGATCCGAACATGAAAACTTGCCCATTTTTAATTTGCTTGGTTGCACTTGTTTAAAATTGACATTTATTTTGATACCTGAGTTTGCCTTTCCTTTATATTTCTGCATGCAGCAAGCTGAGAATGAGGAATTTATCACATGGAGACACCAGGACATCCTAGAGGCACCTTCCCCAGAGCTAAGGAGCCTGACCACTGGAGACGTGTCCTACCCTGAGAGCAGGGGGAGGTCACACGCGGGCCCCAGACGTTCCGTAAGGGACCGGTTCCGTGGGGTTCTTGTGCAGAAGATCCTTCCCCGTGGCCTGGTTTCAATGGACGGGGTCAGTGCTCTCCTGACAGACCCACAGGTGGAAAATCCTGAGAATTCAGCACAAGATCTTCGAATTCAAACACAAACAGGGCCTCGAGAGCTAATGGACGCTGACATGCAGAAGTGTGTGATTGCTTCCAAGCAGCTGCCTTCACCTCCCTCCCAGAGAGGCCAAGGAAGGCCCTGGGGATGTACCAGTGCCTCAAAGGACGAAGGTTTCCTTTAGTCTTTAACAAAGGCTTGGAGCAATTGGCACATTGCCCGGCCTTGCTGCCTTCTTCCTCTTCAGATATGCTTCCATCCACAGATAACACGGGGCAGCTTTGAATTCGCACCCTGCACAATCAGAGGGAAAGGACAGCACAGGAAACCCAAGTCAGCTTTTCCCCTCGGCGGGGGAACTCCCTGGAACAGCCAGCACAGTCCTTTTCATTGACATGCCCAACACAGTGTCACAGGAGACAGCAGACAACGTGCTCAGAGCTCCACCATTAACTGGTTTAGTGAGTTAAGACACAGATCTGCCTGCAACTGCTTGGGGCAGAATGTGCTGAGGGAGCAGAAATGCACCTTTCAACTAGGAATCCATGAAACAGCTTCAAACGATCTCTTTGAATGGTGGAAACAATCCAACGACTGCAAGCTTACCCCAATGTGACAGTACCTCTTGGGGACTTCTTGTCACACTTCACCCACAGAAAACTATTCTGAAATAGCTCTTGCTGACAGCAGAATCATAGAAAAACCAGCTCTGACATTTCCCAGGTCTCTCTATTTCGCTAGTTCCTCTCCTCCCTTTCTTGGTCTATTTTACAGACTCCTCTCACGGCATCCAGGATTCCACTGCAATACTGTGAATTTCTTTGTGCCTGTGAGGTCCTGCACCCAAACCCTGGAGCAGCTGTACCAGCGCAGCCCCAAGGTTGTCACTTCGCAGGGTGGGAGCACCAGAAAGCCACGCACACGCTCCCGGCCGCACCAGGGTCAGATCCTCCATAACCTGAAGCCAAACTCAACTCTCAGAGAAGATTTTCTCCTTCCCCAGTTCTCCAGCCAACTCTCTCCTTTTATCCTTCTGCCCAAATCATTGTGTCTCTGCTGGAAGAGGAGCCTGCAGTGCCGTACAACACCTCTGTGTTCACACTGTTTCACCTGGTCTGTCACTTTAAACATTCCCAGGAAGGTCTTCCATCATTTTAAACAAGAAAACATAACAAGTAATTACTTTTCTAGGAGAAGAGGCCAAGTTCTGGCATCCTGGAGAACTTCTATGACCATCATCCCCTTATCTTGTGTCTCCCTCCCTTGTGCTTTGCTGAATCCAATTAAATATCTGGAAGGTGAGAAAGAGAAAATGTCACCTTTGCCACAGACTCAATGTCAATGAGTGTGAGCCTCCATAAACGCATCCCTGAGAGCTGCCAGTACACGAACCTTGATTTCCATTTGTCTTTTCCCATCGGGTTCAACACCAGGAATCACCTTCACATGCCACAGGGAAGTGAAGGAGTTGAACACCATCAGCTGTCCCACTGCACAGCAACAGCTGGGAAGGATCCCTCCAGGAACAGGATTCCTGCAGGGAAGGATCACGGCAGGGAAGTGTGTGTAGGACAAATCTCTGCAGCTCTCTGGAGCCAGAGGATCCCATTTCCTGGGACAAAGCCCAAAGGAGAGCAGGCAGTACAGGAGAACAGTGCAAAGCAAATGGAACATGTTTGGACAAGAAGCAAAATCCAAACTTCGACCTCTGGTACTAATCCCTCGGAATCAGCAACAGCCACGGGTAACAAGGGAGATTTTAGGCCCCTCTGTACAGGAGCTACAACAGAAGAACTGGAATCGGAGGAGGCAGGGAGGAGAAAGGTCCAAATTATCTTTTTTTTCTTAAAGTCACACCTGGAAAAATGGCTTTTTTCAGATTTATTAAAAATCAGCTTATCCACCATGAAAGAGAGGAGACCATGAGGTGAGTAATTACTCCCTAAGACACAGGACAGGAATCACAGGAACATCAGGTATGACTTTGCTGGATTCAAATGCTTTTCCTTTCAGCTTCCATGCTACAACCAGCTACTTCTGAAAGTGTTTTACCAAAGCTCTGTCCAATGAACAAGAATTTGATACACAAAAGGCAAAGGCTAATTACATCTTCCTGTTTGCTCTTCTTGCCAGACATTTTTTTGGAGGCCTACTGCAAAAAGAACTGCCTTGAAAGCCTTCCAAGGCAACACCAGCTCCAGGGTTATAGATTTTTCTGATTTTGGGGAAATAGGAGAGCAAATTAACTCAAGTCTCTGTGCTTCTGGTCAAAATGACTAAAAAAAAATGTTCCCAAGTCCTTAACACAAATGGCAACTGGCCCTACAAAATTTTTACATGCTGCAATTTTAAAACAGGACTTAACAAGCAAAGTGTATCAAACACAGGAATAACTACACAGAAATGTTTGCTCAAGGTTTCTAGGTGTGGCTGCAGCCAAGACATAATAGGATTATTTATATCTGACTCATTTGCTTCGCCTTCATCCACAATTCTCCCTATTTGGGACTCAGTAATTGACTTCTTTCTGCACCATGTGACTTTTTAAAATCAGGACATTTTCAAGGAGGACTTGAAAATTTAAAGCAGAGAGGAAAAACCCCACAAATACAGTGGGGGTTTCTATCACATTCAACCAAACCTAACCATCACCATCATGGAGAAACTTCCTGAACATGCAGCACAGTGAGACATCCACTCGCTGGTAATCAGCCTGCACACGTCACGCTGTGAGTGACAACATCCCCTCAGCCACAGAGGGTCCTGTGATGTCCCCTGCTCTGTGTCCGAGCTGCTCACCTCACCGTGTGCATCTCCCCCTGCTTCCTGCCTGGGAACTCAAAATAACAATACTTCCCCCTTTTCACTGCAGCAACTTCCAATCCCAAATTGCGTAAGAACAGAGGTTTTCATTCCAGTTACAATAAGAATTGTTCTTTTTTTAATCCACAAGGGATCACTTAAAGTTTCTGCCCTAAGAATAAACACAGGGCTCAGTCTCAAAAAACATTTACACGAGTACTTGGCCATTCAGAGAGCTCCTTCTTGTAACACAAGGGGCTTCAGTCTCGTGTTCAGTATTTTGTCAGGATTGACACAAAAGCCTAAAAAAACGGTCTCAAAATAATTTATAATTTGGTTACCTACAAATTCTTTCACTGCTCATGAAACCCAAACGCAGTAAAAGGTTTGGTATTTTCTAAAGAAATACAGCTTAGATTCCGAAAAGCTTCAGCCCGTGCCCTCTCCAGTTTGCCAAAGTTCACGGCTTTCCGCGGAGCTGCGGCACCTGAGCTCCCCGAGATGGAAAGAGTGAGGTGCTAAGAGGTGAGAGCAGCCTGAGCCAACGCTGCTGCCAAGGGCTTGGTTATGAAACCTGGGATGCAGCTCTTGAGGACACACCACAGAACAGAGATGCTTTTCTCCAGCCTGGACATGCAGCACAGAGCTATCTGAAGTGAACTTCTCCCCTTCCTCATCACACACCACGAGCAGCCCCGCAAACGCCATCAGGACCTTGCTCCAACCACCCCACGGGACACACAGCAATCTCCTGAATGCCAGAAGTGGAACACCTTTAATAGGCATTTTCCACTTGTATTCAATTAAGGGGGGAAAAAAGGCAGCACAGTTTAATAACTGCAGATCTGTTTATTCTCTACGAGGATCAGGGACTTTTATCTCCCGCTCCGATCACCTGACTCCCTGACTCCGCTCTCCACCACAGGGTGAATAATCACAGCCTGGAATTTGCCATGTCACTTCCCAGCTCCTTGGAGGAACTCTCCTTGTCCTCGCCCCAGTGACAATGCACATTGTGAGCAGGAATGTCAGAGCAGGAATGGCCAGCGCTCGCCTTCCTCACACCACGGCCCAGAGTGACCTTGTACAACTGTTAACTCTGCTCTTACCTCTTGCTAGAAAGGAAGCACAAAACTTCAAAGCCTCCTTCCCCTCCTCGGGGCTTCTTTTGGCTGGTCAGCTCCTCTCTGGGATCACTGCTTCCAGAGAAGTGCACATTTATAATTACAGGGAAAGTTGATGACAGGGATGCAACCAGCAGGCAAAGAAAGCAGCTGTATCAGGCCATGCCTGACGTACACGTGCTGCTGCTGCTGCTGCTGCTCTCAGGGAGCAGATCACAGCATTTCCAGAAAAGGTGCTTCAAACTGAAATGGCTCCTCGTAGATTAATTAACACCCGAAATGAAGAGCTGATGCATTAAAGGTGCGGGTGGGAACACAGGAAACCCAAAACCTCCTTCAAGCACGTCCTCACCCGACAGCCCTTTCTGGAATCACACACAGGGACAGGGCCTGAAACCACATCCTCCAGCCCTCGACCTTTCCTGCTGTAACATTCCTGCTTTGATCACATCCTTCCAATTTATGGCCAGCCAAATGTCCCATCAGAACTCACTAGCTCACATCACCAAACCTAGCACTTCCAAAATCTCCCATGGCTTGTCCTACACACACAGCACGTCTGCCTGGTCACCCTTCCCACACCCCACCCAGTCACCCACAGCCCGTCCTGGTGGCAGCTACAGCAGTGGATCGTATGGAAAATTATTAGTGGGAAAACACTTGTTCTGAGCTTCCTGTCACAGCACTGAGCAGCTCGGAAGGAGAGGGGGAAGTGCCACATGTGGATCGATTCCCACTGGAACAGAGAGCTCTGTGTGCCCCATGGAGACGTGGCTACAGTGACAGTGGTGCCTTCCCTCCCTTCCTGACAGGTGGGCTCTGTCAGGTCCCTTCCTCTGGAAAGGAAAGCTCTGTGGGGTGTTCCCCTCTGTGCAGGAGGGGAAGGGATAAAGCAGAACTTCCTCCAAAAGCTACCTGTGCTGCTCTCAGAGAAATGAATTATAAACCTATACTAGAGGAACACCAGTGTTGCTATTCCCAAGTAAATTTCTTAATGCAGTGAGCTGAAATCCAGGAATACAAACACTGACTCATCTTTGCAGTGTACACTTTATCTCCAAGAAAAGGCTGACTTGTCCAGCTCCTTTAGGACTAAGCCACAGGAACAATATCCCTCCGAAGAGCAAAAGACAGGAAAAACATCCCAAACAATTCTTTTCCACCGCTGCACTTTAGACCTGATATTTGACATTAGTCCTGATCCCAGAGGCAAAATGGGAGCGCTCCATGCACTCAGTCACCCAGCTCCCACGGCTACGGCCATCCTAAATGGAATGCATTATTCCTGCATTAAAACATATGTTTTTCAAGGCAGCCAGCCATCCGGCTGTTCCAAGGGAGATTACAGAAGACCTAATTTTATCAGGCAGGGATACAATTCTCCCGGTTGTTTTTGCTCCCTAGGGACATGGAGCTGGTGAAAAGCAGGTTGCCTGACTGCTGGGGAACAATTCCGAGGGGCTCCGTCGCTGATCGCTCAGGCAGTAACTGGAATCCTGGGTCCATAAAGTGTATTAATGGATGCCCTGTAGGCTCTGTGGGCTCCCATCCCTGAGGAATTCAGAGGCCAGGAAGACCTAGTTTGCATCAGCAATTCTCAAGTCAACAAGAATTAGAAAGAGTTTATGTTGGCAGAGAAGTGCTAAAACTTTTAGCTTTTTTGTCTTTCCTTTTCCTTTTTATCAGCTTAAGTTACACTAAGTAAAACAAGGTGTTTGCTCACAGCAAGGAAAGTTATGTTACTATTACATTATTATCTTTGGTATAAACTCAGTGTAACTTAAACTTACGTCCTGCCTATGTTTACTTCAAGCAGTGTTTCACAAACTCTCAGCTTTGAAGTTTGAAAAGAACACAAACTGATGGAGACAGCCATTTTACTCCAAATATCAGGCGAGAGTAACGACCCAGTACATGATTCAAGATGAGAAATACAGGTGTGAGGCTTTCCCCAAGACTTCTCATGAAATGCAATGGGAAAATTCGTGTAGCAGATGGAATGCTGCTGCCTGCAGAGCATCCGTTAGCTATAAATCAATGTTTCCTCACACATGGTGCAAATAGAAGAGTCTTCCATTCTAATTAATAGAACGAGACATCCTGGCCTGATGACTCTTCCCTGATTTCACAAGCTCTCCAAAAAAATTTTGTACTGAATCAGCCTCAACAGAGAGAAATGCTTCAATTCCTCTCTCTATGAATCCAGGTCCAAAAAAGCAACTGAGCAACTCATTGAGAGATTCAGGAAATGCTTTTTATAACTGAGACACATGGTTTAAAGAAAACCATTCTAAGAAATTATCTGCACATTGTATTTGAAAGAAATGCAAACAGGAACTCTCCAGCTTCTGCCCATCCCTCGGGAATGCTGACCATGAGTTCACTCTTTGGCTTCTGAAACTTGCCACTGAATAAACACGATAAATCCAGCGAACAGAAAACTTCATGACAAACACTAATCAGAGAGAGGGAATCAGGAAGGAGCAATCACCCTTTCCACAACATCAGCAATGAACCAGAAACACCAGGGGTGCTCCGCGTGCGCTTCCCTGTGGAGCTCCAAGGCTTGCCTGCTTCGCTGCATGTTGGGAAGAGCGGCAGCTCTGTGCAGCTACTCTGCCACCCATCACATTTCCTACTCAATATTTCATGCTACAGGATTTAAAATAGCAAACTGAAGATCAGTTATCTAGGACACCACAGCAAACTCCAAATGCGGCTTTAGCGCAGCTGTGCCAGGCCAACAGGTCTGGTGAACATTCCCAGCCTGAGCAGGCAGCTGAAATGGCAAATATCTCCCATCCTGGAAGTACTAACAGTCGTAAAATTCAAACTGGGAATCATTGCTACCAGATGTCCTCTCCACCCAGCTCAGGAAACTGGTTCTAACTCCTGCAAAGCTTCACAGAAGCAACCAGGGAGGAGGCGCAGGACTCTTTAAAGCCTCTAATTTCCTCCTCTCCCCAAGGCAAAGGGTCAGAGCTGCAGCTTTTAAAAAGAGCCCCAAACCCAGTCCTCATTTCCTAAGTATACAAGGGACAACACAAAAATATGCACATTCTTTAAGTTTCCTGGTTGTTTTTTATTATTCCAGTCTGGATGCTCCAAAAACCTTCCTCCTCTTCCCCGTGTTTACATGCTTCAATCATGTACCAACAGTAAACCTGACTCCCACTCACTTGAGCCAAAATATTTCTTCCAGTATTTGTGCTTAACTCCCTCTATCCAAACATTAATCACTTAAATCATTCTGCTTTGACCATCTGCAGAGCAGAAATCTGTGATCATCTTGTGGACCTTCTGTTTGCTGCACTGGTGACAGATCTGGTACTTTGCTCCTCTTGGTCGTGACTGGAGCTTTTCCTGTGACACAGACATTGCACGGAATCCATGTGCTCCGTGCTTACATTACTTTTTCCTGGGCTGTGAAGCTAAAGAAAATACAATTTCATCCACAGTGAAAGCAGATGACGGATCCTTACTGGGATCTTTGTAGAGCCGATCAAGGCTGGATGATCCCTGGGTGAGCACAGCCAGCTCCCTGTGATGGCTCCAGGAGGGTTTCAGGCCTTTCCAAGCTCTCAAACTGCACCTGCACTGGCTGCACGCAGAGAAGTGTGTCAAAGCCCTGCACAGATTTCTCAGCAGATTTGGGACCCATCTGCTGCCAGTCCTGCAGGTAAATTAAGGAAGCAACATTAAAGCTTTCCCAGTGCTGGTTTTGCCTAATGCAAGACTTGTGGGTGAGATGCTGCATAAATGCACAAAAACCACCTGTAAGTCCTGTTAGCTACAGGCTGATCAGATCCAACTTGCTTATGTTTATAAAGCTCTTCTTCGACCTTTTCTGTGCTTTGCCCACAGTTCCTTTCTGAGTGGGGGAAGAAACTGAAGTGAAACCTTTCTGCTCACTCAGCACAATCCATAGAGCCAGTCCCTACTCAGACAATTACTTCCTTTGCCTCTGTAATTTAAATTCTGTGCTTCAGCTGCTTAATCTATAAAAAAGGTCCTCACCTACTTTGACAGGCGCCTGGCAATCAAAGATTGCAACCTGAAACACACAACTTTTAAAAGATCAGAGAAATACCCTGATTCCGTAAGAAATTTTCAAGCCAAACAAAATAAAGACTCTACCCACTTGCTTGAGTCAACATGTTTTCTTCCAGTAAGGTTCTATCCTATTTGGCTGGCCTTCAGTCCTGAGTTTCCACCCTTTTGCTGATACTCCTTTTTCCATACATGCCACCATCCTTCTGTTTCTTCAGCTTCTGAAAATCCTCACACAAAGCTTTGCTCTGCAGACAGAGCCTCGGTTCTCCAGTGAGAGACAATCAGCTTTAAAAGGAACAAACCCAGGTGCACGGAGCCATTCACAGAAACACCCACCCAGAATCATAAACCAGGCAGCAAATGTGTGTTTAGCTAGAAAAGTAAACAGAAACCAGCTCCTCCTGCCCACTAGGCAGGAGGGAGGAGTGGTAACCCTGTCACAGAACCCAGAAGTGGCTGAAATGACATCCAAGGCCTGAGCTGCTCACAGGAGCTCCTCGTTACTAAGAGGTGGAATTCCCCTGCCCTTCCCTGGACATTCAGACATCTTCAGCTGGAGTTCTCTCCACTGACACCCCTTTACTAGTTAAAAACTCCAGGCAAGACAGAAACCTCAGTGCCACAAACCCCAGCAGCCAAATAAGCTCTTTATGTGGGTGTTTAACCCCTGCAGAGCCAGGCTGGGCCCCGCAGTGGGGCTGGCAGGAGGCTGCCCTGCTGCCACAGCCAGAGCTCTCACCTCCAGGAGAACACACCGCCCCACACAGGCAGCACAACAGTCACGTAACGTGCCCTGTGTGAAACAAATCCTCCGAACGTGCTTAATTAGAGCCTTTGGATCTGGACATTCCAGAGTTTCCCAGCTCCATTAACGGCTGGGATGATGTGAGAGGAGCTGCTGGAATGTTTCACCCAAGGTGTAAAAACACCCAGACATCCCCAAGCCCAGTGGCAAAGTGCTTTAATATTAACGTTTTCCACCGAATATGGGATGAATTCAGGCGTTTACCTTGTTCTCTGCACCTTTCAGCACACACTGAGAACATTCTAAGGAACAGCATCATGTGGCGGAGCCAAAGTCACCTTCGCTCAGCGCTGCAGCTCAGCCCAAAGGTGAGACTGAGCTCCCGCACTCACAGCGGTGTGAAAACGAGGGGGAAAGTCTTCTTTAAAGTTAATATCCCTGGCACTTTCACTCATCAAACAGAAACAGATGTAAATACAAAGGCAGCCCTTCCCATCATTAGTGATGCACAATGTGGGTGTTACTGACAGATGAAGAAAAGCACCAGAAAGAAAAATATCCCAAAAGTGAGAAAAGAAGGAAAACATGAGTAATGAGCAGTTTCCAGATTTCCCACAGCTCCATGACCCAATTCTCAGCTGATACATAGTTACTGTTACTTGAACATTCTTTCCTCAGAGGTATCAACACCGATCCCTTCTGCGGGGGAACGCGAGGTCTCCCTAAGTGGAGATCGAGGTATAAACGCTCTTCACACTGACAGAAGACACTGAATTCTTGTGCACGCTTCGAAATGAATGAGCTGGTCTCAAATCCATCGCCAAGGCCCAGTACAGTACAGTAAGATGCAACTTCTGCTGATTAATGAGCGATTAATGTTTCCTGAAACACGTCCCACTACTTCTCGGAGACGTTTTCCCTGCGCTCAGGGATGGGATGGCTGCTACTTCCGCACTGACCACAAGGCTCAGTAAGGAATAATCCAAAGGTATAATTAGTCCTGTTGCTCTGTCTGCACAGATTGCTCCTTAAGAAACTCTCATGGCTCATCATTGCAAACTCTGATTTCTATTTCCAGCATACATTAAAGTAATCCTGCTCCACTTTGCATCCTGCTCGCTGACGCAGCACCTTTCACAACCACAACGCCAGATAAGGTTTTATTACTATATTTGCCCCCGTTTTGTTGTGAATTCTCTACTCTGCGGTGGTTAGTAGTAGCAAATGCCTGGATAAAACTCACAGCAAGGCTCAGCACACGAGTGTTTGTGCTCCCAGCCCGCGGAGCCAGGTACTTCCCACTGTCCATCAAGGACAGAGCCATCTCCAGCTCAGCGGGCAGGGACCCTGGGCCACTCCCGGTAGCTGCAGCTCCTCTCCTCTCCCAAAAACGAGGTGTTCCTACGCAAAAAAGCCTGACAGAAATGTTCACGCAGTCCACAGCCAAGCCCAGAGACAAACGAAGCTGCAACAAGGGGGTGGGAAAAAAAAGGATCAAGTGTTCTTATCTGAGCAACAACTGAGCAGTTGCACATGGAGCCCTGCTGCCATTTTTAATAAAATGCTTCTATTCAATATTGTTTACCATCAACAGCCCATGGTTATATTCAGCTGAACAATGCACACACAGGCCCCAAAATCCCTCTGCTTAAGCCTCAAACTAGGGCGTATTTTTCAAGAACTCCACAATGACATTACCTCACTGCCTCACTCCCCCTTCCCACAGCTCAGTTATCTCAGCAACAACATCCCCTGAAATATGTTCCCAAGAGCTTGGGGACACAGTCACCCAAAATTCTCTGTACTCGTGGGTTTTTTGACGGAAGAAGTGATTTGCACAAACAAATCCTCGATATGCACATTAAGAAATCCAAGTATTAAACCCACAAAGGGGCAGTGGATTTAAAATTCAGAGAATTACTTACATAACCCACAAAACTTCACTCTGTAGCACCGAAGTTGAAGCTATTGGAGCAGCTTGTTAAAGACTAGTGGGATGTCACAGCAGCCAGTCCAGCAACAGAGCTCATTTCTTTTTAAGTTTGCAGTACAATCTATCACAGGGTCAAACCGTAACGGGCTTTCAGTGCCACAAGAAACAAACTTCAGAAAATCCAAGCAACAGTTTAAAACATTCAACAAATTCTTTAAAAAACCTATTTAATGTTTCATTTCAAGCAACACCACCGTTCCTCAATTCTTTGTTACCACGGAGTCCCCGAAACCAAACACCAGGTAGTTTTATCACTTTAGTTAAATGTCTGCAGAAAGTATATCTGAGAAAGAGTTAACAAAACCCCCAACCAGCCAACATCAAGGCTTTAGCTACAACCCAGCTGTGTTAGGAAAGCAGTGCCATGGCCTTTTCTGCTGGCAAAGCCCTGAGTGCTGATGTGGGCAGCGGGGGCTGACAGCCCCCAGCTCACCCCTGGGAGTGAATTCCTGATCTCCAAAGAGTCAATAAGTCTCTTTTATGCACTGTGGGCTCTGGGATAAACAGAGCAAGGAAAGATGTGCCTGAAACTTGATTTTTCTTAATTTTTAATGCTAAGAGAGACACTGATAATCCTCGTAGGGTCCCTTGCAACTCAGGATATTCCTATTCTCTGGTTATTCCAGCCATTCAGTAAACCCTCCTGAGAAGCCACTGATTTTTTGGCATCAAGTTCCGTACCCTGATGGAGGGAGGAAAATTAAAATTATGCAAATCTGAGCTACCTGCACTGCAACCTTCTCCCTCCGCCTCAGCTTCATCCCTCGCCCTCCGGCTTCACAAGGGAGATTCACAACAAAGCTGTACCGAGAGCAGCATTTTAAACGCTGGGGAACAAAGACAAACCCATGCAAAAAAGGAAACAACAGTAAAAAAAAAAAAAAGGCAGCAAAAAGCGCATGCTCTGAACCGATTATGGCAAAAGAACTTATTCAGAAAGTGGGAAGAACAGAGGGTTTGTCTTCATTATTGTGCCCAAAGTTCCTGCGACTCCCCCGCCCCAGAACTGGCTGTCCCGGGGTCTCTCACTCCCACTCCGCATCCTCAGCTTGGGAGCTACGGAGAAGAGGCCACAAGGAAAAAAACGCTCCCGAGAGGGGGCTGCAGGTCACTCACCCCCGACAGGTGAAGGCCCCTCCGGGGTCGCACCGGGGGTCCCCGGGCTTAGTCGGGGGTCCCCCCGCACAGATGATGCTCCCAGCGCTCCTTCCGCTCCGACAGAACCCCAGCCCGGGCCGGGCCCTTCCTTCCTCCCCCGGTCCTCTCAGACAGACCCCGGAGCCTCGTTCATCCCACCCCCGCCACTCCCGAGCCCCCCTCGCACCCCTCGGCGCCGCCACCCCCGGCCCCTCACACGGAGGCTCCGCGGCGCCCCGCGGGCAGGGCCGGCCCGGCCGGGCTCCCGGCGCTCCTCGCTCACCTTCCGAGAGCTCCAGCTCCAGCTCGGCCAGCTGCTCGCGGACCTCGCGGGGCAGCGAGGACACGGCCGCGGGCTCGGCCATGGCGGCGGGAGGGGCTCCGGGCGCGGATCCGGCGGGGGCTCAGCGGCCGCGGGGCGCGAGGGGAGCGGGAGCGGCCGCAGCCTCCGCCATGGCTGAGCCCGGCGCCGCCGGCACGTGACCGCGCGGCGCGCGCGCCCCGAGCCCCGCTGCGCCCCCGCGCGGCCCCGCCCCGCGCTGCAGCGGCCGCGCTCCCGAGCCTGGGCTCGCTCCCGATCCCCGCTCCCGATCCCCGCTCCCGGACCCGGTTCTGCTCCCGGACCCCGTCCCTGGGCCCGTTCCCGATCCCCTCTCCCGGACCCGGTTCTGCTCCCGATCCCCGCTCCTGATCCCCGCTCCCGATCCCCGCTCCCGGACCCGGTTCTGCTCCCGGACCCCGTCCCTGGGCCCGTTCCCGATCCCCTCTCCCGGACCCGGTTCTGCTCCCGATCCCCGCTCCTGATCCCCGCTCCCGATCCCCGCTCCCGGACCCGGTTCTGCTCCCGGACCCCGTCCCTGGGCCCGTTCCCGATCCCCGCTCCCGGACCCGGTTCTGCTCCCGATCCCCGCTCCTGATCCCCGCTCCCGGACCCGGTTCTGCTCCCGGACCCCGTCCCTGGGCCCGCTCCCGATCCCCGCTACCGGACCCGGTTCTGCTCCCGGACCCCGTCCCTGGGCCCGTTCCCGATCCCCTCTCCCGGACCCGGTTCTGCTCTCGATCCCCGCTCCCGGCCCTGGGCTCGCTCCCGATCCCCGCTCCCGGACCCGGTTCTGCTCCCGGACCCCGTCCCTGGGCCCGTTCCCGATCCCCGCTCCCGGACCCGGTTCTGCTCCCGATCCCCGCTCCTGATCCCCGCTCCCGGACCCGGTTCTGCTCCCGGACCCCGTCCCTGGGCCCGTTCCCGATCCCCGCTCCCGGACCCGGTTCTGCTCCCGGACCCCGTCCCTGGGCCCGTTCCCAATCCCCGCTCCCGGACCCGGTTCTGCTCCCGATCCCCGCTCCCGGGCCCGGTTCTGCTCCCGATCCTCGCTCCCGGACCCCGTCCCTGGTTCTGCTCCCGATCCCCGCTCCCGGGCCCGGTCCCGCTCCCGCTCCCGGACCTGGTTCTGCTCCCGGACCCCGTCCCTGGGCCCGCTCCCGGACTCGGTTCCGCTCCCGGCCCTGGTTCTGCTCCCGATCCCCGCTCCCCAGTCCTGGTTCCGCTCCCGGTCCCAGTTCTGCTCCCGTTCCTGCCCCCGGGCCTCGTTCCCGTCCCGGAGTCCGCGCTCGGCTTCTCCGCCGCCCGTAGCGGGGTGAAGCCTCAGGGCTCTCCGGAGCCGTGTCCAGCTCGGGGCTCCTCAGGACAGGAGCGGCCCGCCGAGGTGACGGTGAAGGGACGGCAGCAGCTCTCACGGGGAAAGGCTGAGGGACCTGGGCTTGTTCAGGCCCGAGAGGCGAAAACTCAGACGGGACCTCATCCAGGCGTGCGAACACCGAAAGGAGGGCGCCGAGGATGGAGCGGACTGGGCTCCGGGGCCCGGCCCTGGGACAAGGGGAACGGGGAGGAACTAACAGCCACGAGCAGCTCACGGTGCTGTGGGCTCTGGAACCAGGGCCCATTCCGGAACCCTCGGACCCCGTCCGGGGCCCCGTGCTCCGTCTGGGCTGACCCCGCTGGAGCAGCGATGGGACGGAGCCCCAGCGCTCCCTCGGGCCTGACCCAGTCCGGACTTGGGCGACAAAGCCCCTTAGCACGACCCTGAGCTCCCCTTCACCCCACCACCCTCACTACAATCATTTCAACCTCCACAGACACAAGGAAGAGCTCAGGGAGTTGTGTTTTAAGAGTTTTTTTCTTTTTTTTTTTCTTTTTTCTTTTTTTTTTTTTGTTTTGTTTTTGGTGGGTTTTTTTCTCTTTTAAATCAGCTTTATTTTTCTAACTGTTATTTCAATTTCCCATAGCACCTTGGCAATGTCAAAAACAAATACAAATACATGTATTATCATTTGAACACTTAAAGCATGAACCTACTTTACACAAATTTTGTTTTGGACATTTTGACAACAGGAATAAACCAGAACAGACAGTCTAAAAGCCAGATAAGTCGCTTTTTTTCTCCTTTCCTACCACTTTGAAGAGAGATCGTCAATGCCAAGGGGAAGCTGGATTCATCCGGGAGGAACAAGATGTCTGTAGTAACTCGAGCTCAATATATTATCTGAATATTTTGTATTCTATAAAAATTAGAACAAAACCCATTTATGCACAGTCTGTTTACATTTGAAGTTGCTTTTTTTTTTTGGAAACTGTATCCATAACTGAAGTTCCATAAAAATAAACATCTGGTTCTTAAATATAAAATTTTAAAGTTGTTACAGGTTAGTTTGCAGATGGATTTTTTTTTTCAGAAATAAGTTGCTTTAACTCCATTTCAAGTCCTCCCAACTGTACATTAAAAACAGACTCAATGAACCTCTTGAAGTGCCTACACTAAAGGCACTGAAGAGAAGAGCCAACTAAAATACTACAACAACCCAAAATTATGTACCATCCTAAAGGAAGCTCAGACTATATGGAATATATACACGCAAAGAAGAGCATGATAAATCATTCAGATTAATGGCAACAATCTTAACGTTTCAGAAGGAAATATCAAAATTAGAAACAAAAACTCTATTGCATATCTGTAGTAATCAAGGATTTACAAAAAAACTCATCAGAAGCCATTTCCCCCCGAAGTGCATTTCTGTTGCATCGTCTGTAATACAATGGTGCATTTTACAAATTTAAAATATCATCTGTACATACCAGATATCTCAGCCCAGGTAAACTCACCTGGGAACAGTAAAAATCGCGGACAGTTTCAAGACAATTAAGCTGATATTGACAAAGTAGTAAGGCCATAGCTATTTAACTACAGTAAAGCATTGATTAAGTCACTTATTTGCTACTGATCTGCCACAGTATCATCTTTCTCTTCTGGTTAATAGTGGGTTACTTTTTTTTTTGGGTTTTTTTGGTTTTTTTTTTTAAACCTACAGCTAAAACTGCACCATCATACTGTGCCAGGCTAATTAAAAAAAAAAAAACAAACAATAAAACAACAAGAGCAGGAATGTAAGATACTATAAAACTAACTTAATGTTAGAAATCAAAAGAAACAAAACATTTTGCACTTTTAATTTTACTATCACATGCAAAGAATTTCTTCTTTTCACTCCCCAGCAGAAGCACAGAGAGTGCCCCAATCTTTTCCACACACAGTAATTTGGAAAAGAGCTGAACTGGGAAATGCATTTCTGTCCCTAACGGAAGTCAACAACTCTGAAAACAAGTCACAGTTCCTAAAACTGGAAGTTAGGTGTGATTTGCACCTCCTGGTATTAATATCAGCAGAGCAGGACAACTTGTATCCTGTGAGGGTACACCCAGAGGGAACCACGGAGAGCTGCTGTCACTTGGAGTGCACCTGGAGCCCAGTGCACAGGGACAGCTCCAGCGCTGCTGACACAGAGATCCAGCTCCAAGGAAACCCAGCAGTGGGTCTGGCTCCAAACCACCCCTGTGTCCCAGTTTCCCCAGTCTGCCCAACGTGTAAACTGGTGAGGAGGGACACAAGACCCTTCCCCAGCCCAGCACAGGGAGGAGAAGGCAAAGCCAGTCCCTGCCAGGTCCCAGTGCCAGGAAGTCCCACCCCACTACAGTTTCACAGCCGCTGTATCCAACTGGGAATTTCCCCCTGCATAGAAAAGAATAGAAAGGAAAAAACAAACAAACCCCAAACCACAGCTAGAAATGGTGGAAGGGAAATGCTCACGTGAAATCCTTGCATGCAGGTGTGAAATAAATTCCAAGTGCCCTAAGCTGAGAAAAGTTTGGATATGCTGGGAAAAGCCAACAGTTCCAGCCTGACCTACATTCACTGCACAAGAGCCACAACCTGCTGCTGGAAACACTCCCAGGGCTCACAGAGCACCCTTTTCCCATCACCCTGCAAGGAAGACGGAGCCACGGTTGGTTGGGTTTTCCCACATCTGATCAATGACAAAGTTCCATTTCACCATTCAGGCGCTCTCAGCACAAGCAAGTCACTGACACTGGATCAGGGAATTCTGAGCAACATCTGCACCAGCCCCTTCCCTCACAATTCCTCCTCAAAACAGCCAACAGCTGTTGGCATCCCAACGCTTCCTCAACGTCCCAGAACCCATCTCCCCTAAACACCTGTGACCATCCTACAGGCTTGTTTTGTTCCAGTTTGGCTGCAGGAATTGTTTAGAGCCTTTAAAATGAATTAAACTTTGCATTCATTGCATTTTAGGACTTTGACACTAAATACTTAAACTTCCCTATCATTCCAACAAGAGTAACATTATCAAAATAAACGGAGAAGGGTCTGTAAGAATCCCTAAACTGTGGATGTGATCAACGATTTTTTTTACTAAATTAAAAAAAACCTCCCAAACCCAGTACAGGTAGTTTAAAAGCGAATAGTGATTTTGGGGTTTTTTTATATCTATATATATATCTATATATATCTATATATATAAATATATATATGTATACATACTTCAGGACCCGAGGAAATGGCAGGAAGCTGAGTCAGGGGAGGTTGAGGTGGGAGATCAGGAAAAAGTCCTTCCCCAGAGGGGGGTCGGGCACTGAACAGGCTCCCCATGGAAGGGGTCACAGCTCCAAGCCTGTCTGATTTCAGGAAGCATTTAGACAACGCTCTCAGGCACAGGGTGGGATTGTTGGGGTGTCCTGTGCAGGGCCAGGAGTTGGACTCTGTGATCCTGATGGGTTCCTTCCAACTCAGCCCGTTCTACGATTCTCTGACTCTCTCTCTGTAACATGCGTAGAAATGAACAGTTAACTGCATAAATACATTATACCGTGTTATGAATCAACTCAAAGCAATTGCCAAGCTGAATAATAAGTTAGAGAAATGACAACTCTGGCTTTATATATATATTTATAAAAATAGATATGAGTGTTCTCCAAGCAGTTGATAGAGAATTCCTACTCAGGCCCAAGTCACCAAGGGTTATCTGGCTAAGAAATCAGAAGATGAAAAATTTCACAGTTATTTTAACTGCCACTTACATTCATTCTATGGCAACACGAGCATATATTACTAAGATGGTTACGGAATATATCACAATTGAGTTTTCCAGTGTTCACAACTTACAACTTTAAATTTGTACACTTGCTATTCACTAAAAAAAAAAGAGGAAAAAATAAAGATGTGATTCTTACTGCTGGAAGCTACTTTTCCCTAACGCTTTATACAGAACTTTGAACCCTGGTATGCTGATTTTGGCAGATTAATGCGCTGAATGTTCCTATTTCGGTCACTAATCACCCTGAAACTTAACCACTTACTGCACAATAGTGTTGTGAATTCAGTCAGCACGCAGCTGGCAAGGAGCCACCTCTCCAGCAGCTTCTCTGAACACGAGGGAATTCTTTAACTCCACACCTTTAATTCCATTTTAAACAGTTAAAAACGAGTCAGTTGCTATGACATCAGCTGTAAACAACGAGTTCCCAGGAGTACAAACCCTGATTTCTGGCAATACAGCAGCCAACAGCCTATTCCAGAGTCAGCACAGAGAACACCCAGCCACAGCTCTGGTTTGCTGCCAGTCATCCAGAGATGACAGCGAGTGCCCAGAGTTCCCACCTCCCAGGCTGCAATTCCAGGCTCTTTACCTGTGCAGGTAACACCAGGTGCTGTGTAGCCACCTGCCCGTCCTACCCTGGGGCTGCCTCAGGAAAACACACCAAGAAAAATGCACTAAAGTCTGTAATAAAGAAATTAGATAAAGTAACAAGAGAGGAAAAAAGCAAACAAACAAAACCCCAAACCTAAGGAGTTGCCCTCAAAAGGAGGCAAGGAAAAAGGGCATATTAAAAATTCTAACATGCTCCCTTTGCCTCCTCCCACTGTGTCTACGAGACAATTTCTGCTGTCCACACACTCGCATCTACAATCCAGTATCCTGCAAAAATTATACCTTAAAAAGCTTGCTGAATGAAATATTAGTAAGGTCAAGAGACTCTACTTCAAGCTGGAAACACATGGTTTACTACAGTAGTACATTCAGTTTTCATCATCAGTGACTAAGTGATGACAACAGTTCTGGCTGCACTCGCTCCACTCCTGCTGCTGCAGAGGCCTCTGCAATGCCAGGCCGTCCATGGCAGACACACCAGCCCACAAGCCAAACGTTAAATAGGTTAAAAAAAGTTCTAATTTTACAGAAATGCTCATTTTCCAAAAATAATATTCTCTTATCCTTTTCCTCCTACACCGAGGGACAGGTTAATTTGTCAACTCATATTCTTTCACTTTGTCAAAACGCTACTTTCACAACCCCAAAGCTGATTTCAAGCAGGAAACCCTCTGCAAATTAAAAACAAAAATACAAAAATTATAATCTCTATATTTATAGTGATTGGAATCCTCCAGCATTTGTGAAATCACTTTTAGAGATGAATTTTGGGACCCTCCACAACTTCTCCACACAAGCCACGCTCCAGTTCAGTATTCCCCTTCCCGAATCCTTCCCTCCTCAGTCTCTCTGCTGCTCATTAGTCCACAGCTCAAGTTAAATAGAGAATCATTGGCTGGCCCAGCGTTACTTTGGTGACCGGGGTGGCACGTACTGCTCCTTGCCGCCGCGTCGCGGTGCTCCCTGAGGCGAAGATCTGCGTCCAAACTGGCGCCTCTGTTCCCTGATTTTCCCAGCAGCTCCCCTGGGAGCTCCGCTGCCGCGGAACCCGGAGTAATCCTTCATTCGACCTTCAGCCCTCTCGTGAGGAGCCTTCTCCGGAGCCTTCTCCGACGTACCATTTTCTTCATTTTTGGCAGGGGGAACGATGTTGGTGCGATGCTCCCTCAGAGGCTGGACAGGGACTGGAGGCGGCTCCTTTGGGGGCTTCTGGCAAACTTCGGCGTAACTGAGCTTGCGAGGCTCCTTTGGGACCAAGGAGAAGAGCGAGGTTTATGCACCACAACCACCTCCCAGCCTATCCCAGGCACGAAGTCAAGGCACAACAGCAACAACACGCACAGCGAGCGGAGGGAAGCTCCCGGATGCGCCACCAGCTCATCCCAGAGAAAGCTCCCTGTGCCATTCCTGTTCCCTGCTCTGGGCCTTACCTGTGCTGACAGAGCAGGAGCTGCACTTGCTTGAGCAGAAGGTGAGGAGGCGTTTGTCCTCGGTGGCTTTGCAGCACTGACGGCACAGACAGATGCTGGCGGGGAAGCCGGGCTGGCCACGTCCTTCGGAGCAGACACTTCTTCTGGTTTGCTCTCTGGCTGAACCGTGCTGATAAACCAACAACAATTCAAATTAAAACCTACTGACACTCATGTTTCAAGAGATTATTTCCTTTCTTTGAAATCACAAGTTCAGAACAGAACAGCCATTCCCACCATGATCTGTTCTTTCCATCTGGTAGCCTCTGGAGAAGAGGCCACCCAGCATTACTGCCAGACACTGGTGAAAGACTTTGCTGGAACATGCAAATGAGTCAGCAGCACCTTGGCAGCCCAAAGGGTCACCACATTCTGGGGGCATCAGGTCCAGCACTGCCAGACAGGTGAGGGAGGGGACTGTGCCACTATTCTGCACTGGGGTGGCCTCACCTCCAGTCCTGGGGGCAGTTTGGGGCACCACAACATGAAAAACATCTAAAGCTGCTGGAGAGGGTCCGGAGCAGGGACAAGGGGATGGGGAAGGGTCTGGAGGAGTGGCTGAGGGCTCTGGGTCTGTTCAGCTGGAGAAGAGACTGAGGGGGACTCATTGGGAGCTGCAGCTTCATCCTGAGGGGCAGCTCCGATCTCTGCTCCCTGTGACCAGTGGCAGGACACGAGGGAACAGCTGGAGCTGGGCCAGGGGAGGGTTAGGTGGGATGTCAGGAAAAGGTTCTTCCCCCAGAGGCTGCTGGGCCCTGCCCAGGCTTCCCAGGTCCTGGCCCCGAGGCTGCCAGAGCTCCAGGAGCGTTTGGACAGCGCTGCCAGGGATGCCCAGGGTGGGGTTGTTGGGGTGTCTGTGCAGGGCCAGGGATGGGACTGGATGATCCCTGTGGGTCCCTTCCCACTCAGGACATTCCATGATTCCATGGTATGCCCACGTTCTCTGCATACCTCAGCAGCACAGGCTCAGTCTGGCTCGGGGAGCTCACGCTGGGCACGGGCGGTTGGGCAGCGCTGGGCGTTTGTTCGTCCGGAGCAGGAGCCGGGCAGGGGGACAGGGAGTCTTTGCTTTCCTGCACACAGAGCACAAGTTGCAAAACACAGAACGATACTCAAATTTCTCCACAATATGGCACTGCAAGACATCTGAGAAGGAGGGTAGTCTCAAAGGCTGCTCAAGTCCTGATAGGAATTTTACTTCTTTTGGATCATCACCTCTAAAGCAATTCCTCTTTATATGGGCAAAACAAGCAGTGGGTAAAACCAGAGCTAAGGCTGGATCACCCAGAGTATCAGTGCTTAGTCCCACCAGCTCAAGGAACAAATTCATCTGGAAAGATCCCTTGCCCACGCTCCACCAAACTGTCCCTACTCCAACAGCCAACATTCCCCCTTTGCCTCATTCCTAAACATTACTGAGTTTACAACAGCATAACTGCATGAGTCCTAGCTGCATTCCCACCAAAAAAAAGGGAAAATGCACCATTTTATGAACAAATCAGTGGGAAGTCTGGGATTAGAGCATTGGAATACACGGCTCTAACAAACCAACCCTTTAACAGGGAAAAGGGAGTCACAGCACCCCGATACTCCCGTGGGTGTACGGAGACAAGACCAGGCACCTTCTCTTTGCAGACTCCTTTAACGATGTCGGACATCCTGCTCTCCAGCACAGGCTCTCCCAGAATTTTTGCTGTGCTGCCAGGCAAAGGTGGGAAATTGGATGCAAGCAAGTCAAACTTTGGTGTCTGAGTCTTTGTTTCTGCTGAAGGCTGAGGTCTCTGGAGAGGGAAAACACCCGTTACTAGAGTCATAACACCGAGCAGTAAAAGCCCTGAGCAAGTGTCAGAGAATGTCCTAGAAAAACTGTAAGCCCCCAATGTAATCTGAGGATTTAAGGACACTGCCATTCCTTCAGTAACTGGAAAGCCAACACCCTGCACTTTGTGGGATTCCCTGCAAAAAGGGAAGCAGAACTTACCGAAATCCGGTCGTCCTCCCGTCTCCTCCGACCTCGGAACACGTTCCTCCTTTGAAGACAAGAACACCAGTCAGTGCATCCACCCAGCTGAAGTGGGCACAGCTCTGCATGAGGGGATCCACAGCTGCCTGCTGAGCCTTGCCCACACACGGCTCTGGGATGTTCTCCCTCCTTAGGAGGGGTCAAAGTTCCAGCTTTGGAAGAAGCTGGAACAGAGCCAATATGGAAACAACTTCTCTTTCTCAGCCCCCCGGATGAGCATCTGACCAAGCGTAGGGACAATTATTTTACAGTAATAAACTTATTAGTCTCATTTCTCACTGATCTGCCTTTTCAAGTGTCTAAACCCTGAATTAAAAGAGATAAAAGCAGTTAATCTTAAAATACTGAGGAGCATCAAATTCCCAACCAAGGATTTACTTATTATTTACAGCAATACAGATGCCAACTTTATTTCAGCATCTGTTTTAATTCTGGGGACAAATCAGTTACTTTTAAATAAAGACACTTCACTGTCTTACTGTCAGCTGTTTGTCAGAGTAACTGCCAGTTGGAAAGTGAAGCTGGAACCATTCCTGCTCCCAGGTCAGCATTTATTGCTCCTGATTTACTTAAGCACCAGTTTTCTCGTGGCTGCTCCTTACAGAAATGTATTCTGTGCTGATGGTTGGTATCTTTGGCTCACACAAGCCAAGTCCCAGCTGCTGTGTGACAGCAAACACGGACACAGCCCTTTACCTGCCCCTGCCGACGCCGTAATCGCCGTTCTGCTCCAGCTGTGCTGTGGGAGAATCCTTCTGGGAATACCCTTGGTCTTGGTGCCCAGTCAATGAGCTGTTGTGTCGCTCCATGACAAAATTCCTTGAGTTGGTTCTGCTCAGGTCCCCCATGGGCAGGGCCCCGGCGCCGGGCGGCCCCTCCGGGTGCTCCGAGCTGCTGGATGAGCGGAAATGGGGCTTCACCCTGCAGATACAGAGCGGGAGCTGTAGGATCCCCATGCTGAGAAACCACACCAGAACCACCACCAACTGCAACTGATTTGCAGCTGGCAAGAAAAGCAGGAGGTCAGCAAGCACCAGAACTCACGTTTCCTGCGTACAACTGTCAGGAACAAAGACATTTGTTTTCCCAACGTCCATCAATTCCTTCTGTTATGGTTTTCTTGCAACCTCCACTCAAGTGTTAACAAATGCAGGAAACACTGAGATCGCTGCCCAAAAGATAGGCAGGAGGGGAAAAAAAACCCCAAAACCTCAAACAACTTAAAAAAAACCCCAAAACCCAGAGGTCACAGAAGAGTCAGAAGAACCCAAAGAGGAATTTTTCCTTTGTCTGGGCCTGCAGCACCAGCACAGGGCACTGGAAATGGAGCTGGAGAAATAAGCCAAGGCCAAGGAACAGACTGATCTAACCACAGGCAAACAAACTGAACTGAGACACAAGGCCAGGAGTGAGTGAACGTGGCAGATGAGGCCAGGGCAGCTGAGCCCCACCATGCACAGCCAGGCTCAGTCTGGCTGCTCCCATTCCCAAACCCCCAGCACTGACTCTGCAGTTCCCAACCCTCAGACATTTCACCCCGCTATCGATTATTCAGCATTAAAGCTGTGCTTCCTTTGAGCACAGACACAGCTCTGCAGACTCAGTGCTGCTGCAAGTTCAGGCTCAGGGTCTTAAATGCAGAATTCCCCAGAAAACCTCAGATCCCGCACAATATGGAACAGTCTTCTGAAGCAGCATTTGGGTGTCTCCAACTGTTTTCCACTTTTGCCCCTCACTGGTTTTCCATGCAGCACTGATCAAAGACAAGAACCCTAAATTCTCTCTCCTCTGGTAAACTCTGCACTTCTCATAACTTAAGGACAGCAGGAGGATTTTGTTTAAAAACAGCATGTGCAATCTCATTGTAACATTCCATGAAATCAGAAGAAACTCTCCTAGTGCCAGCCAAAGTATGACCCCTCCATCTCCCTTTCCCACAAGGATGTTGCAACAAATCAGCGCAAAATAAATACGAGCGGCTTAAACAAATGTTTAGCTACAGAGAAAACTCCAACACTTAACTATTAACTGTCTGTACCACAAAACAAATCAGGTTTAATGGGCCAGGACAGAAACCCAAAAGCACCAGCTGGATGAACTGTCCAAACAAGCTGCTCTGCAGTTCAAGAGGAGATTTGCTGAACAGAGATGAATTCACGCTTCCCAGCTTCAAGAAGCATCAAGAACCAATTTTAAGGGCCCAATAAAATTTAAGTTTCCCATCAGCAAAAACCACAGGGAGGAGGTGGAGCAAAGTCAACTAAATGCTTCCATTTTGTTGTTCTCAAAATGGCATATTCTCAAGTCACTGTTCAGCCCTCAGATCTCATAATCTTACCCGTCATCGAGAAGGCCACAGTCTTGTCTGGGCAGAAGAGCAAAGCAGAAAAGACAAGGAAAGACAAAGGAGGGAAAAAAAAGAGCAGAGAGAAGGAGAAATGATGTGAGAGCAGAAGGAAGGAAGAGCAGGAGGAAGGACAAGCAGGGAGCACAGGCTGCCCAGCCCCCAACTGTGACCTGTTCTCTCTTAGCGCGATACTGGATCATCACTGGGCCAGCAGGACCTGCACAGACTGACCCTAAAGCTGCAACTTCGAGCACCCAAGTCTTACAAATGGAAGCCTTTACGTAACCAGGATTTTAAAAGCTTCGGGTTATGCAGATGTGATGTACAAGGAGGCATTTCAAGGTGTTAGCACTTGGATACACACAGTTCTTGCACAGCTGCAGCATCCGTACTTCCAAGAGGATCCACATACCCAAGAGCTTTACAGGTTTTAAGATTGTGCACAATTTAAAGCAAAAGATATCCAAACCACCTTTGTCAAGATGTGAGTTGGGAGCTGAGCAGCTGCAACTGGAGCAGCTGCTCCATCTTCCAGGCAGAGTCACGCTCCCAGTTCCACAGTCTGTGTTAAGACTGCTGAGTCACCATAGACCAAATCCTGAAGTTCCCCTTCTGCCAACAGCCACAGACCCGAACTGCACCACAAACCCACTCACGGCCCTGGCAGTTGTCGACTGATTTCTCCAACAACACCAACAGCAACTCCCGTGATCCCAGCCCTGTGCTGCACACAAACAACTCCCACCCCCACACACAGGTTACTACTCCATTGTATTCACAGAGCAATTGCTCCAGCAATACAAAATGTTTCCTCCTCCCCAGTGTTTATATCTAAGTCCTTACAGCTCTCAGGAAAGATGGGGATAAAGCAAATATATTACAAGGAACAGCCCCAGCATCAAGCAGTTGGACTCAGCAGTCAGGACAAGCAACTCCCACTGCAGGAACCAACAGCTCCACAAGCCTGATCCCAGCAGGAAAGGCTCATGTTGTGCTGCAGGAGTTTATAATCTGTGTATAACAAACAATTACAAGTATGACCTTAGGAGGAAGTTATTTATTTGTCTGCAAAAATTCCTCTGAGGCTTTTTAAAGGAGATACCTTCATTCTCACCAGCACTGTGTCCATTATTTTAGGACCTTAAGCTGCCACCTTCTACTTCGTTTTTTTAATTAAGTTGAAAAACATCACATATTTGATAAAACAAAATAAATTATGTGGTCCCATCAGAAAGCACAGCAGGTGACATGCAAAGAACACTTGAGGATGTCAGTACTGTAAGTTTTCCAGGAGCTAACACCCGACAGAACTATCTTACCGATTCCTATGGAATGGGCGACCTATACTCAGAGAAGCAGCATTTGTTTTGTATGATCCTGGTGTATTAAAGCCATTCACAAATCCACCGTTGGGAAAGGGGGCCTGCAACAGACAGAACAGTCTCAGTGGCTGAGCTACAAAGAAAACGTTTGCAGATTAATGATCAGCTTCAGCACTTACTCATGGCTGTAATTTCACACTGGGCTACAGCATCTACTGTGGTGTGAACTCACTACTCCAGCCAAACCCCCACAGGTTCAAAGTCTGCATCTGCTTTAGCAGAGTTCCCCCATTCCTGGAAAAGCTATGGGCTCTTCCAGTAACACAAGCTGCTGGATAATGGAATTTCACACCAAAATTCCTTGAAATGAGTGGCAGCCAATGGTGAGACTGGCAGCTCCCCTGACTGTTGCTTTATCCCTCTGTTTTATGACATTTGTTGTCATATTTTTATGACAATAAATGTCATAAAACAGAGGGATCTGACCAAGAAACCTGGAAAGCCTGCTCACCCCAGTGATTATTAACCAAATTATCCCTGATGGGCTGGGCTCCTCCTCCCCTTCTCACCAGCTGTTACTCACCAGTGGTGTCTCAAAGTAAGGTGCAGGATTTGGAGACCACGTCTGAGGCACGATGCTGTAAATCGAGTACTGCTGAGGGCTATATACAGGCTGCATAAACAGGGGGGAGGCAAACTGGGCTTGGGTCTGCACGGGCTGGGGATACACACTGGAATCCACGACCCGGTAACCATTCTTAGCAAAAAACGTGTTGATGGCTTTTATCCTGGCCTGCAAGACAGCAAATCACACCATGCGTTAGCTGGGAGAAAAGGAGAACGTGGAATCTTTCCTGCCTGATGTGAAGGTTGATTACTGCTTATGAATAAAAACTGATAAAATCAGTCCAGATCATATTCCCACAGCATGGTAACGGGAAGGACACCCATTGCTTTAGCTGGGTGATCTGTAAAACTGCAGATAAATGCTGCTTTCTACAGCAGAACTGTCCAGACTTCAATCATCCCAGGTCCTCTCACAGTCCACACACTTTGCTCCAGCCTGCTCTGTGCAGCAGCCAACTCAAGACTCGCAGTGGCAGGAATCCCTCTCCTGAGCTCTGCAAACCCAGATTCTGGGGCAAGTGGAGAAGGGAAGTCAGCACAGGAATGTATTTCACCTCCCCTGGGAAGCAGTGCTGTGAGTAACCAGCAGCCACTCAACTGTAATTTGTCAGAGCTCCCCATGACCTCGTTCACATTTCCAGCCTCCAGAGCTATGGACTATCCCACTGCTGAGTCCTTGGTTCTACCCCCCACAAATGGTCACCATCATCCAAACAGAAACAACACAATTCAGTTCCAACAGAAAGAGCAGCTAAAGCAGCCTCACCATTACTGGCTTGCCCTGAAAGGTTTTCACTTCTTCCCTTAAGTATTTGAACGCCTGCAGATACAAAAAAAAGATCAACATTAGAATATCTTGATAAAGTTGTGCTTCCCAAAGGATGTTCCATGATTTAACACAAATGTGCAGCCACGTGCTTCCCTGTCAGCCCACCTAAATTCATTAACACTTCCAATTCAGGATTCTAGTGCCAGTCACGGCCAGAGAGTGCCGAGGCAAGAGCCAGGCATGGGAATTATAACCCCACAATCTCTCAACTTTCCTCTTATTAACCAGAACCTGCAAGTAATCTCTTAAAACAACAACAGGGCATCAGTAAATAAATATTTCTTTTAGCTATGGGAAGCACATGTGCACTTTCATTGAGCAGGAGAAGGATTAAAGCTGGCGTGGCAGAGGAAGGCAGCCTTACCTGTTGCGCGTCTGTGTCGGACTGGAATGTAACGTACCAGTTGTTGTTGTGAGCAAACTCACAGCTTATCACCTTGGGGCAGTTCTCATTCTTGAACAGAGCCTTCACCTCCTGGGGAGAGAAGTTCAGAGCCCTTGTACAATGAACACTCAAGTGACCCAAGTTTATGCTCCAGCTCCTCAGCTGCCGCTCTCCCGTGACCAGGGATGGTTTTTTATTCCCCTGACCAAACCACCCTCTACCTGCTTCTTAACCCACGAATCCTAGTTCAGCCTTCTGGGCTCCCCAGATACAACAGAGCAGGCCCAGCTGGTAAGAAAATCAAGATCTGTGTAGATCTGGTGATATTTTCATATGAAATAGGTAGGAAAAGTGTGGCTTTAGCTCAGCAGAGTCACAGAGGCAACAATAACTCCATGAAATATTTCTAAGTCAAGGCAACCTGACAGCTTTGCAATAATCAGATTGTAAAGAGAGGGACAAGCAGCTGCTCAGTGTTTGCATTAAAAGAACTCATTAAAAATGCTGGTAGACAAACACCCTGTGTTACAACTTTAAAAAACAAAGAACTAAATCATTCTGTTCGCCAAGTATCAGGAGGAATTTTATTATCCTCCCTTCTCGGACATAATGAGCTCAGCTCATGCTGGGGCTCAATGAATGAGAAATGTTTAGTAACATTTCTTGCTGCCAAAACAATCGTCTGACTTCAAGTAAAGTTATTGCTGTGACAAAAATTCAGCCTGAATTCCAAGCTATGCCCTGGACTGATTTATTTTTGGAACTGAAAAGAAACCAGTTCAAACTTCCTTCCAGAAAAGCCGAGCTAGCTCAGCTTTGGTGAGAAAAAAGTTTACTTAAGAAGGTTTAAATATAGTAGTAAATGATGGGAAGGGACAATGGCAATAAGTTTTTGTTTTGACTATTTTGACAACGCACCCAGGTGGAAAAAGTTACTGATGTGCTCTAGAAGAAAAATATTCATGTTTAATCCAATTAAACACCAGCTGACCTTTTCCTGGTGCTGTTTGAACCCCTATTGAAGGCACCTTCCAAAACCAGTAACAGAGTTATTTATGTCTTTTCTCTTTATTTACCTCTATAGGTGTTGTTTCAGGGATCTCACGAAGAATGATAATACATCGTTTGTGGTTTGGTCTGACTTTCTCCCCCCTTTCATCCACTTGTACCATAGGAGAAGCTGAAATTAAAGTATAAAATTTGGACACATTGCACATCTCAGCAGTAACAGATTCTCTCATGGAACTTGGAACAAAGAATGAGAATTCAGGAGTTTGGAACAGCCTCCTGCACAGTAAAGTTCCTGCCACCGTTTACCAGCACAACAAACCATAACCAGGCTCAGAGACTACAACATCTCTCTGAAGCATGGAAGGATTCTTTGTGCTGCTGATACAGATACCAAAGTCTCAGACTTACATCTCAAAACTTCAAGAATAAGGTCCATATCCGTTGTCAGCTTCTTAATCCCTTCCATGTTGGCAATTGTCCATATTGGAACAAACTGATCACTGTCCATCTGAGACATCAAGTAGAGATCCTTCGAAAGATTCTCTCTAAGAAGACATAAAATTATTATTTAATAAAGATCCTGAACCTGCCTTAGAGAAAACTTAAAACAAGAGGATAACTACAGGCTTAAATAAATATTCACCAGTACCATTCACAACCAAAACACCCTCAGATTTTCTCTCCTGGAACAAATCCCAGCAAATCAAAACAAAGCAGAGTAAGATAATTTTAGAAACTTAATGAAGTTCCAGCGCCCTACACATTGGTCTGCAAAAAGGATCTGCCAAAAAGACTTCTGGTGCCACACAGTAAATTATCTCAACATCTTATGACTGTGGAGCACAGCAATCATACTCATCCAAGGACATGGATGCACAGACAGGAATGAAACAGCTGGGAGGTGCCACAGGGCTTCTACAGCACATCAGCAAATCTTGCTTTGTGCTTTTATCAAGATGATAGCACATATCAAGCCAAGAAGAGGGATATTTGCCAAGGATTTTAGTAAAGGGTTTATACCAAGGTGAGTTAACTGCACCTACCGTGAGAAGCAGAATTCAAGTTGTTTTCTCAAACATTCTCTGATGTCTTCTGTGGACACAGTGGAGCTGCCGTCACCTGAAAGGGACCACACCCACCATCAGCCCCCACTTTCACGGCAACAAGACAAGACAAGGCAAGGACACATCTCATTGCAGAATACAAGAGTGAATCCCTCTGGGTAGGACCAAGAGGAAAAGCTCATCCACGACGCTTAAAGACCCCCAGACCACACACACTCAAAATGACTCTGATCCCACTTTGCCCCTGTTTGGCCACATGTTGAGGCCATACTGGAGCTTGTATGTGGATACACATGGACATGTCAGAGCTCCAACTTGGTTACACCACGCTTACAGCAGCTCCAGGGGGGTTACAGACACTGACAGCAGCATCTGAACTTCAGCACTCACCAGACACTTCATAGATTTGGTATCCCAGATCTTCGGTTGCCAGGACAATTCCATTTGCTGACGCCTCATCAACTCCTGTGCCATTCCTTGTGGCTTCACAGGATGGGGAATACATCACTTCATACTGCTTGCAACTGTCCTCTGAGATCTCTATGTTACCTGGCAAAGGAACACACCAGCAGCAGGAAAACTCCTGTCAGCTCCAGTATACTTCCCATTTGAAAAATTCTGGCTACCACCATTAAAACAAATACTCAAGAAAGCTGTACCTGAGAGTGCCTAACCTTAGCCTGTATTTCTTAGGCTTTGTGTGGGATAGAACTTATACCCCTCCAATTTCAGGAAGATCTGGTTTGCACTAGGCTCTCAGGGAAAAGTAAATAAAGGATGCTGAAAGTGGCAGAGAATCTAAAAACCAGCCTTTCCACATGAAATTCAAAATATTTAAGCGAGGTTCCTAAAAACAAGGGATGAAAATTGCTTACACTGCCTCAATTGCTTCACTTTGTTATGAAGAGACAAATGAGTTTCTGTCAGGCAAAGCACAAACCCAGCACTCTCTCCTCCCTTCTGCTGACTTACCAGAAACCTTTGACAAGGCCACACAAGCTGAATGTTCCCTTCTTTATCCCTAACTTTTACTAAACCATTTTGCAGAGAATCTTCTACATCCTCTGCCATGCTTTGAATCACCTCAGCTACACCCTGGATCAAGTCTGAGCCAAGCAAGTGAAACCAGCTGAATCCTTAGTTCTGGACACTGCCTGTGTGGTAAGGATGGGAACAGGACTGCAGTGGAACAGCGAGAATGGAAAGGAGCTAACCACGGATACTGAACAGGCTCTGCTCGAGAACAAATGCTCCTGACAGTTCTCAGCAGCACCTCGGTCACCCAGGATTGCAGGTGCCCTCAGACCTCATTTTCCTGTTCACAGGGTCCAGTGGATGCTCAAGTGCAGCAACGTCATGAATCCATTTCTACACATTCAGCACCCTGCTCCCCTCTTAGCGCGTTACTTGGTCATCACCGGGCCCCTTGAATCCTGTTCCACCAGAGCTGGGACACTTTCCTGAACCAAAGCCCACTGGTGAGACCCACCACCCTTATAAACCACCTGCTGCATTCCCATGGTCCTTTCACACATGTTGCTCCATCAGCACTGACAACCCCAAGGACAAGAGCCAGAGGTTGCTCCTCACAGCTGAGCTCCCCGAGTGTCCCCCGGGAAGGGCCATATCACGACCCGTGTCCCAACACCTCACCCTCGGCTGGAGTCCCCTGGGCCGCTGCCGTCTCCTGCCACGTGTGCTCTGTGCCATTGGTGGGGGGCACGGCCTCACCACTGCCCGGGGGCACTTCTTGCCACACTTTTGCATTGGGGTTCAAGCCAGCACCTTTCGATGTTACCTGCTGAAGAGACCAGAACACTTTGGTTAGTTGGAGCAACCCAGAGAAGCCTCAGAAGTCAAGCCAGAAAATACAGGTGAATTTAGTGATTGTCTCTAGAGTTCCACATCTCAAGTGTCTACCCAGCTATTAAGCACCTATGTGATTTTTTTATTAATGAAAACAGGAAAATCCTTGGTATTTTCCAAGTATTTCGTTTCTACCTCCATTAGAAGTGTTGCCTTCAACCTCTCTTTATTGACATCCGACAACATCAGCGGAGGCAGCGGCTACTCGGCAAGGACTCTGGGAACTCATAAGCTTTTAAAGACTTGACTGTCATAATGCTCCAGTCCCCTTTCACCAGAAAGGGAAATTTTCCCTCCTCCAGACCCCTTCCTAGAAAGGAAGGTAAAAAAACATATGTCAAGGAGAAGAAACTGTATAACTTAACGGAATTAGTGATATCTGTACTAACCAAGCATCACCTGTGCTGTGCCAGGATTCCTCCTGAACTTACCCAAGTGCTACCCCCTTCCCCCAGGAATCTTACACACATCAACAGAAACTAATAATTTCCTTAAACTTGTAACCAAGGAGATTAAAGGTTTTGAATTGCCAACATAAACTTACACACCTTCCCAGCCTGCTGGGGAGAGAACAAGATCTTCTCACTTTGGGTCTGGGCAACAAGGACCACAATTAGAGTGAGAAGGTTACAAATGAGACAGTCAAGAAGAACTCCAAGATTCCAGCCTGGCACCTGACACAGAGAAACACTCATCCCCACAGTACAAGATAGAGTCCTTCAAGGTCCCCCTCCCAGAGCTGCTCAAAGGCATTTGGGTGAGGAATCCAACAATCCAGCAGCAGCACGGAGGAGAAACATGGCTTCTGCTCCTTTCACATAGTGAAATAATAACTATAGTTACAGGGTAGTGAATAAAACTACCCTTTTGCAAAAATTAGCCCCCCGAGATATCCCAACACCCCACAAGCAGCTAAAACAGTTCCTCCAGCCACTGGACGATGCTCCAGTTCACTGCTGCAATTTGCTGGACTTTAAAAGGTGAAAGGCATTAATCCAGCTCATATCCACAAATGCACAGATAAGCAAGTTGGATATTTCAGAGGCCGGGCTCCTGGATTCTGAAGTTAAGGAGTGGCTCACTACCAGCCCTCAAACATACAGCACAAGGATAAGGAAGCAGTTGCAATAGCTTTAGAGATAATTCCTCTGCCAAGGTCACACCTTGTGCCAGAGCTGTTTGTTGCAAGGACAAGCCCCAGTTCAGTAACAAGAACACTGGAGAGGTTCAAGACAACCATGTGAGAAGCAAAACAAAGACCATGGTCTTTGCAAAGCTCTGAGATTCAAACCCCCCACGCACAACTGATTTAATCCACATAGCAACAGAGTCTTCCCCTCCCGTTAATCTTTGCCCAGGAGCAGAGCTGGAAACAGTTCAGGGTGAAAGGACACACGTGCAGTTCCCTTTGCAGATTTCAGAGTAATTGTTCCCCAACAAAACAACCTGCAAAGAAAAGCCCAACAACCTGCTGCACCCACAGGCTCTGTCACTGCAGTTCAGCAGTTCCAAACTAAATTCTGCTCAGCTTCTGGTCACTCCTGGGGCAGCATCACCTGCCCACATGGGCTCTTGCTCAGGCACCCAGAGCCAGCAGGTCCCAGTTCTGTGCATTTACTTTTCAACAAAGCAAAAAGAGACAAGACACATCTACAACATGATTCATTCTTTTCTAAAAATAAACTATGCCTCACTACCTACATCTCTGAGGGTAGCACTGAGCTCAGACCTAAAGTAATTTGAAGGAATAAATGTGATAAAGTGAAACTGAAACACTTCGGGGTGATTACACCATTTCTGAAGGTGATTGGGACTAAAAGCAACTCTGATGAAATGATGAATGGATCATGAACACAGCTGGAACAGAGCATGGGCCACTTCCCCTCGTGCTAGAAACAGTGAGCTGTAACAGCCCAGCAGGACCCAGCCCTGCTCTCACTCATCTTAACAGCAAAACCCCACGGACTGGAGAGGATAAAAAGTCCCTAATCTACATCAGCTTTTGGTAAATTCATGCTGCGCTCCAGGAGCAAAACTGCTCCATCCTGGCCAGTGGCTCTTCAGAAGAAAAGGCCAAAACATCAATTCTTGCTTATTTAACTGAGGCTACAAACGCCGAGCCCGTGGGATTGGCTGCAGCCCGATCCTCCCAGCTGCTATCGGGAACTTTCATGACGAGGTTAAAGCTTTACAGAGTGACAAAGGTTGGGAACACTCGCTGGGATCCACAAGCTGACAAAGCTCTCCTCCTCAGCACAGCTTCCCCTCACTCACGCTACTTTCAGCAAATGTGGACCAGAGATTCTCCTCCAGCAACTCCCAAAAACTGGCTACTGAAGAAAATTCTCATTCTGAAAGATGGCAAAGGATATTTTTCTTATTGCAATTACATCTAAATTACATTTAACCAGATTCAATTAAGCTAACAAAAATGCAGGCACTCAAGAGTTTTAAAGCATTCAATTTTAATATTAACTCAAATTATTCTGCAACCAAAATCCTAAGCCAGAGCTTGTGGACAGATTTCCTGGAGTAGACAAACTCTCTGAAACAGAATCAAAGCAAAAAATCCAGAAGATAATTTAACCAAACTTGTGAGGGGAGAAACTAACCCTTTTCCAGAAATGGAAATGTAAGCAGATGGAAAAACCCCAAGGTCAGCAAAGCTACGGGAGGCAGCCAAGAGAAGCCTTGTGCTGGCTGGGGGACAGGCAGGTAGGGACCTGTCTGGGGGGCTCCGACACAGTGTGATCACCTTCTCTGAGGGGAGTCACCTGTCACCTTCTCGGAGCTCACGCAGACTCAGAGGCTGGATAAGGAGAAGTTAAGGATAAGAGAACACACAGAACTCCTTCAGAGCTGCCGGCAGGTTTCAGGTAACAGTTCAGTGCTCTCAGCATCCCAGGTAACTCTCAACCTCACAGTAACTTTAGCGGTCACAGGAGCATCACTCCCACCAGGAGCTGCAGGGTTTTCCATCGGCTGGTACGAGCCCCCCGTGCCCAGGGGAGCCTCCTCCATCCCTTGGAAAAGCCAAGGCACAGTTGTGCTGTCTGAAGGTGCTACCTGTGTCAGAGGAGTGTGAACAGGGGCAGTGTGGGGTCACAGGAAGCCTCACCTGCTCGAGAGGGCCACCAGCACTCAGCGCTTCCCACAGTCCTGGATTTCTAACCGGGAAACATCGTGGGCAGCATTTCACCCACCTGAAACACACAGACTCCCATTTCCCCAATAAACCACAAATATATGGAATTAGGAGCACATACCCATCTGAGTGGAGCCCACAGCAGGCCCAGCAGCCATGATCAATTCCATTTCTCTCGATGCATTTATTAATATTCCCAATGCACCTAATTATTAATTGTTAACAGCACACGGGTCCTGGCTGCAAGGGAGAAAAAAGGCATGCCCCAAACATAAACGTATGCAACAGCACGAGCCTTCCACAGCCCTTACACAGCCATTACTGCAGAGATTTGGAACTAAAGGATGTTGAAGGAAACCCAATTCCCAGATGCGCACTGTGAAGGGCTCGGCACAATCACCATGTTTACACCTCAGGTAGGTCTAAAACAAACACTAACAGCTACAGCAACTCAGCCAACCCCCCTGAAAACCTCGGGACTTCCACCCATCCTGTGCCTTATTTTCCAGGCATCCCCAAAGATCCCCAGATAAAGCTGCTGCCTGCTCCCAAGAATCCGACTGCAGCATTCCAGGACACCTAGCTTTGAACTCCAGTTCTCTGCCCTGGCAGTGACAAGAAACCTTCAGGAAGTCGAGATGGTCCTCAGGAACTTGGAATTAAATATTATTGAGGTTTCCAGAATGAAGATCACAGAAACTCTCAACACTATCAGAGGAAGATCAGACAGAGTTGAGTTTGTCCTTTAGGACTCCCTAAAAATCCCGAAGTGCTGATGAGCTCCAGCTCCCATCCACACCACCACCACCAGCCATGTGCTCCCTGATATGCTCCAGCTCCCATCCACATCCCCATCACTGCATTCCAGAACCTGCCTCGTGCACCCGCCGCTCGCAGGAGCCACCTCCTGCTCCCGCAGGGCCTCTCACCACGTTCAGCCGCGGATGAGGCAGCTGCTCATGCCTCCCATCAGCCTCAGCAGTTCCTCTTCCAGCAGAACACTGCAACCCCTAATTCTCAAGGCCTGTCACCGTGTTCACAACAACTTTTATTCCTCTCCGCGAAGCCAAGGCACATTCGGCTCGGAACTGAGCTGATTCACTTAAGAAAGAGATGGCGTTTCCCAAACTGCTTTATTTAGAGGTTCTTAACCATGGAGCACATGTTCGTGTAGGAGCCCACCAGCACCACCTTACCCGTCACCCGAACAAAATCCCTGAGCAGAATCCCCCGAGCAGGAACCCCCCGAGCTGAACCCTCTCGGGCAGACCCAGGCCAGCGCCCGCCCAGCTCCCTCCGTTACTCCCCCCGGCTCCGGCAGCTCTTTGCTCCGCGCACGTTTTGGGACAAAACTCGGTGCAAAGTTTATAGCAGCCACCCGGGTTCGTTCAGCAAAGGCTGAAACCGCTTCACCAAACCCGTGAAACGCCGTGAGCAAGTGAAGCCCCGTCCCGGGCCACAGCGGACACGGCGCCCACCCTCCTCGGTGACCTCCAGGGCCGGGCCGGGCCGCGCTCCTCGTCCCGCCCGGACCCGGCGCCCCGGGGAACGACAGAACCCCCCCCCCCATTCCCCCTCCCGCGCCATAAACCACCCCCAGCGTTTAATTAACGCAATTAACGAGGCGCCGCGCTCGGGGCCGGCCCCGCGGGGCCGCCCCGCGTGTCGAGGGGCCGGGCCGGGCCCGCTCCCGGGAGGCCTCAGGGAGGCCCCGCGTGTCCCGCGTCACCTTCAAGGCCGGGCCGCGGCGGCACCCGAAGGTCACGGCGGCACCTCCCCCGCCCCCTGCCCCGGCGGAACCTTCCAGAGCGCCCACCGACCCCCCCCCTGCCCGCCCGCGGCCGCCGCCCCCGGATCTGCTGTGTCAGCCCCGTCCCCTCCCCCGGCGCGGCGTGCGCGGCCTCCTGCCGCCGCCGCCCGCCACATGGCCCGGCGCCGCCACCTCACCTCCACGAACAGCAGCATCGTGCTGCCGCGGCCGGCGGGCCCGCGCTCCCCGGTGCCCGGAGCGGCGATCGGGACACGCGGGCTCCGCCTCCGGCCGCGCCGCCCGGCCCGGCCCGTCCCGCCCGGTCCCCGCCCGCCGCCGCCTCCTCTTCCGGGCGCACCGAGCCCGTCCGGGGCACGGCCGGGACGGACCATTCCCCGCGCGGAGGGGGGGTGGAGCGGCCCCGCCAGGCTCCGCCAGAGGGCGCGGCTGCTTCAGCGCCGTGCGGGGGAAGCGGTGTCCCCCGCGAAGGGAGTGGAAAGGCCGCGAGCCGCGTTGAGGGGAATTCTCGGGGCTGGAGGTTTTGGGGGGTTTTGGGGGGTCTGGGTGGGTGGGTGGGTGGTGGTCTTTTCTAATTACAGATCTCAAAATACTTCATACGTATGCAGCCCCCACGTCCGGCGCCGCACACACCGCCACAGTCAGACCCGCTCCGACCCCACCGCGTGCCCGGCCCCTTTTTTTCCCGATTTTCGCAGTTTTCGGGCCAGCCCCGCGGATCCCGCAGGAACAGGCCGGCACTGCGATCCCGCACGCCCCGCTGACAACGAGCCGGGGGTGCCGAGGGATGGTCCCCTCCCGCTGTCCCCGCAGCCCTGTCCCCCCATCCTGCCGGCAGAGCCGTGCCCACCCTCCCCGGGACCCCGGCCGCGCATGGGGAAGGGGCCGGATCGGTTGCCGGGGCTCGCCCCGGCCAGGAACGGGTGGGGAAGTGCTGGGAAGGGGCCGTGGCTCCGGTGGGAATGACACAGGATCAGGATTTCCTCCAGACAGCACCGATATAGACAGGGCACGAACCCACAGTAGAGTCCTGGAGAAGTCAGGCCTTGGTTTGGCTCATCTTCCCGGGGAGGGCTCGGCTGAGTCCACTGGAGCCCAGATTGTCCATTCTGTGCATTGCCCAGGTAACACTCCCACTGCAGGGGTGACACACCTGAGCTCAGGCATCGGAAAGGGTGAGCAAGGCCCAAACTGCCCCACTGAAAGTCCCGAGCATGAAATCCTGTCGTGTGCCCCGACTTGGGTGTCCACCCCAGACCCAGGGGGGGAGCGCCAGGAATGATGCTCTGAGGGGATTCCTGCCGGGAAAACACACCTTGAAACCACTTCACTTTAGAGAACGATCCACAAAATTTATTACAGCGCATTGAGGGGAAACTCACTGGTTTTCGTAGCAGAGTTAAAATACTCTGGTGTGGGTGGAGGATGGAGATTCCAGCCCTCGGGTCCATGAATTCATTGCCCTGTGAGGGACCCCACCAACGCCATCACCTGCAATTAGGGCTGGGCAGATCCGTGTGGATAAGTCAGAGCCAGGGAATAATCAGGGTCCATTGAGGAGATTAGACACGGAGCACAAGCTGCCCAGCAAACACGGCCCAGCTGGGAGACCCCTGGGTGTTCCGTGGGCAGCAGCTCCAAGACTCAGAGGAGTGAAACAAAAAGAAATGGAGTAGAAATCGAATAAATAAGTTGTAGCAGGATAAATGAGAGGAGACCGTTCACACACTGCAGAGCCCGTTCTGGAATCCTGTCTCTGCCAGGGGTGCCCGACCTCAGTCCACAGGGGCAGCACGGGAGCAAACCCCTGTCAGATCAGTGTTTGTCACATCAGGCACCGATCTCTGCTCTCTGGGACCAGGGACAGGAGCCAAGGGAACAGCTGGAGCTGTGCCAGGCGAGGGTTAGGTTGGATATCAGGAAAAGGATCTTTCCCCAGAAGGGGAGTTGGGCACTGCCCAGGCTCCCCAGGAATGGTCACGGCCCCAAGGCTGGAGCTCCAGGAGCGTTTGGACAACGCTCTCAGGCACAGGGTGGGATTGTTGGGGTGTCCTGTGCAGGGCCAGGAGCCAGACTGATGATCCCTGTGGGTCCCCTCCAGCTCAGAATATTCCCTAACTCTATGATGTAGCGAGACCTCATAGGTCCAATGTGGGATTGAGATCTTCTCATCCCCTTCCCTGATAAGAAGCCATCAGACAGAGCACTTGTCATCTCCAAAGCACTTTGCAACCATTAACTCCTTAATCCCCACACCCCTGGGAAGGGTAAGCATCACCCTGGCTCACAAACCTCTTGAGCTCCAAAGCTGCTCCTTAATTTTGAATGTGCCCAAATGGAGCTCCCAGAGCAATGGAGGGATCACAGCATGGAATGGTTCTAAGCCCCATTTCCAGACCTGCCAAGCACCTGAGATCCCGCAGGAGCTGAGGACTCCTGAACCCAGGCTTTGCTAGGATGTAAATTATCACTAATGCTCGGATTAGAGCATTTTCCAGCAGTTGGTTCTGCCCATTCCATCGAAACGCCCGGCTGGTAAAGGGCTCAGTGTCACCAGGACACTTCCAGCTCGGGAACACTCCCAGCCTCGCTGGTTGGGGTGGGAAACCAGGCCTGGTCCATAGAGTGAGAAAAGAATTCCTGCTGGGTGACAACAGTTCCGTGTCATCCAAGGGAGAAACGCAGGAGCGACACCACTCGAGCTGGGACACGACCAGCTCCCGTTCCCACCTGTTGGGAGGTGAAACAACCAGTTCTCTGTTTACACCTGGGAAGGTTCTTTCCTGTTAATCACCGGTTGTGACCACACAGGAGGGTGTTGAGGCACAGGCAGTTCCCCTTGAGCCCCATCCAGGGCCAGGATGCTGCCTGGATCCTTCCTCTGCTCCCAAAGGCTTCTCCCAACAGCTGGGTTTGGAATCACGGCAGGAACAATTGTTCCTCCTGCCCAGGGTGTTCCAGAGTGAACTGGTGGACACACTGAAATGAGACATCCCAGTCTGAGAACAAGCAAAGGGCAAGGCAAGAATCTCTTTTCCTACAGCAGTCTCTCACCCAGATCCATGAAACCAGACTATGGAGGGATTTCTTTCTTGTTTTAGTCAGATTATCTGATGTGAGCTGATGCCAGTAAAAACTGGGATTTCCTGTCACTAACCTCCCTCTGCTCTTTTGACTTTTCCTTGTTTCGGGCACACCTTGTGGATTTATTCCTCATTCCCCAGCAGAAGGGATCCAGCTGGATTCAAGGACATCTCCCCTGCTCCTCTAGAGCAGGAGCATCCCAACACTCAGGATGGGGCAGGAGGAAGATGAGGACCATGACACAGAGACCCAAACAGCGAGCAGAGCTTTTCCCAGCCCTCAGAGCCAACAGGACATTTTCAGCACCCGCTGATTTCGCAAGAGGAAACTCCACCTCAGGGTAGCGCCGAGGGCACCAGGAATTTGGCCTTAGGAAGCCAGGAGTGAATGTTACAAACACGAGGCAGAGTGTGAAGGAGCAGTAGGAGCAGTGCTGGCAGAGATTTATGACTCCTGGGTGTGAGCTGGGACCTCCCAGTGGCAGCCCTGAGATCTGGGTGCTCCCTCGCAGTGTGAAGTGCTGCTCCCTCCACAATTGTGCCAAAACAAGGAGTCAGCTTCCCTTTTCCTGGTATTTCACCCTTGTTGCATCCACTCTGGAATGGGTGCTCGCTGCAGTCCCAGCTGAATACAAACACCACAAGAAAGGCAGGAATTGTTTATTGTCCCTGACTCTGATGAGGTTCCTGCACAGCAGAAGATTTATGTGTCGGTTACGTGGGCATCAGCCTGTCCGAGGGGTCCAAGGCCTGGCTCAGGGATGATGTTCTGTCCCTGTTCCCCACATCTTCCCCTGTGCCTGCAGAGCTGATGCCAACATGGCTCAACCACCTCTTGGCCCCAGTGTTTTGTCCAAAGGTGCTAAATTTGGTTACCACACCCCTGCTGCCATCCCCACTATCAGCAAGGAATAAATATTTTTAGACATGGAATAAATATTGAGCTGGCTGCACTATCTCTGCCTCCGCTCTTGTTGCCTCCTCCCAGACAGCCAGGGAGCCTCCAGCACTGTGGCAGAGCCTTCAGGATTACAGGGTGTTCCCACCACGGAGCTGTGCAGATGCTGCCAGGGCCTCCTTGGTGGCTCCAACACAAAAGGCCGGGCTCAGCAGCTGCTGGAAACATCTGGCTTTAATTCTTCCTTAAAGCCACGACTTTCATTTGGCCACCAAACCACTTCCCTTTCATCTCTCCAGAAGACCAACCCTGTGGCAGAGCTGACTCTGCCTGTCCTTACACTGCATTATCCCACAGGAAGAAGGTCCCAGAAAATCCAGGGCTGTGCTCCTCACAGGGGAGAGATCTTGGAGAGGGCAGCAGCTCCCAGCTGACATGTTCCTGCTCTTCTCTCTCCCTAGAGTTCCTTTAAAGTCATTTCAAGGCACACATTTGTTCATCAGCATGGTTCAAAGGGGCTCAGGGTCCAACTTAGACCTGATTGTCTCTTAATTCCCTGGGCTGAGAACCCAAACCTGACGAATCAACAGATGTGGCATGTTATGCAGAGCAGGCCAAAGCGTGTCCTTGGGCTGGAGGGAGAAACTGTGTCTGTTTGGAAATGCCTTTAACTGAGGGTTTGTGGCTGGGCTGGCAGGCTGGGAAGAGGCCTGGGAAAAGGCCTGGCAGGATGAAAAACACCAGCAGTGGCAGTTTCCTCAACAACACTTGGCTGATAATTCTGCTATCAATAAATGATTACCCGAGCAGGGAGATGATGTTTTCAACACTTCAGGGTGTTTTTGTGCAGCAGAAGAGGCCTGGAGTGAGAACACTGGAGGTTGGAGAGATCAGCTGCCATCACATGATCCCGGGACGCCGGTAACCACAGCAAAGTTTTATCCAAAGCCAGGGAGACTCTTGGCTCTGCTTCTGGGCCTGAGCTCAGCAGAGATTGTGCCATTGTATTTTCACAAACTTCCATCGGTGCTGAAGTAACTTATTGGCTTTTCCAGGCAAAACTGAGTCCCAGTGCGGGAGAGGTGCCTTGGGCAGCTCAGAGCCGTCACGGGGTCTGATCCCAACATGCCAGGCAAACCCACAGAGCTCCAGCTCCAGGGGCAGCCAGCCCTGAGCAATCCATCTCCTGTGGCAGATTCTGGCTACATCCAAAGCCTTGGCAAGGCTGGAGTGTAGAAACTTCTACAATTTCAAATAAACCAGCTCTTCCCATCTGCCTCCTGCCCTGCTACCGGGCCATACTCCTCAAATGGCCACAGGGAAAAGGTTTTACCTTTTTATTTAACGTGATCAGATAGAACAATCCATGCAGGGGACAGCAGGACAACAACAGGCTCACATGGATTCACAGCTGCCTGCCAGGAGCACAGACCTGCCGTGGGGCACCAGCTTGGTGCTGCTACATAGGGAGGGAATTTTTCCGTGGCTCAGGTGGCTCTTTTGGTACCCAGGATTTTCCCTTCTTGCTGCACTGTATTCCAGCCAGGAAACCCGCCAGGGCATCCAGCCATCAGGAGCTGATCTCCAGCAGTACATTCAGGAGAGCTGAGGTGTCCCTGTTCCACCTTCTCACCGCTCCATCCAGGTCAAAGACTTCCTGGCAGGGAGGAGGAGTGAGTGAATCACCAGGAGAGAGCAGGAGCAGGAAGTGCAGCTGCCAGGCTGACCCAGCGAGGCTCCTCCTGGACCTTGGACGGATGGAGCTGGGCAGGAGTTAATGTTTAACTCCTCCAAAGGTCTCGGCTCAGCAAAAGGCCCTGGAGACACAAGGGACATCCTGCTTGGCCAGGAGCTGTGCTGGGATGGTCCCTCAGGGCTGCACTTGTGCCTCAAAGGCAGTTAAGTCAAAAGGCAAAAAAGTCCAAAGGGCCTCACAACTTCCGATAAGCCCCAGAAAAGAGATGGATAAAGGCAATGGCATTAATGAGCTCATCTGGGCAGCCCTGCCCTGTCCTGGGCACACCATCAGTAAGGAGAAGCTCATGAGTAGCTTGGGAGATATTGTTACTAACGATCTTGGCAAAGCCACAGGAGTTCCTGCTCTCCCTTCTTTCTCCATCTTTCATTCCTCTTCCCAAGGGCGTTTAAAACCACGCGTGACAGTCTTGGCTAAAAAGTAGCACATAGTGCCCCGGGGGCAGGGCAGGACCCCAGACTTTAATCCCAGCTCAGGTTACTCAACAGCAATTTTGGATTCCTGTTCCTCACTTCACCCTTGTGAAGTGGGAATGGTGCTTCCTGAATTCCCAACGCTGCCAGAGTCATGTCCGAGGGCTAATTAGGAAAATCCAAAACCACTGGATGAGTGGCTGTGACACGCTTCCTTGTTAGGGGACCAGGAACTCTGATTTTCCTGCTCCACAAGCCAGAGCTCCAGCCGGGATGCCAAGGACAGCCAGGCTGTCAGGAGCTGCCGGGAAAGGACTCAGCAGTTCTGCCTCTGTCCCACAGGGAACACACATCCTGCAGGGGATCCATCCATCCTGTTCATTTGTGGCCTCTGCAATAACCTGACATGGGTGGGAAGGAACCAATCATGTTCAGCAGGTGGATCCAATGTCTCTCCCAGTCCCCAAGGCTGAGGAAGAAAGGATTCTGTAACCCAAGACTGCCCAGGAATAAAAGAGTCTCAGTGAGCAGCTCCTGGCTAAAGTTACCTGCAGGCAGAAAGGGGAGAGCTCAGGGAAGAGCTCAGGCTGTCCCATCAGAACCACAGGTGTGCAGCCCTGCCTTAGCAAAGCTGTGCCGCTGAAGTCTCATGATGGTGTTTTTCTGTTGCCTTGGCTTTATCACAAAACAAAAAGGGAATGTACAGACCGACAGAGTATGTTTGGAAATGGAAGTAAAATTCCAGTTTAATCAGTGATTAAACAAACCAGTGGTGCTGTTGGGAGGGGTCACTTGGAGTTTACAGATTGGGTGGGGACCTCAAAACCAAAAAAATGCCGTGAGGGTGTCCCAGCCTTTTCTGGGGGTTTCTTCAGCTGCTGCCTCATCCTGTCTGCTGGTGCTGGGCCTGGGCTGTGGGAAGCTCAGGAGCCCCAACACTCGGAGTCAGTGCTGGCTCCTCGGGAAATGCTGCCATGCCCCAAGCGACATTCAGATGAAACATTAGAAAGAGAGGGGTGAAGACAGAAAATGTTTGTTTCTTTGTATTCTCCCCTCTGGTATAAACCTACCAGAGTGCAGATTCTGCAGCCCCAAGTGTGACTCCAGGAAAATGTCCCTGGAAAGCAACAGGCACTACCAACACATTAATAATTACACCTGGGGTTGCTTACCCTGGAGGAGGATTGTTCCTATCTCATTGACTCATCAACCTGCAATTCACCACCTCTCACCAAAGCACCAGAAACCCCATTTTAGATCAATGCTGAGCTCAGAGCCCTCAGCTGCACCTCGGGAATGAGATCACAGCACTGTCACTGCCAGTGACCCTTCCAACACAAGGACACCTCCCACTATCCCAGGGTGCTCCAAGCCCTGTCCAACTTGGCCTTGGACACTTCCAGGGATGGAACAGCCACAGCTTCTCTGGGCAACCTGTGCCAGGGCCTCCCCATCCTCACAGGGAGGAATTCTTTCCCAATATCCCATCTAATCCTGCCCTGTGGCAGTTTGAAGCCATTCCTCCTGGCACTCCAGGCCCTTGTAAATAATTAGGTCACCCCAGAGCTTCTCTTCTCTAGGCTGAACAATCCTAATTCTCCCAGGCTTTCCTCCCAGCAGAGCTGCTCCATCCCTCTGATCCCCCTGATGCCTCCTGTGGGCTCTCTCCAGCAGCTCCACATCCTCCCTGTGCTGGAACCCAGGGCTGGAGGCAGCTCTGCAGGTGGGGTCTCACCTGAGCAGGGCAAAGGGACAGTCAGGGGTGTCCCAAATGGCAGCAGATTCCATCTGGAAGTGTCCTGCTCACCTAACCCAGAGAAAAAGGCAGTTTCCTGTACATGTCACACGTTTAACAGCAGTACATCCAAGTTTATCTGACATGCTCCAATACCACTGTCACAACTGCTCCACCTGGACCTGCCCCCATCCCACCAGGATCCAGCCACGGGAGCTGTAATTTACAGTGTGTGGATTTTCTGGGCCATAATTCAGACTTTTTACTGGAATGACTAAATTTCACATGTCAATGCTGAGACTGTCATAAAAGTAACACCAACATATTAATTTAATTAGTCACTTCCCGTCTTAATGGCCGACAGATCCTGAGCTGCTCTGCAAGCATCTCCCAAGGAATTTGGGACAGCCCAGAATTTGGGACAATGTCAACATCCAAGACCTGCAGCTGGGAAAGTAGCTGGAGCACCAAATATACACAATTTTTTTTAAAGTCAGGAATTTGGTAGTTGACACATTAGGAAGATTAACGAGGAAAGAAATAGAAACATCTAAAGAAACACAATGAATTGTTCAGATGAATTCTTCTAGGAGCTACAGGGCTGGCCAGGAGTAGCACCGGTGTCTTGCTAAGGAACACAGGGATGTTCTATATCTCAGGAATGCCTGGTGTCTCATTCGGCTGCTGAACTCAGTTTTTTTTTGTTTTCAAACAAATCAGAGCTGCAGGAGACCCCAACACCTGGCACGGGCACAGCTTCCCCCAGCACTGCCCCTCCTGAACCCTCGGGAGCCACGGCGGGGTCGAGCCCCAGCTCCGAGACCCCTCATTCCCCTCTGACTTTGCCAGGTTTGGGGGGGGACGGAGCCGAGCGAGGGGCGTGTCCCGAGGCGCCGGGGCGGGGCCGGGGCGTGGCCCGCGCGGTCGGGGCCGGGGCCAATGGGGCCGGGGGCGGGGCCGGGGCGGGGCCGGGGGCGCTGCCCGTTGCGGCGGCGGGCGCGGAGGTGCAGTCGCCGGTTCGGCCGGGACAGGTGCGGTGGGAGCCGCTGTTTCAGCTGCGACAGGTGCGGTGGGGTCTCCCTGGTTCCGCCGGGACAGGTACGTGGCGCGGGGAGGGAAGAGGGCACACAGGTGTGCGGTGGGATCTGCTGGCTGGGCCGGGGCAGGTGTGCCGGGACCCGCCGGTTGGGCCGGGACAGGTGCGGTGGGAGCTGCCCCCCCCCCCCCCCCCCCCCCCGGTTCGGCCGGGACAAGAGCGCGGGGCGGGGGTCAGGATTGCTGGAACTTTCCCCGACAGCGCAGTCGGACCCACCGTGGGGGCTCGGCCGGGCGCTGGGCCGCGGGTGAGTCCGGGCTGTGCGGGGCCGTGTCCGAGGCGAACCCGGGCCCCGCTCCGGGCGTCCGTGCCCAGCCCCGCGGGGGCACCGGGGCTCAGTGGCAGAGGCCCGTCCTGTCTCCCCGCCCGGTCTGGGGTCGGTGACCGTCGGGAAAAGCCGGGCCGGGGGCTCGTGGGTGCCGGGGCACGGTGAGGGGCCGCGCCCTCCGCTGCCTCCGGCTCTCGGCGGGTTCGTGCCCGGGGTTGGCGCCTGGTGCCCGCGGGTGGCCGGTTCCTGTAGCCACTTGTAAAGAAGAATAGGCCACTTCCACCTTGGGCAAGTGTTAGTAAGTTGGTTTCTTTTTTTTCTTAGGATTTTTCCAGATAGAGGGATTTACGTTCTGCTGTTAAACTCTTGGATAAAGTTATTGGAGGTAGATTTGATGTGTTGTGGCTCAATCACAGTCCTTCCCTAACATCTGGCACGTCTCTGGCATCCCTGTTTCCTCTTCCATCTCCTCTGCACTCTCTGCCACCTTCCACAGAACCTGTCTTCACTGCAGTAGGCAGAGCATTCATAGTCTTGTTTAAATCTTAAGATGTATTTTTTGAAATTACTCTGAATAAACCATTCAGAAAGAGCAGCAGAGAAAGCCCAGAGATACTTGACCATGCCAAAACTGTAAATGAATGAGAAAGTGCTAAGAATGTGGAATGGCATAAAAATGTGGGAGCACAAGTTTCAAGGCGTGTCAGAGTTCTGCTTCGTGTCATTTCTAGCGACTGAGATTCCAGATACGCTGCTTCTCTTTTCAGCTGAATGTCCCAGCAGCAGGTACTACCTTTATAAAGAGATTTTTGCCTTAGCAGGCCAGATTAACTCAATGTACCTGTGGTTTTGATGGAGAATGGCAGGGAAAGAGAAAAACTCAATAGGGAGAAGGTGCAGCCCTGAACAGGGCTGGCTGGAGCTGCAGTGGGATGCTCAGGCATCCAGAGCAGGGTTATTTTCTGAACAACTACATTCAGTTTTGTTTCTCAGTATTTTACTGAACTGTCCTTCCGTGTGTCAATGAGCACCTGTTCCCTGTGCCAGGGGAGCTCTGATGAATGCCCCGCTCCTGTTTCCTGGGCACAGCTGACTCTGCTCTGTGAAAGGCCATTTAAACTGCAGCAGGGCCTCAGGTGAGCTCCCTTTGGCTCAAGATTAGTCATAAAACAAAGTTCAAACTGTGGCATGATATGGCTCATTCAGCATTGGTCTTTAACATGGACAGAATTATTTTTTTGGGGATTTTCCAGCAGGAAATTCTATCTGTAATCTCTCTGTGTGTATTCTGGGGATTGAGACTGGGGGCTGTATCCTGCAGTCACAGAAATACTGGTTTTATTTGTGTATAAAATATGATTTTTTTTAAAAGGTAGAAGGTGGAAATGAGATCCTTTGTCTTTGTAGATGGTGATTTGTGCTGTTGTCAAAGGCCAGTCAAATGCAGAGCCCTCTCCTCTCAGTGCAGCCTGGATGGAGGTTTACAGGGGACTTGGTGATGCAGAGTGTGTTCAAAAAGGCAGGAATTTCAGAAAATAACTCCAGTTTAGGTTTCTCTTGCTGGTTGGAAGGGGCTCTGTGTGCCTTTCAGAGGCTGAGGCTGCAGATAGCTGCACCTGGAAAGGTAACATGGATAAGTGGTTTCAGTGTGTTTCATCGTCCCCACAAAACCAGCGTCACTTGTTTGCAGCGACAGTTCAACCTGCGCGTCCGAAAGCTCCACCAAAATCACTGTCCTGATAAAACACGTCCTGTCACGGCATGCCGTTCTCTCCAGGACATGGGGGAATTATGGAATGTGAGAGAAAGGCCCGTTCTTCCTGACTGCATCTCCCAGGACAGAGACGTGTTCACCTGCCACCTGTTGTGTCTCCAGGCAGGGAGCAGCACTGGAGAGGCTTCTCTGCTCCCAGGGCTCCCATTCCAGCACTGGGAACTGCCAAACTCTGCCTGTGCCCCTGAATTCTCCTGGACTGAGGTGTTGCAGAATCCCACATCTCTGTCACTTCTGAGCAGGTGCATTCTGTATGTGTGAGGATTTCGGAAACGTTGGCTTTTCTCCCTTTGATCGACTGTTTACACCACGTTGTCTGAGGGGGTTTCTGTTTATGTGTGACCAGTTGTCTGGCAGACCTGGACTCAGACTGGATCCAGAGTTTCGTGACTCTGCAAATCCGTTAAAGGTATTAATGGAAAATACAAGGAAGAGCTCAGCCTGCCTGGAGTTGGAATTGCAGGGTCAGTTCGTGCCCTTGCCACAGGCATTGTGTGACATGGGACTAGGGATAAAAGAAAAGAGGAAAAAAGGAAAGGCGTTGCCCTACAGGCTTTATTTTTGTCTTATCAGAGAACTCTTTAAATTAATCTCCCCTCCTTTCCTCCTCCACAAAAGAAAACTATGTAGAAAATAAATCTGATATAGTCTTGTTGGCTTCTGTGGTGAAAAGCTGGACAAAATCTCTTCCCATTTCCAGCAGGATGGGGTGGTTGGAGTTGTTCTTTAAGTAATTAATACTATTAACTGATATTATGGTAACTACTGCAACAGGAGGGGCACAGCTGCCTCCATGAACATGAGACTTGTTTGAGCTCACAGAGGAAACGCTGCTGTGCTGAGACCGAACACAAGAGTGAATGAAAAATGTTTGTATAGTAATTACATCCTCTTAAGTTTCGTAACTCAAACCCTCTTACATAAATGCCAGCACATTTGGTTTGAAACTGGAACAAGTGAGGGCACTTTGGGGCTTCTGGAGCTTGTGTGTGTGTGTGACATAGCAGTGTCACTCTGGCATCCTCCATGTCCACAGCTTCCGTGTCACTCCGCTGGCTCCCACTGCTCTCACCCCCCCCAGCATTGTGCCTGTGGCTTTATCAGGGCACCATCTCAATGGCATTTGCAGAGGAAATTATAACTGTCATCTGCTGCCTTTTTAAAGTCAGTTGATGGACGAGATCCTGAGGGGTTAGGATTGGTGGCACTGGGATGCTGGAGCACCTGAATAGGGACGCAGGAGCAAATCATTTTGTGAAACTTCTTTTCTGCTCCCAGTTCCTACTGCTGACACTATTCCTTCCTCCTGAGCAGGGATTTGGGAGATAAGATGGAGCCTTCCCCATTCAATAGAAGGCAATGGACGTCCCAGTCCTTGAAAATCACTGCAAAAGAGCTTTCCCTGGTCAACAAGAACAAGTCCTCGGCCCTCGCAGAGAGGTTCTCCAAGTAAGTGCTGTGGGGCCGGGGAGCACCAGCTGTGTGTGTAGGTGACAGCTGGTACCTTGGGCAGGGACTGCTGTGCTCGCAGTTGCTGTGCCCTGCACAGACACACCAACAATCCCACCCTGTGCATCCCTGGGAGCGGTGAGCAAATGCTTCTGGAGCTCTGGCAGCCTTGGGACTCCGACCATTCCGTGAGAAACCTTTTCAGTGCCTGACCAGTCTCTGGGGGAAGAACCTTTTCCTGATTTCCAGCCTAAACCTCTCCTGACGTAGGTAGAAAAGGAATATTAAGCTTCCCTTTTCTCTGAGAGACAGATAAAGGGTTACACTCAAACTATAAATATTGTATACCCTGAGAAAGCTGAGTGGCAGTAACCAATGCATTTCCTGGAAAGGCTTTTATTTCCTTAAGGAATTATGTAGGCTACAGCTGGGGTTTTCAATGGGATTTGGGCAATTGAGTCTCCGAGGCTCTTGCATTAATAGTTTAACAAAGTTTTGGGGTATTTGGATCTTGAGTGTGGGGCAAACGTTATGGAATCTGTAGGAGTGGGATAGTTACACACCCACAGCTCTAGAGTTCCTCTCTGGCCCAGGGAGAAGCTGTTTGCTGTCACCACCTTGTTAAGGTAATTTATTCACTCGCTGAAGCTTGATTACAGAACCTGGTCATCTTGCTAAATGTTGATAATCCCTTGAAAAAGGCTTACTGGAAGTAATCCAAACTGCTATTCCTTAATCAAGTAGCGTCCTTCTACATAGGTGGGGTCAGTTCCTTGGAAAAACCACAGTCCTGCTCTCTGGCTTTGCCGCCCTGATGCCTGCAGGGAAGAGTGTGACTTTTTAAAATGACGTTAATTAAATATTCATATGTGAAAGCATTTTTGTCCATCCCATGTAATGAGTTTTGTCAGGTCAGAGACACAAAAGGCAACAGCAGAGACTCAAAAAGTGCCCCATGCTGGGCTGACTCACAGAGCGAGGGCTGGGACTCCTCATCGTCATTTTCCAGGTGCTACTTGACTTTCATCTGTGTTCCTCTTTGTTTCTTCTTCCAGTAGTGATCCCTCTTCCTCCAGCATCACTGTCTCAGCACGTTGTGTTCAAATTCGGACCCTTTATAGTGCAGAGATGTGGGTTAGTGTGTTTGCATGGATTAAAGAGGAGCTTACGCTCAGAGAGCAGCAACAGCCTGTAACACACTCACTGTTGTGTCAAAAGCAGAATTCCACAGATAAGGAAAACAGAAACACCCTTTGCCCAAGCAGATGCTGGGCTCCTTCTCTCTGAAAGGCAGAGCTCTCCTTAAAATGGCAACATTTGTCACTAATTTTCATATTTCAAAGGCCAAGTGCAATCATCTTGCACAGTGAGGACTGTGCAGGGACTTGCACCCAGCACAGTGCAGGTTGCTGGGAGCTTCTTTCAGCTCCTTAAAGGACTTTGATTCATGATCCAGGGTGGCTTATCTCCAGAGGGCTGTGATTACCCATCCCGCTGCCGCGATGGCTCAGCTGCCCAGGAGGCAAGTGCTGAATGGGGGCAGTTCCCAGCCCGCAGAGTAAAATCCCCTGGCACTTATGGAGATTTTCGGCGTATGCCAAGCTGGAATTTGTTCTGGTTCAGCAGCTGCTCTATAAAGAGCTGAGTTATTCTTGCAAGGGGGCACAGCAGACAGCTGGGTGGCGGAAACAATGCAGCTATTCCAAGGTAAACTGTCTCTATTTGGGGATCAGAGTGCTTAGGGAATGAAAAATATGAATGCACGTTATTATTGTAAACTGGATGACTGAAAATGTGTCTGTCACTTGGCTTTGTGTTATTTGCTGCTGTTGGTCCAGCCTCTAGTTTTAGTTGAGGGGAGTGCACAGAACCCTTGGTGGGGGAAGAAAAATCTCAGCTGTCTTCAGGAGCATTCAGTATTTTGGTTAAAACTTGGGTTTTGTTTGTTTTTCACTCTCTCAAAGGTATCAGAAAGCTGCTGAAGAAGCCGCTGCTGAGAAGAAGAGAAGTGTAAGTGTTTTGTATAAGTGTTTGTTTCCTTGGGAATAAGCACAGCCTGCGATCAGGATGGATCACGCATGAATATTGCTGTGACAGTTGATTTTTGGAATATCAAAATTGCTGCTGTGTGTCCTACAGAAAACCTGGCTTAGATATAGGGTTTGCTTTTGCTTCATGGTCCATGCTTTTTCCCAATGTGGAGGAAAGGAAAGGAAGTCAAGTTTCTTGCCCAAAGCTGTGTTGAATCACCAATTCTCTCCTAAGCAAAAGGCAAAATGAGTTAACCACAAGCCAGGAATACCCACCTCCTGTTCTTAGCTGGAGGCACTTGTGTGGTGCCTCTCCCTTTCTTAACTAAATTTAAAAGTGCTTAAAAGGAGCCTCCAAGCCTCCCTGAAATCCAATGTGTCTTTGAGAGCTGTAGGATCTTCTCTGAAGTGACTTCCAGGGCTGTAAATGCCCCTGGATGAGGCAGCACCAACTTTTTGGCTCTGTTACAGCCCCACATTCCTTCCTGTAAACTCCATTGCACTTAGGTGTTCAGGGGTCAGGGAACCTTGGCTGACATATCAGGCATGAAGGTTGCAGGGCTTTGTCCTGGTCCTCGGGGTAATTTGTATTTTAAAGCACTGCCAGTATTTTCAGGATCTATAGGAAAGATTTGCTGCCTTGATTTCTTTAATGCTTGGGGAGCCACTCTTTGCTGTTTGGGATGTAGGTGAGATAAAATAAGCATTCTAAAAATTACTTTTCAGTCTTAAATTTTCTTCATTGCTTGTGCTTGTGTCTGTCAATCTTCCTGTGATCAGGGAACAGGCAAGTCTCACGCAGGAGGGACTTGTGTTAGGAAGCATGCTGGGATTCCAGAGGTGTTCCCGCAGGAACGTGCCACACAATTTCCAGTATTTCTGTTCCATTACAACACTTTCCTTATAATTTTAATACTTTCTTTTCAGTAGTCAGCAAACACGCTGATTTTTTTTTTTTGAAGTGTAGGTGGATTCAAGTCAATTTGCAAAGCAGCGTTCAAAATGTGACCAGAAGAGTAATAGGGTGAGAGACTTAAATCCTAATATAGCCGCTAATCCCAGTTAATTCCTGTAAGCCTGGCAGCCCTGCTCCACTTGCAATGAGTTTGGAGTGGTCTCCGTAAGGGAGAGACAGGAAACATGCAATGGTGGCAGGTATTGGATTGGAATGGCTCAAACAGGGGCTGGGCTGTTGCTCTGGGGAGAGGGAACTGCTGGGGGCAGAGCTGGTCTGGGAAGCAGCTGGATGTGAGGTGATGCTGCTCCGGGCCTTCCCTTGGGGGTGAGGCAGTGCCAGTGACCCGTGTGCATGTCCCCATCGGTGCTTTCAACGGGCTGAGTGAAATAGAACAAAAATCCCAGCAAGTTATTGGTTATTTTTAAACTGGAGCAGAAGGATGTTTGTTGTGAGTGCTTGGCTTGAGCTTTGGCTGTGTGGTGTAAAATCCTGGGCAGGTCTCTGGGAGCTGAAGTGTTGCTGTTACCCGAGAGCAGGAACAGGTAACTCGAAGGATTTAGTGGTTTCTGGGAGCTAATTTGTAGCTTTTGGAAGGCCTGATGGCTGTTGTCTTCTGAAGACACTGCAGCATTTGGTACACCAGCCTCTCCTATGGCCGCCTGTGCTCCTGTTTCCTTGTTCTGGGACTGGAGGCCCTCCTTGTGTGGATTTGAGTCCCATTTCCTTCATGTGTGGATTCAGGTCTTTTGTGTGGCATTTAACTCCTGGGGTTTGACTCCCTTTTGCCTTATAAGGCCATTCCTGTTTGCTCACTTCCTGCCTTACTCCTGACTTTTCTCTTCTCCCCCCTCCTTCCTTCCCTATCCTGGATGCTTTCTCCATGTGGCACAGCTGTAACTATTCACAGCTGGCCGGGAGCGGGGATCGGTGCTGAGCTTCCTCCTGCATGGAAAGGAAGTGCTTTGGAGAGCTGGAATTAACTCCTTGTTCCTTGCAGAACACAGAAAACCTGCCCGCTCACTTTACGAGGGGGAATCTGAGCGTGCTGAAGAAGAAGTGGGAGAATCCGGTGCTGGGAGCGGAGTCTGGGAAGGAAACGGTCCGGAGCAGCTGCGCTGAGGTGAGGCACAAGGTCGGGACCAGCCGCACCCCTTCGCCACCCCCGGGGGCTGGAGCTGCCTCTGGCCAGGCGCAGTGTCCCGCTGCTGACAGCACAGAGCCCCACATCCACTCACGGGAGAGCGGCAGCATGGAAAACTGTGTGAGAGAGCCCCGTGAAATGGAAAAGCCCGAAGCCAGCGAGAGGTCGGAGTCTCCGGGGAGGATCGAGAAGTACAACGTGCCCCTGACCAAGCTCAAGATGATGTTCGAGAAGGGTGAAGCCCCTCAGGCCAAGGTAAGGATCTGTCCCTCCAAATCTTGGAGAAGCTAAAGCTGCTGCCTCCGCGGCATCAGGAAAATCCCGGGAGGGAGTGGCTCCAACTATTGACTCTGCAAATATTGTGTTCATTGTTTTAGTGAAAGCAGAACATCGTGGTGTTAGTAACTTACTCGAGCCACACAAATATGTGCAGGGTGCTCGGAGTTGTGGCAGCTTGTGATTACTCGTTGGAGTAAAGTGAATTTGCTTTTGATAGGGTTCAGTGGAAGAGGGGAAAATAAGTGTGGAATTTATTAAGTTTTGTAAAGTGAGTTGAGATTGTTTGTGTCTCGTGAGAAGATTACAATGAGTTATGAAAATGTGAATTGCACAAAATACATATGTAGATATTTATGTACTTTTTAATATATAAAAGAGTAAGTAACTGTTTGAAGTGAGCTCAGCAATCAGGACTGTTGCAGTTGAGATGAAGCACTAAGGAGTGAGAGTTTTTGATATCTGTATCAGTATGAGTCGCACAAGCTCACACATACACACAGTGAAATACTCCCATCCTTTCCTTGCTCTTCCCTCATCTTTGTATCTTACAAAATATTTCTTATCGGGAAAAAAAAAAATCCTCACTGGGGGAAGACGAAGCCGAGATGGCCAGAGCAGCTCCTGCCCTCACTAGTTTTGACTTGCAAATGCTCAGGGCTCGCATTTTTCTTCCAACTGCTCATGAAATCTGATCCCGCATGTGGACTGCAGCCGGCGTGTCCCGGGGGGAATTGCTTAACTCCAAAATGAGTTGCATATGCTGGGGACTTGCAACACAGTCCCGAGGCCTCGATGCTGGTGGATTTTCCAGTTTTCTCATAGTTTCCTCTCCTCCTGGCTTTGTTTTACTGCGGGTGGTTTTCTTGCAGTATTGACTAAAACAAACACATTTTGGACAAAAGTTGGTTTAATATGTAACAATTTAGGGCTCAGAGGAGCAGCTCGGTGTTAAAGGGAATTTTGGGTCTGTGTGAAGTCATTTCACAACTTGAATTTTTGGAGTCTTTGTCATGATATGAGACCTTCGCTGAACTCTTGCTGTAGGGATTAATCACTCAGGATTCTCCAGGAGTTCTGCAGATGGGCTTCGAGTAACTTTATCTCAGCCTGGGGAATAAATTGTTTTGGAGCTGAGTGAATCTGAAACCGATAGTTTGTCAAGTTTAGCAATTCAAACACTGTTGAAAACCAACTAAACGCAGTAAACACCATCCAGGAGGCACAAAACTGGTCGGGTTCGGTTCAGAATTCCTATTCCAAGTTAATCTGTTACCCTTACTGCAGAAGGGAAAAGGAACGTTCTGAAGTTTAGATGTGTGGGGGAGAGGGGGCGTGTTTGGAATTCAATTCTCGTTCTGGGAATTGATCTGTGGATGGGAGGATGGTGTCAGTCAGTACAGTGGAGGGAGCTGGACGCTGTGGGGACCCAGGTGTGGCTCGGTGAGGTGGGAGCCACGACAGCACTGCAGCTCTGCAGTTGCCTCTCCCACTTATTTCCTGTGCTTTTTCCTGAGTGAGGCTTCGTGGAACCGTTTTGGTGGAAAATTCCTTTCTATCATTGAGTCCAACTGTAAATTCAGCTGAGAGATGGCAGTTTTCCTTGGACTTTACTGAAGACTTAATGTGTTGGTGCTGTCAGAGCTTTGCTGGCAAAACCTATGTGTGAACTAAGCAGCACCACGGCTGGAAGCTCGTGGCAGTGCTGATAAATCAACTTTCATGGTTGCTGGGCAGGTCTGGGGCAGGGATCCAGGTTAGAGCCTGGATTTCCTGATTCCATCTCCCACTCCAAACAAACCTACTCTCATTTTCAGAATTATAGGTAAAATCCCATCATTTATTCATTTATTCACTCAAATCTTGCTCTGTCTTCTGCAATAGATAGGAGGCAGATCTTCTTTTATTGCATTTTCATGGAAACAAACTGCCCTAATCCCATTAGAGGCAGGCACAGCAGCCTGGATTGCTCAGTGCTAAGCAAAGACTGGAACTGATAAAAGACCTGATGTCCAAAGGATTCTTCCTGTAAGTGATAGTGAAAGCACATCCGAAGGGGAGAAGAATCAGATCTGCAACACTTCTGAAAAAGTTGTCTCCAGGCTGGTTTGTGCTTTTCCTTTAAGGCAAAACCTGGCTGTGGCGTGTAGGTGACCTCGTGGCAGGGTCATGTCTGACACAGATGGTTTGTAATGAAATAGGTGTAACTTTGATTTGGGTTTTTGCCCAGCTCTGTGCCCCAGGCAAAGCTTTACCTGTGCTCCTGGTGCTTCTGCACTTGCCCAAGTCTGAGAACTTGGAGCTTTCCATAAACGAGGAATATTTTATCTCATCTCCAAAGCAGCAGAAACTGTGCCCTGGGAATTGTGGCCCAGCCAAAGAGTGACAAACCCCTGGGGGGCTTCGTCCATGTGAGAGGAGTTACCTTCCACAAGCCATGATCCTGCTGATTCCCTGCAGTTGGTCAGACCATCAGATGTGGTGGGGAAAGTCCCTCATCTTCCCCTCTGTTAAACATTTTTTTCTCTTTTACTCTGCTTTTTTCCTCCCCCCAAGATAAAACTGTTGATATAAAACCTACACATATTTGTAGGATATTTGTAGATTTACTGAATGTTTGTAGGTTTACTGAAATATCCCTGACCTCTAAAGCTTTTGTGTTCTGGTAGTTGGGATTTTTACTCTCTGTGTTCTGCAGCTCACCCACAGAAGGGCTCTTCAGGTGAGGTTGTGACACCTGCGGATGTGAGGTGGCAAAGGGCAGGAGGAGGAGCTGGCAGGGCTCTGGAGTGGTGCAGTTGGAGCACTCCTTATCTCTCGAGCTGCTTCTGCTGATTGAGCTTTTCCTGCTGGACCCTTTGGACCCCGAATTTCTGAGCTGCAAGAGCCCCAGACTCGTGGGTTCAGGGTGATGTTAAAGGGGACATTGGCTGAATAAGGATCATCTAAGAATAGTTTTCACAGAATGAAAGTCCTCTGCAAGTCTTTACAAGTGTGCAGGCACTCCCAGACCTGAGCCTATTGGTCAGGGCAAGACTTGTCAGAGCTAAAGCTCTTTTCCAGTAAGAAAAGTTACCAAAGTCTTAAACCACAGAAATAGAAACTATTTCCCGTGCTAATGGAAAAAGAGGTCTTCCAGCTGCATTTTCCTTTCCTGGTGAAGTTGCTGTTTGTATGGAAAGCAGCCTGATTATCTTACACTGCAGTTCTGTGAAAATAAAACTTTGGAATTTCCTTCAGTTTGGTGACCAGCAAATAAGAAAATCTGGGGGGAAATGTGTGGTTGGAGCATCTTGCCAAACCTTTTTCTCTACACTAGCCTCAATCTGAATTTCCATCTGTGATTTAACTCTTCCTAGAGAGGAAACAAAGGTCCAGCACCTTCTAGGATTTTATAGGTTGACTTTCAGCTGTGAGTACATCCTATCTTGATGGAGTCAGTTTAACCCTGTGCTCACAAACTTTTATCAAAGCTGTGGAAATTTCTTTTTGCGCTTTCTTTTATTGAGATTTAGATTCTGAGGAGCTGGTCTCAACAAATAAGAATAAAATCTGGTTGAGGCAGCCAGAGCATCTGTGTGGTGCTACAGGACACCCTGTCCAGCTCTGCAGCAGAGAGTGATTATCCTGGGGATCCGAGAATATTTATCTCTAACACTCTCCTGCTTAAGCTTCAGCCTTATCAGACCTAATTAAGGAATTATTTGGTACCAAATGCATGAACTATCCAAATCAAAACAAGTAACTCTAGATAACTTTTATTACAAAACTATGAATTCCTTTTTCCATGGCTGAAAATGAATGCAGATTTCAGATAAGTGGTTCCTTGCATCCTTCTTCTGATTTTAAATTGTCATACAATGACCGTGACTATTGGCTTCAACAGAAATTGCACAAAATGTAAAAATCTAGACTGAAGTTTTGTATATGCAGTGGGAACAACCTAAAAATCTGATCTTTGTGGTCCTTTTCAACCAAGACAACTGCCAAAGGGCACCAACTGACCTCTCTTAAGAAAGTGTTTTCCAGGTGACAGAGGGTCAGGTACTCTGTGATCAAACTTTATATTGGTTAAATAAGATGTCACCTGCTAGACTTGTTTATTCCAGTAAAGCAGATTTGCTAGTGACACCTGTGCCTCTTAAGGGATTACCCACAGCAATCCCTGTGTGTCCAGGCAGCTGATGGGAGGGTGTGTCCCCAGCAGGGCCCCCGGGAGCCACGGAGGGCAGCCTTGGGCAGGAGGATTTCAGAGAACAGCCTCTCCTCAGAGGACTGCGATGCCGCCCAAGGAGAGAGGAGCCACAGCACAGCAGGTCAGGAAACCTCGGGGCTGGGGCTTGGCTGGGTTGGTTTGGTTTTTGTTTATGAGATAAATCTACTTTATACAACACAATAGAAATTTTCCTGGAGGTGGCCAAGGAATAACTGGACATGGCACTCAGTGCTCTGGTCTGGATGACAAGGTGGGGATCGGTCAGAGGTTGGACTCACTGGTCTTGGAGGGTTTTTCCAATCTCAAGGATTCTATGAAATAACTTTTGCCTTTCCAAAATGGAAGGAAATGCAGCCACCTTCCAGCTGCAATGGCCACCAGCATGCCATTTAATGAGTGAAGCCTTGCTGGGAGTTTTAAACCATTCCACTCTGAAGCATGGGAAACCAAGGCACAGGGAATAACCAACAAGTTAAGGAATGCAACCCATTCTTTCCCTGTGTCTCAATCCTAGAACTACTTTGAATAGTCAAGCTAATTTAGGAAGCAGTGAACAGACAGTCAATGTTCCTTCTTCCTCCTTGCTTCAGTCCTCATCCCTCCTACCCTGGCCAGGCACAGGGAGCTACTGTGAGCTTTGACTTAAACAAAATTATGTATTTTTATCTGTTTGGAGACCTTTTTCTAGCAAACCATTTGCAGTCTTTTGGGGTTTCAAGGAATAGCTGATATTATAAATACTCATAGAACATCCTAAATTGGAAAGGACCCACAAGGATCATCCAGCCCAACTCCTGGCCCTGTACAGGACACCCCAACAATCCCACCCTGTGCCTGAGAGCATTGTTCAAATTCTCCTGGAGCTCTGGCAGCCTTGGGGCCGTGACCATTCCTGGGGAGCCTTTTCAGTGCCCAACTCCCCTCAGGGGGAAGAACCTTTTCCTGATATCCAACCTAACCCTTCCCTGACACATCTCCAGCCGTCCCCTTGGCTCTCACTCCTTACTGATACACGTTGTGTCCTCACTGGCATGATCCTGGAGAGAATGGCAATGTTTCTCCTCCCCAAGAAGGATCTTGGTAAGCGCTCTGAGAATTATCCATTATTCATGTTTGGTTTTTTTTACCAGGGTATCTTGTAGAGACCAGTCCAGGAGTCAGCCCAGACAAGGCAGAGGCCAGGAGGAACCTGGACATGCCCCGTTTATCTGAGACGTCAATAAAGGACAGGCTGGCCAAGTACCAGGCAGCTGTGTCTAAGCAGGGCAGTTCCTCAGGCATCATTCCCATGGTAAGTCTTGGCTTGTGTGGAAGTGAATTTTTGTCCCAGCCTGAGACTGAAAAGATGATCTTATGGAAAGCAGGCTGCTTGAGGGTAATGCTGTTTTTTTTGGAAAACAATTCTGTGCCCATAGGAGTAATTTCTTATGAAGAGTTGTCTCTACATACTGCAGGAAGAAATAAGTATATTTGCATCTTCCTGGAATAATGTTGAAAGTTTTCCAAGGGATTAATTGCTGGCACCCTGACCGAAGTCCTTCTGAAGCATAGTTGACGTTCTTTTTCTTTCTGAGTGTCTGTAGGTCTCTGCATGTTTCTTGGTTTTGCTTAAAAAAGAAAACTCAACTCAATTCCATGTTTTCCATGAGCTCTAAGCTGTGGGAAACTGAGGCACGGCAAGATGAAGTGACTTTGTGTCACACAGTGCTCAGAACTTGGATCTCTTGGCCTGCAGCTTTGGGATCTCCAGTCGCTTCTCCTCACTTTGCTTTTCATCTCCCGTCAGGACTTCTCACCACTCTCTGAATCCAATTAGACTCTTGCAGTGAATGAACCTCTGCCTGTTTTGCAAATATTTGATCAGGAACTGAACAATTAATGAAGTGTTGCAGCTGAGGAGGTTTCAGGAATCTCAGCTTTTGTTAAAAACTGCTTAGGTACATTTGCTGGAAGTTTCTGATACTTTTGCTGAATGGTGGGAACTTATATTGCTCAAGCATTACTTTTATTAACCAGAGTAATAGATTTGAAGAGGAAAGGCCTTTTTAAGCTGGGAAACTTGCCCTGGAAATGAGAGCCTGAAGTGCTGGTTCTCCCTCAGAGGAGCGCCTGCTTCGCAGGAGTCTCTGTAGAGAGCCAAGGGCCTCTTCCCAGCTCGAATGATTCCTGAATTTCATCTGCACGTGGGCCAGATTCTCCAGCTGTGGGAGGAGGGTCAGTAAAACCTTCCCTGCATGAATGGAAAGTCCTTGCAGCCACTGCAACAAATCTGATTAACCTAATTGCCCATTTCTGCCTCCTGGACTCGTTTCCTGATGCCTTTTCCAGTTTGGGGCTCAGAGTGCTGGCTGAGTCACTAAATTCTGTCCTGATGGCAAGAGATTTGCCATTTCTCCAGAGGCTCCTGTTTGCAGCCCCCCAATGCTCTTGGTTTAGTGTCAGTCCACCCTGATGCTCTCAGGATGCCCCATTTGGGCACAATCTCTTCTCATTTTGACCTGGCACTTGGACGAGGGCAGCGTAAGATAGAGCAGACAGGGGCTCCCGTTTGCAGTGCCACTGTTCCAACAGCAGCCCTAACCTTTGGATCTTCTCCTCCCCTGCTAGCAAAGCAACCAGGGCTTTCTTGATATGGAAGTGTGGTGTTTGTGCTGCCCTTCTCACATCTGGGCTACAAAGGAAAGCCAGAATCTGTCTTGGGATCAACTATTTTGGGGCATTGTGGTGTAATAAGGCCTGGATTAAAACTGATGCACACTTGGTTCGAGCAGGGGTGAGGAACAATCAGTGTTGCAAGGGATGCAGGAAGGGGAGGGAAAGGTGCTGGGCAGCAGATACAGAGGTCTAAACACGAAAATGCCAACATTTGGTTACAAACCTCTTGGATGTGGTTGGTTTTGTGGAGACTTGTGTCCAAGTGCAGGAAGACACTGGTGCTGGCATGTGGCTCTTCGTCTTTCATGTCATAGAGAAGATGCCTTGTGAAAAGCACGAGGTTTCCAATGATCTTGTGTCCTGTGGCAATGAAAGAAACACGAGGTTTCACTGGATTTTATTGGTTTTAAAATCTGAAAGATCCTTCTGTGAAAGTCTTACGTCAGTCTATTAAGAACAAAAATCTCAGGAAAATAGAGTCAGGGTTTTGACTAGAATTGAAGCAAATGTGGTATTTGCTTTTATGTCAAATTGTATTTAGGAATGACACTGTACTTTAGGCAATGCTTGTCTGGAAATACTTGTCATTCCAAGTGAAAAGTTAACATTTCTTGAAAAGGGAGACGTGGATTGAGCAGGGAATATTTAGGAGTTGATTTTAAACAGGAATTTGGAAGAAAAGGGTTGTTCAGGAAAACGCTGGCATTACCTCCTTAGAGCACAGTAAAATTCTACAGCCCAATCCTGTTCCCTCATTAGAATATGTCACTTAACAAGTGTTTATACATTTTTATGGCCCTTCCTTTAGTTATCACTCCATGTACTCAAAAAACAGTTTTTAAAACATTTCAAGAAAAATAGAAAGCACATATTTTCTTAGGAGAAAAGAACTTGTCACCTTTCCAGTGCTTTGTCCTATAGAGTGAGATTCAAGCCAGTGAGAGTGAACTCAAGAATTACAAATCTGGGCAGAAGGAGAATCTGGCACCAATTGAGGACTCCAATTCCTGTCAGGATGGGGAGAAGGTAAGATGTCCGTTCTGGTGGAGATCAAGGGCTTTGTTTTAAGTGGAACTGGCTGTGGAAGCACAGCTGATACACTGGTTCCGTGTCCCACATGCCATCTGGGAATCGAACATGAGCAGCTGATGCAGATTAGTTACATGCTGCAAAATTCCTGATTTTTTTAAAATTTTTTTTTAGTCTGTCTCTGAATTATAAGCCAGCAAGTGTCTGTGGAAGAGAATGTCTAGAGAAGTTTTCTGGGAGAGTTTTTCTGTATTGGTAGGTTTGTTTTATGGTGGGTTTTTTATAAATGAAAAAATCCATACCAATTAAAAAAAAACCCATAAGCAACTTTATATGACCCAAGTAAAAGGAGTTTATCACTGTTTCTTCTGCATTTAGTGGCTAAATTTTAGGGTAACTGGGAATGGCAGTTTGGGTTTGTTCCTGGTTTTGAGCTTCAGCTATAAATTGAGACTCTGTAAACTGGACTCAAGCATTTGTTCCCTGAACTGAGGACAGCAGACGGGATAAAAGTAGCTGAATAATAATTGGGGTACTGTGTATTCCATCCAGGCTGAACACGTGGCAGCTTAATGCCAGGAGGGCTTTTAGAGCTTTTCAGCCTTCCTTGGGCAAGGGGCCAAATCTTTGCTTTCAGCTGTTCCTCAGAGACAGCTGAGCAGCTTCATGTCTGACTGGTGGAGGCTGCTTCCTGCTCCAAGGTGAGTTAATTAAAAGACCACCTGTTAAATCAGAATATCTCCCTGTTGTGAATGGAAGATTTGAATAAAATTTCTTGTATTCAGCTGTAATTGCAGAGTTACTTGTTGAGGTGTCCAGGTGCAACAAGAACCTGAATAGAGCATTGTTTGGGAGCCAGGATTGTCCTTTGGAAGGGATGTGGTGAACTTGGAAATGAGCCTAATTAAAGCTGCTTGTCGTTAATGTCAGAAATGGGAATCCTCTGGCAAAAAGGAAACAAAAGACACTTCACTCTGTCATTTTTCACACTGCACCCGTGGCACATTCAGTAGCCAGACGTGTGTGGCTTCAGCAGTCTCAGAACATGTTCATGCTCTGCCCAGGACAGTGGGGTACAGCTCTGTTTTCAGCAGACCAGAGGATGTTAATACGTGTAACTTGTCTCCTCGTTACCTCGTTAATTTACAAATTTCGGTTGCTCGCAACGGACTTTTCAATCATTAAGGTGAATTAGTGATGATTTGCAGTTAATCTTGTTTACAGTACTTTAGTTCCTCAGTGATTAAATAGCAATAGTGCCAAGTTTAATAAGGAGTTATATGTCAAGAGCTTTATCTGTAGCATGTTTTGTTCATGGTTGCACTTGATGATCTTAAAGGTTTTTTCCAAACTAAACAATGCTGTGATTCTGTTTAGTATTTGAAACTGGTTTAGATCCAGTTTCTCCAGTTTTTAATCTTTTTTAATTACTAACTTGTTTGTTTTTTTTTTTTAAATTCAGATGTTCTTTTTTATTTTGGGGTTTGTTTTGGTGTTTTGTTTTTTTTTTTTCCCAAGAGCACAGTCTCTGCTGAATGTTTAAGTGTCAGAGATTGGTCAAATGTTGGAGGGAGCCATGAGATTTCCAGTAAATGTGCTGCTTGGGGTCAAGAGACTTGTAAGAGAGAAAACCTGGGAGGAACCTCAGCAAATCAACCAAGATTTGAGGGTTAATAAAGGTGTACAAAGAAACAGAAATCTGATGTTTGTGTGTGTGAACCCTGTGAGGGTGTCTGCTTTATAGCCAGGACTCTCTTGACCGTCAGCTGGAGCCTTTTGTGCCTCAAAAACAAGGAGTCCTTTCCTGAGCCCCTCAGGTCTCTCCCTGTCTCGGTGCTCAAACTGCCTGGTGCCTTCCTGGGGCCATGATTGTTCAGATCTCAGAAGGTCAGAGGTTCTCATTGTCTCATTTGCTCTTGCAGGTTTCTGTAGGTGAGAACAGCTTGTCTTTGCACTCTGGTCTGCTGGAGGATGGCCATGGTGAGCCCTATCAAATGATTAATTAATAAAAACTGTCTTGTACTAAAAATCTGTCCTGTGCCTAACACAGACTTTACAAGAATTGCTTTCCTGTTTAGAAGTTCATTTGCAGCTGTAATTTTAAAACATCTCTAACTCCTGTTGCCCTGATTGAACACTTCTAAATGTAGCTCCCTCACTGTTTAACTTGAACTGATACTCTGGTGGGTCTTGTGAGCATAAGCTGCCCACGGTTTAACGCCATTGTAATTGCCTTTTCTCCCTCCTCTGCTCCTCAGTTGGACAGTCGGAGAGCGAGGCAGAAGCTCAGAAACATGTCAGCTCAAAGCAGCAGAACCTTGGTGCTAAAGCAGCTGGGCAGACAGAGGCCTCCCCACCGAAAGCCGTGAAGGTAACGCAGCTCTTTAGTCTCAAGCACTGGTGAAGGTTAAAACCAACTGTTGTCCCTATTTAATACTGAAAAGCCTAAATGTGCTTAAGCATAAAGGTCTGGCAGTAACTGGATCAATACCTGCTCCATCCTCATCAGAGTGTGATTGTGAGGGCACTTCAATTCGGGGTGGGAAAGCACCTCAGAACGGTCAGGTTTTCCCCACAGACTGGGGGGGAGTTGCTTGTTGCTGTTACACCCCTGCGACAGAGGGGCTGCTTCTCTTCAGTGTGGCAGAAGGGCTCGAGCAGAGGATGGTCTCAGATGAGGTCCTGGTACTGATCTCCAGAGCTTTTATCAGTCTGGGACTTTGCTTTGCTCCTCTTCCAGCTGTTCCCAAGGTAACTGCAACTGGTAGTAACTTTATAGTGAGGGCACTGTGGTGCCTGACTCCATAAAAATAAGTATGGCTTTCTGAGTAATGAGTCTTTGATGTTACAGTTTCTTTAGGGAGCGAAAAAGCAGATGGAGAACTTTGGGACAGGGATGTAGTTGCTAATCTGATTAGATAACAAATGGCAGTGCTGGATGGTTCGGTCAGGCTGTACTTGCTCATCACGTGTGTTGTTTGGGGTTGGGATGCTGATTCCCTCGGCTGCCACACACTTCCTGGCTCACTCCTGAGGAAACAACTGGGCTTTTGTTGTTTTCCCCATCTTTGGGAGGAACAGCCCTGAGCTTGGAGACTGGGGAGATGTGGCTTCCCAGTGTGCCAGGGAAGAAATGCCAGTATGGGAACTTGAGCTGCCAGTGAGAGTTGTGTGATCCCAGTCTGTGACACACAACCTGCATGTCCTGGTGCTCTCTGCTCTCTCTTGATATTATCAAAACCATTTTAGCCTTTTGCCCAGTTACTGCTTTAGATGCTGCACTGTGAGATAGAAGCTGCTGTTTATTCATGCAAGGTTCCTATTTGTCTCTTCCAGCTTCTGTCTCCTGTTCTTGGTTCCTAACCTCTCCTCCTGCCTTCTGCTTCCCTCCTAATGTGAGCTCAACTCTCAGCTTTCTCTCAAGTCCTTTTTATACTTACTGGGCCTCATCTTCCTCCTGTAGCTCCTATTTGTAGTGTCCTGGAAAGGAATTTCTGTCTCTTCACAGCCCAAAACGCCTCTCCACAGACATAGGGCTCATTGTATGCAAGTAAGTTCCTCTCCTTGGATGGGGATGTGATTGCAGAAGCCCATGCCAGCACTGTTGTGTCACCATGCAAAACCAATGCCATCATTGAGCTCACTGAGCTTTCAGGGAGAAAACGTTTTGATGGGCAAGCAAATTGTTGCTGCCTTGCTCCATGTGGCAAGCACAGGTGATGAGATTTTTGTTTGCATCACTAAATCTCATTTTTTTTGAGATTTCATTTAGTGACTCGAGATTCAGAGTTTAGGCAGCACCTAGAAACTTTGGATTCTTTTTCAAAAGGAATTCCGAATTTTGTTAGTGAAGCTGTCATCACTGGAACTTTAATCTACTGTAACTTCAAGCAATGCCTGGAAACCCTGAAATACATATTAAAATGGAATTAAATTGGCAGCAAACTTTATGGTGGTGACAAAATGACTTGAGCTGGCTCCATCTTCAGCAATCTGCCCTTACACACTGGAACTTTCATTCCTAACCATTGTTTCTAGACTGTTATAAATAAATTTCTGTGATTATGTCTTCCTTTGACCTTCCTGTTTTTTCTTTAGCCATCAGATTTTTCCGTAAAGCTTTTTGTAAGTTTGTAGCAGGTAATTCTTTCCCACGGAAAAGCCACACTATAAGTATGTCTGTGCAGACTTCAGAGTGGAGCCTGGGCTGCTAAATCATTTGTAATCAACATGGAGCCTCAAAATGCCAGTGTTGTGTTATTTAATTTATCCTGTAAAGTGTCCTCCCCATTGGCCAGTGTTAATAGATTTCAAGGAGTAAATGGCATCCAGTGACCTTTTCTCATGGACAATGTTCTTGCTTCCTTGATGCTGTTGAAAAACAAACGCGCGATCGTTGCTGCACAGCAGTGACACTCGACTCCTCAGTGCTCAAGTTTATCCTTGCACTAACCCCTCAGGAAATTCAGTAAGCACATAAGAATTTTAGCTGTTTAACCTCAAAGCTCTGCTCACTTTGAATCTTGAGCAAGTTTAGGGGGCTGCAAGTCCTGAAATCTGAGTGTAGTTTCTTTGGGATAGAGCTGGAATTGTTTACAAGTGAAGTCAGGAGTGTTTCCTGCTGTTGTATCGGTGCTGAGACTATTTCCTCCTCTTTGAGAGGAAAGATTTAACAAAAATGGATAATTTCAAACCACTGAGCAGCCTGTTTCACCTCTTTCCTCTCCCACCCTGCACTTTTTGAGGCTATTTCAGTTCTTCTGGTGGACAGTGTCCCTGGCCGTAGCAGGGGATTGGAACTAGATGACCTTCAAGGTCCTTTCCAACCCAAACCATTTCGAGATTCTCTTTTTCTGCATGGTTTTTATTATTTTGGTATGTCTCACACTGACTGTAATCAACTGGAATGTTTCATCAATCTCCTATCAGTAAAAACTGGGGCTGCAGGAACGAGACAGCTTTGGGGAACTGGCTCAGTTTTAGTGCTCTCATTGTTCTTTCCCAACCATTGCTCAGCATGTGATGCTTCAGCTGTGGGATTCACTGGGGTGAAATCTTGGCTCCCTGTCAAGCCACAGCAATCCCATGGGCCTGTCATAGCTTCTTGCTGCCCACCAGACCCCGCTGCACCATAATTAGAGAGTGACTCTCTGCAGTTCTTGAGAGCTCAGGAAGCTGTGCATGAACTCTTGCCAAGTCCCCAGCAGTTGATGTGTTTTCCCGTTAACAAACTTTCTCTTCCCCCTGTAGAAATTCCAGTTGCCAATGAAGGAAACCTGTGTTGGGTGTCAGAAGACCGTGTACCCCATGGAAAGGCTCTTTGCCAACCAGCAGGTGTTTCACATCAGCTGCTTCCGCTGTTCGTATTGCAACAGCAAACTCAGGTACCTGCACTGCTCCCTTGGCTGCCCTCTGGGAAGTGTATTTTCCTCTCGCAGCTGAGGAAGGTGCTGCTCAGGCCTAGCTGAGCTGGAAGTCACCATAATCCAGTGATTTGTGCAGGAGTGTAGGAGAGGTAACGCAGGCCTAGTTCTGCCAGTGCCTGGTGCACTTGATGCCATTTTTAAACTCTTAATGTAATTTTATGTGGGGAAAAATATAATGTCCGGCTTTATAAAGAATTCCTAGAAAGAGCCATACAAACCCTGCGGGCTGTAATGTGTGGAAGACTGAAATTGAATCTCTTCTGTAACACAACTAAAATAGACACCCGTGTCAGTGGCCTTGAGCTCTAACGTTTGATCTGTGTTTCCTGAACAGCCTCGGGACGTACGCGTCTCTGCGTGGGAACATCTACTGCAAGCCTCACTTCAATCAGCTCTTCAAGTCCAAAGGCAATTACGATGAGGGCTTTGGACACAAACAGCATAAGGAATTGTGGGCAGGTAAAGCTGAATGTGAAGAATCCCCGGAGAAAACCGTCCATGGTGTAAATGCACCAGAAACTCCACAAAGCCCAGGAGTAGAGGATGCCCCGATTGCAAAAGTGGGAGTTCTGGCAGCCAGTATGGAAGCAAAAGCTTCAGCTGTTCCTGAAAGAGAAGAAAGACCAGCAGAAACAAAAAAGCTCAGGATTGCCTGGCCACCTCCATCTGACCAAAGTATCCAAGGAAGTGCCTTAGATGAGGGCATCAAAGTACTTAAACCCAAGTGGCCTCCAGAAGAAGAGATTTCCAAGCCAGATGTGCAGGAGGATGTGGATCTGGATCTCAAAAAGTTAAGAAGATCTTCCTCGCTGAAGGAGCGAAGTCGCCCCTTTACAGTCGCAGCCTCATTTAGAACAATATCTGTTAAAGGCCATAAAACAGAGAATTCACTGTCTCCTTCTAAGGCAGAGAGAGATACCTTGAAAAGGAGTGAGGAACTGGAGAGCGAGGTTGTCATAGAGAAAAAGCAAAAGGAAAAGAAGGTTGAGCATAGGAACATCCAGGACGCTGGAGAGAAAAATGTGGAGGAAGAACGGGAATTGTCTGGTGTCAAAACAGTAGAGCATAACGTTGTAGAGAATGGCCAGGTGAATGCAGACACAGATGAGGAAGAACATGCTACGGAGGAGCCAGAAATTCCAAAGGAAGAACTCCTTGAACCAAATTCTCCTAAACATTCCAGCTTAGCCAATGTCGTGACTGCTAAGGAATCATGTCCAAACCAGAATCGCAAATCCCAAGACGTTGGGTTTTGGGAGGGTGAAGACGTGGAAGATCTATCTGTGGAAGAACAGATCAAAAGGAATCGCTACTATGAAGATGATGATGAAGAATAAACTGGCCTTTTACTAGAAAACTCGCTGCAAGGTGCTGGGCCTTTTGAAATGGGTATTTTTAGCTTTAACGAACAGCTCTCCTGGATGAAGTGATGCTGCACTGCACATCGGCGTTAAGGGAATCTGCGTACAAATTATCTCAGCTAGAAAACTCTGGAAGCCTGCAAATTCTTTAGGTGCATGGAACAAGCGTCTGGCTGTGGGATGGCTTCAGCAGGTAGTGTCTGTCCCCAGCACGAGAACAGAGCTGTTCTCTGCTGTCTTATCCCTTTGAGCTTCAATAGGTATTTCACTAACAATTTATGGAATTCCACTGCACTTGCCGTGGTGGTGTGGGACAGGGCCTCTGGAACACACCACCTGTAACCACTACAAATGCTACTGCAGTGCTTAGGGACCAACTTCAAAGGGACTTCCTGGCCTGCTTTAAAATGGTCACTTAATGCACTTTAATACATGGAAAGGGCACAACTGGGCTTTTTTTTTAATAATAAAAACATTTCTGTGTGTAGTGTCCAACAACTAAAGCATCCTACACTGAGTGCAATGTGAATTTCTGTCTCAAACCTGCCTGTGATCGGTTGAGGAGTCCCTGCACAACTGGAATGGTGCCCGTTGCTGGACCATGTGTATTTCAGTGCTTTCCCAGGAGCTGTGCTGGCTGCCAGGTCTCTGCAAAAGACAAGTGAACGCTTTGGAGCAGCCCGCAGGGCATTACTTCTGCATTTCACACGCATTTGAAGTGGAGTTTTTTGTTCGTTTTGTTTTTGTTGTCATTTCTTTTTTTACTTGGAGTTCTTCATCATCATTTAAAACTGCAGATAAGATTCTTAAGGCCTTTTGACAACTCTGAAATCCTACTTGTATCAAGCTGCCATAAATCTTTTCCTTACAGCTGTGAAATTGTGCTGCATTGCAAAAATCTCTGGAATCAGTGACACTTTTCCAATTGCCAGTGTTGAAGATTAGAACATTTTTTAATTTGACTTCATTATTTTACAAATAATAAAATCTTGAATGGGGGGAGGAGGCCCTTTTTTTTTTTTATTAGCTTTTATTTGTACTGTATTCTCAAGAGAATTAGATCTTAACAATTCTTGAGGTGTAAAATATTCTGCTTTCTTAACAGTTCTGCTAACGACAAAACCTTCAATAAAGTTTGGTCGTTTCCACTATAATTGAAGTCTGCATTCATCTTGTTGCACAAAGAGGCCGTGTTTAAAGAATTGTCATGAAATCATGGGATGGTTTGGGTTGAGGGAGACCTTAAACCTCATCCCGTTCCACCCCCTGCCAGGGCAAGGACACCTTCCACTAGACCTGGCTGCTCCAAGCCCTGTCCAACCTGGCCTTGGGCACTTCCAGGGAGCCAGGGCATCCTCTGGGAAATCCATCCCAATGACCTACCACCCTCCCAGGGAGGAATTCTTTCCCAATATCCCATCCATCCCTGCCCTCTGGCAGTTTGAAGCCATTACCCCTTGTCCTGGCACTCCAGGCCTGTGTAAAAGGTCTCTCTCCATCTTTCCTGCAGCTCCTTCAGGCACTGGATGGCCACAATTAGATTCCCCCCAAAGCTTCTCTTCTCCAGCCTGGGGGCAGCTCTGCAGGTGGGGTCTCACCTGAGCAGGACAGAGGGGCCTCAGCCCAGGCTCGGGGGGTTCCTGGGGCACGTCCAGCTCTCCTCCACCAGCACCGAAAACCCTTGTCCCCAGGGCTGCTCTCCATCTATAAAAATGGAGGGGAAAAGATGGGTGAATTCCCGGTGCTTCTACTGGAAGCCAGCCCGGGCTGGCTCTGGTGCCCCACTAGGTGACACTGTGTGTCCGTGGTTTCCTGCTTGACTCAAATGAGCAGTTTCTGCTCTCAGACTGAAGAGCGTGTGGAAGAGGGATTAGAACAGGACTGGCAAAAGAAATAAGGACATGCAGGGATTTTTCACTTCCATTTCTGGCTCCAGGTGGCTCTCGAGGACAGCTGAGGACAACTGAGGTTTTTTTCCCCTCTTCCTATCAGCTGCTTTTTATTTAAGTTACTGTCACTTGAGCCTGAGATGGGTTTGGTTGGGATAGAGGTATAAGAGCCAGAAGCAATGCAGTGAAAGTTCTGCAGCAGCATGAGGAAATGCTCATGTGTATGACATGGATATTGGGAAGGAGAAGGGAAAAGCCTGCTGCCTAGTTGGAAGGTGTTAGCAGTTCCACAACCTAGTGCTCATTTTCCTTTCTTTTAGATGGGGAAGTAAGACTTGCTTTGTACAGAGAAAAAGCTAAAAAAGCTGAGGCACAAATCCAAGTTGCTTTCTGTCACCTTTCTCTGTTCCTAACAAAATCCATTTAGTATCAGATTTCCTCAAATTGCTAAGCAACCAGAGATCTCTCTGACTGGAAATTGTGCTGTTTGAAAAGGGAGGGAAGACTATTTGTCGTGGACTTGGATTTATGGAATATGCCAACTGCTTGTTTCTTAGGAAACGCAATTGAATTTTACAGTGTCTTCCTGGTTATGTGATACCAAAGCAATATTGGCTGCACTTACCAGAGACTGTAATCAGAAAATCATTAATTCTAGTTAAATCTGAGGCATCTGTGAGTCTCTGACATACAGGGACCCACACCTGGTCACTGAGACCAGCTGAACATCTTCAAGGAGAAATTAGCACACAGGGTACTTCTAAATGAAGTAATTGATTAAAAAAAATCCCAGGTGAATAGATCATAAATTAGTCTATCCTTGAATCTATTAGTTATCATAGTATTTGAGTGCTTAATGGGCCATTTAATCTGTTCTCCACTGGACAGGTGCCAAAAGAGACATTACACTAACGATGGATCGTTTACTGCCCTGTCTTGCTGCCTTGAGGACTTTTACCAGTTAGAAGTCCTCTCTGCTTGTGGAAACCCCGAGGGCTCAGCAGTGCGTGAAGCATCAACGTTACAGCCTTGTCACGGTGGGATTGTTGGGGTGTCCAGTGCAGGGCCAGGAGTCGGACTTTGGCGATCCTTGCGGGTCCCTTCCACCTCAGGATATTCTGTGGCTCAGTGGCTCTGTGACTCTCTCGCCGTGTTTTCTGTGACTCTCTTTACTGTCACTCTAGTTCTGTTCCCTCAGGGAGCGCCGAGGCGATGGCGGCACCGTGCGCGCGCTTCTCCCTCACGAGCCCGCGCGCTTCCCCCTCACGAGCCCGCGCGCCCCGCGCCGGCGGGAACGCAGGAGCGCCGCACTGCGCATGCTCCAAACTAACGGGCCGCGCGGGGGGCCCGGCGGAACCCCCGGGAGCACCGCCCCCGCGAGCGGCGGCCGCAGTGACGGGCGGGACGAAGTGTGGCGGTGAGGGGCGGGACCGCGTTTTGGCCTCGTCTGGTGGCTGTGGCGACCGCCAGAACTGCGGCCGCCGGGAGGGGCGGGGCGAGACGATAAGGGGCATAGCCTCGTCCCAGCTCCGCACCGCCTGTGGGCTGTGGCGGGCGATGCAATGAGGGGATCGGTGATGCAAAACAGGGGCGCGGTCTATCCCAACCCCAGCGCTCCTTACGGGCCGTGCGATGAAAGGCGCGGCCTCTCCCAGCTCCGCCCGCCCGTGTGTCAGCGGCGCCCGCCCCTGTGGCGGAGGCGGCGGCGGCGGCGGCGGCGGGAGGGCCGGGGCGGGGGCCAGAGGCGGCGAGGGGCGCGGTCTCGCCAAGCCCCGCCCCCTCGGGCCGTGGCCGCCGCCCGATTCGCTGCGGCCGCGAGGGGCGGGGCGCGGGGCGGGGCGGGGCTGGCGCTCGGCCCCGCCCCCGTGTCTGTGGCGGCCGCCCGAGCGCGGCGGCGGCGGGAGGTGGAAGATGGCGGCGGCCGCGGCGGCGGCGCTGAGGGCCTGGTTCTGGAACGAACGGTTCTGGCTCCCGCACAACGTGACGTGGGCGGACTTGGCTGGCGAGCCGGGCCCGCCGGGCAGCGGGCTGCAGTACCCGCGGGCCGCTCACGTCCTCTCCGCCTTCCCGCTGGCGCTCGGCATCTTCGCCGTGCGGCTGCTCTTCGAGAGGTGAGCGCGGGGCCGCCCCCGGCGCGGCGGGGCCGGGAGGCGCCGGGGTCTGCGAGCAGCGGGCTGGGCCGGGGGGCGGCCCGGAGGGGGCTCCCCCGCATCCTTCGGGGCCTCCGCGAGGCCCTTCGTGTGTGGAAAGGAGACATTGTGTAATCGGGAATCTGTCGCGGGAGCCGTGTCTGTCGTGACATGCACTAGCCCGTGGGGCTCCGCTGCCCTGGGTCTGGATAACGAGAGGCCCTTCCAGTCTGGCGGTGCTGAGGTAGTGCAAGAGAAATGCCGTGTTTTATATAGGAGTTCACTTTCATTCCTGCTCCTGCCCAGGAGAACCTCGCTGAGGTGACGGGCAGAGCTGGCGGCTGCTGCTGCTCCGCACTTGGCTTCCGTGTGTGCTTTATTGTACTTTCCCTGAGTTCCTGGATGAGGAAATAGGGCTCACATGGCCCGATGTATCATTAAATACTTTGTGGCTGTCCCTCGTCTCAGGCACGATGGATGTGAGTGCGGATCGTCATCTCTGCCCATAAACAGGTGTAATACGGGATTCCTCATTTACCTGGGCATCCATAAACATGCGAACTTAGCCCTGGGGCAGAGGTAGATCTGCGTGTGGTGCGGATCTCCCACAGCAGTGTGTGGGTGGCAGAGATATTAATTAGTAAAGCGGCTTACTTAGGAAACCCTTAGGTGAAACGGACCAAGACACTCTGTATTGCTGTTCAGGTGGTTCATTAAACATTGATCTAATCTTAAATTTCTGCTTTGAAAGGGCAGAAGTTGGCCAGGTTGGATGGGCTTGGAGTAACCTGGATTAGTGGAAAGTGTCTCTGCTCATGGTAGGGGTGGGACTGGATAAACTTTAAGGTCCTTTCCAACCCAAACCATTCTGTGATTCCATAGGTATTTCTAAGCATGAAAAGGGCTGCGGGATTAAAGTGAGTGGGAATTGAGTTGGGCTTTTTTCTGTGGGTTTTCTTTAAGAGGTGTGAATTTTCCTGAGCCTTCAGAAATTAAGAAGAGGTGGTTGGGATGAAGTAAAAAGATGGCAAATATGGAGGAAAATGAAGCAGGTCAGCAGACAGGAAAGAAACTTGAGAGGCTCTTTCTTCCCCATCCTATCTTTCTGCCCTTAGGGAAAAAAAGGCTTCAGAAGACCAGTGCAGAGGACCCAGGAACACACATAACACTCCCATCTCAGCTTGGTGTGCTGCTGGTTCTGGCCAAACCTTGGTACTTGCCAGTACATAAGGAAAGGAGGTTGTGAGACACAATGATACCCCTGAAAAGGATGTTATAGGGAGGTCCTTAGTCCAGGTGTCAGTCTGGGGAAGAGGTGCAGAATATTCTCTTTTCCTGGAGTTGTTGGGGGACATGCAGCGCATCCTACTACACCTAATGGCACAGTCCTCCAGGCAGCATTTACTTTGTCCTGATAGTGTCTCCCTGGTTTATGAAATTTCTTTTGTGGTGTTAATTTAGGGTGGAGTCAAATGATGATTTAACTCCTGAGCCTGCAGAGCAAAACTCAGAGGCCGAGGTCTGGTTCCTGAGGGGGTTGTTCCTGATCTCAGCTGTGTCTCGGTGGTATCCCAAAGTAAAAGCAATTTGTGACAGCACATCCCAGGCAGTTTTTAGTGTGTTTATTTTAAAAGTACATATCTTTGAATAAACTCCTTTCTGTTTCCTCCATCCACTTTGAACATGTCGTTAAAGTTCAGCTTTATCTCAATAAACTCCTGTGGTGCATTCATCCCAATTCAGGCTTTGATTTTTGTGTCAAATGTCTTTCTTGACACACATTTGGCAGTTGGACTTGGTGACTCAGAATTTGAATTGCAGACTCATGCAGCTCTTTTAGTTTAGCTGCTTCTTTTCTCTCTCCTTTTGTAGCTCCTCAGTGTGAGGAAGTGCTTTGTGCTACAGCACTTGTAACACTGACACATTTCTGTTAGTTAGAATTCCACTGAAAATTACCTTTTGCATCATAACATTGACAAAATAATCATTAGTTTGTCTGTCTGTGGGCAGTTTCTGACTGTAGGGATGAGGCAGGACTTGTACAGGAAGGTAAAGACAGTGGCAGGGTGAGGATTTTTGTCCAGTCAGCAAAAAGAAAGACTTCTGCCCATAAATTTGGGTTTATATTTTTTATCCTTGATTATCCTTTTCAGTATTTCTCCTTGCACATCTTGTCTCACTGCAGGCACAAAAGAAAAAAAAAAATCCCAGGTATCTGCAAAAACCTGGATGTGGTGTTTTCTAGCTGTACTGGAACACTCTTTGGAACCAGCTGTGGGTGTTACTGGACAGGTCTGAGGAAGGATCTGCAGCTTGTGCTCCAGCTGGGGAGGGGGAGAAAAAGATGATTTGAGATGTTACTTCATCAGGTCTATTGTGGAATGAGGTGGTTAAATCTTAACACAATGAAATTGAGAGATGATGGAAATACAAACTCAACGAGCGCACATTTAATAAATCTCACTTTGGAGATTGTTCTTCCTTTCAGAGCTGTAATGGAGAGTCACCAGCCAAACTGGAATGTTCCATAAAAACAGATTGTGCCTTTTTGTGAAGCACAACATGCCTGAGAACTATTTGTTATAACGTATGAGTCTGTGGACTTGAAAAGGTGTTGGTTTTAAAATCAGTCTGCATTAACAATTAGTGTGAAAAAGGTAGGCTCAGGTGTGAGTCGATCTCTGTTGATAAAAGTTTAACAGAAGTGTTGATGTGATGATAATTTCTTGCTGGAAGGTGTGGCAGTAGGTTGACCTTGGGTATAGTTTGTTGCTGTTAAGATTTCTGTGCAATCATAAAATCATTTAGATTAAAAGGGACCTTCCAAGGCCACCTCATCCAACCCTCTCCTCAAAGCAAGGCCGGCATTCAGACAACTCAGGTCGCCTGTGGTCTTCTGCTGTTCAGTTTGAATATCCCCAAGAATGGAAATTCTACTGTCTGGGCAGTACTTTTTCCTATTTTGGGGGTTGTGCGGAACTTTGTCGCTGTAGGATCCAGTGCAAAACACATCTGAAAATCTGCTCTGGGACCAAAAACTTGAAGTGCCACAGCAGTTTAAAGTGTGAGTTTACCTTGGTGAGTTTACCTAAATAGCAGGTCAGCTTGGGACTTTCCTGGCTGAGCACAGGATTGACCATTCGCTTCACGTTCCACCTGCAAGTGGTCCAAGCAGTTGCACTGTGGCTGTGGAGTGGACTCAGGAGCGTTGTCCAGGTGAATCCCCATCTGGTCAGGAGCCCCATGGAAGGCCAGGCATCACCTGCCTGGAGCTTGAGGAGCTCCAGAAGCTCCATTATGACTGGGTCAGACTTCCTTAAAAGTGGGGAAATCCATGCAGTCCTTTTTCCTTCCCATTTTTGTGACTGGGACCACGTCCCTTTTCCAGTGTCTGTCTGTTGGTGTCTGGCACTTTCAGTGCCCCTGTAAATGTCTCTGGGTTCTGGGTTGCTCTTTTTCACCAGGTGCTTGAGCCCTGGGCAGTGTCCATAGCCTGTGCCTTCCCTTTGATTTTTATTTTCCCCTCCTCCTGATTTCTGGAAACACCCTATTTATCCTGAAGCCTCTCAGCGAAGTAGGCCTAGTGCTGAGGACCAGTTTCCTGTAAAGTTTTGAGTTTTGTTTGCCTTATTTCTTTTGTTTTCCTGGGCAGAATCTGTTTCTTCTTTCCTTTTGCCTTCTACAATAATGCCCAGACTTTGTATGGATCACTGTGAGCTTTCCTAATCATTCCTTGTCCTCTTTACTTGTTTTTAAGCCAAAAGAAGACCCTAATGATAATAAATTAATTAAATTAATCTGCTCTAGCTGATCCTGTCTTGTTAGAGGGTTGGAGTAGATGATTTCCAGAGGTGCCTTCCAACCCCAGCTATTCCATGGGATTCTGTGAATGTGCAGATTTTTAGATTTTTTCGGTTTCCTCTCTGATATGAGGTAACCATCCAAACTGAGTACCTTCAGGCCAGGTTTGGTGGGGTTTTTTTGTTAGTAGAGCTGTTTAGCACTGTGTCCCAGAAAATGAAATAAAACTATTTGTAATCCTGTAATTGCACATGTGAACTTCTGTGCTGCACTTGTGGTACATCCTGTAGGAAAGCAGAGTATAAAGATGTTCAATACTTTATATATTTTTTTAATACTTTACATTTTTGTGGGGGTCTTGCCAAATGTTTCATAACATCAGGACACGATTTCTAGCTGGTGGTCTGGATTATGGCGGAAGCTGTGAGCCTTTGGAGCCAAGCTCAAAGGAAATCACTCCTTCCTTTTTTATTTTTTTAATTATTTTTTTTTTAAAGCTGTGGGTGTTGAAACGTAGTTTAGCGTGTCCAGAGATGGGAGCAGAGCTGGGAAGGGTCTGGAGCACAAAGAGAGGCTGAGGGAGCAGCAGGGCTCAGCCTGGAGAAAAGGAGGCTCAGGGGGGACCTTCTGGCTCTGCACAGCTCCCTGACAGAGGGGTCAGGTTGGGCATCAGGAGGAATTTCTTCATGGAAAGGGTGGTCAGGCCTTGGAAAGTGCTGTCCAGGGAGATTGGGAGTCCCCATTCCTGGAGGTGTCCGAGGAAGGCCTGGACGTGGCACTCAGCGCTCTGGGCTGGGGACAAGGTGGGGATTTGGCACAGCTTGGACTCGGTGGTCCTGGAGGGATTTTTCAACCTCTGGGATGCTGGGTAGAGACATGAAGAACTGGGGCAGACCGGGAAGCCTGGGCCTGCAGTGTCTGTCATTTGTTTAGTGTTTTCTGAGAGCTGGGTGTTCCTTTGGGATCAGTCACAAGATGATCTGTAATTCCTCAAGGGAAAACCCCACAACCTGGGACTGTTCTTAAACACAGCCACAGATATTTGTTCCTGAAGCACTAAGTGAGTATTCCTGAGAATAATTGCTGTTGGAGCATTTAGAGCCACGATTCTCCTGAATTTTAATCTTTCCTTTTAAACACAAGGAGAAATCATAATGATTGTGGTCGGAAAAAGCAGCATTTTCTGCTTGATGGCACTGGGAGGCTCCTAAATATGTGTAATTTCGGCTTAGCTCTCTCTGAAACAATCTCTTTTTGAAAGCAAAATGGTTTTAATGGTACAAATGTTACGTCCTTTTCAAAATTGTTTTGAGAAACAGATTCTTTCTCAAAATAACTGATAAAAAAATATTGAATATTGCTCCTTCAACCCCCGCTTTTGCCCACCAACAGGAGAGGAACAATTCACATGTCAGGTAATGCAGACATTTCTCTTGGAACCCTGAGCCTATTCTGAGACAAACGTGCAGCAAAACCTGGTAATTTTGAACATGTTTAAATTCGTTTTAGCTGCAAACCCAGGCTTGTTTCCAGAGTCTGTCCTATAAAATCCAGGAAGAGTTAAATCAGTTTGGAATACACAGAGCACGTGGGATGGATGAGATCCCGAGATCAGGGATCTTTCAGACTGGGGGACTTGCATCTTCCTTTCTGTCCTGAAGGAAACAAGCCACTTTATTTTTCCCAAAGACAAAAAGAAAATTAAAAAAACCAAGTTTCTTTTGGGAGCTGTGTCACTTGAACTTCCCTTTTTTTCTGAGCTATGTGACACCAAGGCCTGTTTTGGAAACAAGATACTTTGTTTTAGGGCTTCATCTCCAGCATTTCTGTTCACAGCAGACTGCTATCAGTCTGTTGTTTTATTGCTGAGGAATGAGAATCCCCCTGGGGAGCACATTCGGATCCTTACAAGCCAAGGGCATTAAGATTTAATTTTTCGTTCTGATGTGCACAGTATGTGCTGTCTGCAGTTACCATATGGACTAACAAAAGAAATTTCTTCACCTGGGAATTGGTGGAGTGGAGATCTCAAAAGCTTTTTCACCAGGTTTTGCAGTTGGTGACAAATCCAGGTCCTTGTGATTCAGGCAAAGGAGGGAAATAAATGTCTCGTTTTAATCCAGCTCTTTCTGGGGAATTCTTGCAGGTTTATTGCCAAGCCATGTGCCATAAACCTTGGCATTCAAGACAGTGGACCTCACAGAGCCCAGCCCAATGCAATTTTAGAGAAAGTGTTTACATCCATCACTAAGGTGAGTCACACTTCAAATTCCTCCTCCATTCCAAAGGGAATGGAGGCCTGGAAGTGTCACGGGGGGGGCTTTTTGCTTCCACTTTTCTGGTTTGAGATGCACATTTCACACTGTGCATCCATGAGTGGGCTCATTCTGGTTTTACTTTGCCTTTGGCTTGTCCTTGTGGTAGCAAAGTAAATTCCCTGTACAGCTGAGCCATGTGTGTTTCCATCTTTGGAATACAAATGTTCCCCTTGTAGACAGGTCTGAGCTTCTTCCTTTGGTTCCCTGCCTTTGGTCCAAGTTGTACCGTGGGGATTCTTGGTTTAACAAGGAATTTCCCAGCATCTGCCACTTTTATTGGGAAAGTGTTCCTCTTTTTCTTGAGCTCAGTTCCTTTTCTGATTTTACTGATTTTATTGTGAATGTCTTCCTCTCATTTTTGCCATTTACTGTGAACCCAGACAGCAGTCATCAGTGGAAGTGGGTTATTCAGGGAAGTGTTGAGTCAATGAAGTATGTCCAGATGAAGGGCAGGACATTTAATGGTGGCAGGAGGTGTTTCTTTGGGTTGTTTCCTGGCCCTTCCTTCCCTTAAGCTCACGGGCCTACACCACTACAGAATTACAGAATCCCACTGTATTTTATTCAATATTGAATAAGTGCAATAGAATTTCATTAAAGATAACAAAATGGAAGGTTTTCTGTTGAGATTTGGTGATGCTGAACCTCATCTACTGGAGCAGATAAAGGGAAATTCTATAAAAACCTCAAAAAACTTGCCTTGTGGGAACATTAAAGTTTTGAGGCATTTGGAATGCCGTGTGAACTGAAAAATCCCCAGAATCTGATGCCCTTTGTTGGGAGAACTTTAATGTAGGGGATGTCCTTGAAATTAATGTTTAGAAAACCCAGGAGGTGTCACAGGCTGTGCAGAATTTGTCTGGCTTATGAAACCTTTCACTGTCCCAGTGTGCTGTGGCTTCTGTTGGGTTTGGAGAGTCAGGCTGGGGGTGGCCCTGGTGCAGGGGAAGGATTTCACTGCTGCTCTGAGCTGGGAGCTCTGAATTCCCCTTGGAGGCAGGTGCTTTCCCAGTGCCCCAGCCATTAAATCCCAGGAAGGTGCTAAGAGATGTGGTGTGGTAGAGTGACAGGGCAGTCGTGGTCTCAAGGCTGAAAATCCAATTACTCTTGGTTTTGTTTTTCAGCTGGACAGACTGATGATTTTGTATTAAATCAGCATTCTGCGTAGCTTTCGTGGTTTGTACGTAACTCAAATAGTAAAATGTGTTTATCATCTTTCAGTGGTAGAGCTCCCTGGCAGAGCTGGTCTGAATTATCTCACTCCTGGGCCATTGTAGAGGGAGTTACCAGGTTTGGTTCACTTTGATAAATCCATTTGTGTTCATTCAGACAAAATCCCAGTAGAGTTCCCAGGTGGAGAACAGGAATATATTACATCTATATTTGTCATGGAAGTGTTTCAGTGTTCAAATATATTTTCATTTATAAACTTTGATAACAGAAATACCACAGTTTCTACAATGCCCTTTTGGAATATACAAATATCTACTGTGTTAAACCAACTCTTACTTTAAAGTTTCCCTGTCCTTGCTGTGAGTAGCAACCCTTAAACATCTTCAGCTTTGCTCCTCCTGAGTTCTGGGCTGCTTGAATTGTTGTGCAGCTTTAAAAGGTAGGACAGGAGACTTTACAGCTCCTCCCCCCAAATTAACGCTGAACAGTCACATTCTTTGTTTTAAGGTGCTGTCAACTGATGAAATAGGTGAGGAAATGCTCAACCAAAACCACTCTGAGTAATTAAGTAATTAGTGGCTTATGAAGGTTAAACCTGAATGACCATTTGTGGCAATGGATTCTTGCTTCCAGACTCTCTATGGTCCCTTCCTGGAGTGCTTTTTGTTATCTGTGCATTATTTCTGTCACAATGCAGGACTGCAAGTAGGTTGAGGAGTGGGAGAAATGACATTTGTTTCATTTTCCTTCAGTCTCCAGATGGAAAAAGGTTAGAAGGCTTGTCCAAGCAGCTGGACTGGGATGTCCGAAAGATCCAGCGCTGGTTTCGGCATCGGAGGAACCAGGACAAACCCACCACCCTCACTAAATTTTGTGAGAGCATGTATGTGTGTGCAGAGGGGCTTCATCTTAGAGCTCTGGCTGTGTGTTCTCCTCTAGCTGGGCCTGGGGGCAGCTGCTCTGCCAGACCAGGGCCGAAATCCGTGTACAAGCAAACGGGGGCAGTTAAAGGAGGTTTTAAAATTGTAAAATATTAAAATTGTAAAATATTTTGTGGGCGTGCCTGAGAGACCAGAATGGGGTACAGGAGTCAGTGCTGAGCAGCTTTAGATGCTGGGCCAGCTCCTTCATGGCACTTGAGAGCGTGTGTGTGTGCTCACGTGTGTCCATATCCATGTGTGTGTGCACACGTGTGTGTCCATGCCCACGTCTGTGTGCACACGTGTGTGTTTGTGTGTCCATGTCCATGTCTGTGTGCACACGTGTGTGTTTGTGTGTCCATGTCCATGTCTGTGTGCACACGTGTGTGTGTTTGTGGGTCCATGCCCATGTCTGTCTGTGTGCACACGTGTGTGTGTTTGTGTGTCCATGCCCATGTCTGTCTGTGTGCACACGGGTGTGTGTTTGTGTGTCCATGCCCATGTCTGTGTGCACACGGGTGTGTGTTTGTGGGTCCATGCCCATGTCTGTCTGTGTGCACACGTGTGTGTGTTTGTGTGTCCATGCCCATGTCTGTGTGCACACGTGTGTGTTCGTGTGTCCATGCCCACCTGTGTGCACACGTGTGTGTTTGTGTCCATGCCCATGTCTATGTCTGTGTGCACACGTGTGTGTGTGTGTCCATGTCTGTGTGCACACGTGTGTGTTCGTGTGTCCATGCCCACCTGTGTGCACACATGTGTGTGTTTGTGTCCATGCCCATGTCTATGTCTGTGTGCACACGTGTGTGTGTGTGTCCATGCCCATGTCTGTGTGCACACAGGTGTGTGTGTGTGTGTCCATGCCCATGTCTGTGTGCACACGTGTGTGTTTGTGTGTCCATGCCCATGTCTGTGTGCACACGTGTGTGTTTGTGTGTCCATGCCCATGTCTATGTCTGTGTGCACACGTGTGTGTTTGTGTGTCCATGCCCATGTCTATGTCTGTGTGCACACGTGTGTGTGTTTGTGTGTCCGTGCCCATGTCTATGTCTGTGTGCACACGTGTGTGTGTTTGTGTGTCCATGCCCATGTCTATGTCTGTGTGCACACGTGTGTGTGTGTGTCCGTGCCCATGTCTGTCTGTGTGCACATCTGTGTGTGTGTCCATGCCCATGTCTGTGTGCACACGTGTGTGTTTGTGTGTCCATGCCCATGTCTGTGTGCACACGTGTGTGTGTGTGTCCATGCCCATGTCTGTGTGTGTGCACACACGTGTGTGTGTTTGTGTGTCCATGCCCATGTCTGTGTGCACACGGGTGTGTGTGTGTGTGTCCATGCCCATGTCTGTGTGTGTGTGCACACGTGTGTGTGTTTGTGTGTCCATGCCCATGTCTGTGTGTGTGCACACACGTGTGTGTGTTTGTGTGTCCATGCCCATGTCTGTGTGCACACGTGTGTGTGTGTGTCCATGCCCATGTCTGTGTGCACACGTGTGTTTGTGTGTGTCCATGCCCATGTCTGTGTGCACACGTGTGTTTGTGTGTGTCCATGCCCATGTCTGTGTGCCCACGTGCCCACACTGGGTGTAAATCCCCTGGAACACCCCTGCACTCTCTGCTCCCGCCCGGAGCTCGTTCCCGTTCCCACAGGAACGACCTTCTGGCTTTCCCAGTTACAGACACTCCTTGGCTTCCTTTTCTTCTCTGTTCAGTCCATTCTTTGTTCCCTGTTCCCCCCATGCTCCTGCAGTTTTCTTTGTAGTGCTGTAGAACCTCAGTATTTTTTCCTGACTTATTTCTCCTCTGCTGCTTTCTTTCCTTTCCAGTAACTTTCAATTCTTCCCCCAGTATGGTTTTGTCTACTTAAAGCCACAAGGTAAGAGGGACAAATACATACATTAGGATACCTCTGGATAACAACAACTTTGCTTGTTGTTACCTTGTTGTCTCTTAAAGCATATGAATGATGCATGTTCACCCTGAATTTCAAACTTGGCTGTTGATGCAAGCTCATGGGTGGTGTGAAAACTCTTCAATAGGTTTATCTGACCTGAAATGTTTAGAAATGAAGGTGGGTGAAAGCTTTTCAGGTGTCAGATTTGGGGGTTCTCCCAACTATTTCAATTAACTTTACAAATGTTAGCCAGAAGCTGCTTCTATGTCCTAAGTTTATTTTTTACTTCTTTTTCCAGGTGGAGATTTACATTTTATTTAAGTATATTTTTTTATGGAATCAGGTTTCTCTGGACGGTGAGTTGCTCTGTTACCCCTGTTGTTGTTCTGTGTGGTTGCAGCTGAATGATCCCTGATTTGGGATCCTGGGAGTTCTGTTAAAGACCTTCCACACACTTTAGGGAAGCTTCTATACAGATATGTCATTTTGGAAATAATAGAAAATTACTTGTCATGTTACCCCAGAATGCTGGAAAAAACAAGGTGGGGTTTGGGTTTTTTTGCTATGGAGAGCTGCTGCTTTTTTTTTCTCCTCTCCCTCTTGAAGGGATACAGGTTCATCTCCTTGGGTCTTTGTTATTATTAGAGCTGTATGATTATTCTAGAAATTTCCATTGCAGCAGAAGTCACATTGGCAGCACAAATTAGATTTTAAATCACTAGGGTTTTTTACAATAAATGTAGTTTGAATGGCAGAATGAAGGTAAAATTTCAGTGAAGCAATGCTGTAGTGTCAGGTGCCTTTAGGTGCTGGGGAGGAAAACACCCAGTACAAACTGGGGTTTCATAGAACTTCTTATTTCTATATAATAAAAAATTACCTGTTTCCTTTAGGCACCCTGGTTTTGGGACACACGACAGTGCTGGTACAACTACCCTTTCCAGGTATGAGAGAAACACCTCCTAAACTCCAACTTTTTTGACAATTAGAGTTTTTATTTTTGTTATTGATACTGGATTAAAACTCTGGCATTTACTCTTTGTGCCTTTACATCCTGGTTAGGTTTGGCAACAGCAAGGTTTCCTCAGATACATCTGACTCATAGTCACTTTATGTTTACTTGCTGCTGAGATTATTAAAAGTGGGAGAAAAAGGCATAAAATCATAGTGGTAATTTATTTATTTACTGCATAGAGGCCCACAGTCTGTTCCAGAGCCTGGTTTTCCTACTCCAAGAGGCTTCAGCAGGAGTTGTAAATATTGACAAGGGAATTTACTCCTTTGGAAGAAAGCTCAAACACAATAATATTTGTGTGAGTAAGCCTGGAGTAAAATGCCTGTTGCTTAAGCTTGTTTTTATTAAACCTGAACGATTTAACTTGTGCCTCAGCTATTCTGGAGGAACAAAGTGGGTTGGAAAAGGAGGAAGGAAAAAAGTGGTTTTAATGTAAATTTTGAATTCCTTTGTCTTGTAACTGTGCTATCTCTGTGTGTTTTCCAGCCTCTTACATCCAGGCTTTATTATTACTATATCTTGGAGCTGGCCTTCTACTGGTCCCTCATGTTTTCTCAGTTTACAGACATTAAACGGAAGGTGAGATGAACCAGAATTGCATTAACCACGCAATAGCTATAATAAAAATAATAATAAATAGATAGGACTAACAAAAAAATGGGCGTGTGCCTGGCCAGCAAAGCCAAAATGTAGTGATAACTATGTTTTTTCTTCATTTACACCTTTGTGAGCCTCCCCTCTCCAGTAAGCACTATGCAGTTCTGGGAAAAAGGGGGGAGCAAGGCTGACCTGCAGCCTTGGGTATCCTTGAGTTCCTTTCGCCTTCCAGGGGAAAGAACAGCATCACTCAATACCTCCCAATCAAAAGTTAACAAATCATTCCCAAAATTAGATTTAACTGGAAGGCTTGCAAGAAAACGAGCTGCTCAAAGCAGTACTTGCTGAAGCTGCTGAGGAAATGGCAAACGCTAAGGCAATAATAAATGGGGTTTTGAAAGGAATTTCTCATCTGTGTGAGGAGCAGATGATGAGTGGTTGCAGTTGCTCAGATCTAATTCTGTCACGCTGCGTTCCAGGATTTGGTTATTGTTGCTGTTGGAGAACAGTCCCCAGTAAATCCTGGCTTATTGCTTCCTTTACATGAGCCACAAAGCAGCAAATTATCCCAATTTTTGCATTGGCTGTTAAAAAAACCAAATTTACCTAGGCTTTTTTCTGTGCTGAAATATTAGTGAAGCACTATGGAATACAGTGGAGCTGCAGACAGGGAGTGATGAACAACCTCTGGGACTCTGTAATGGTTAATTTTGACTTTATCAAGTGGATGACATTCCCCAGCGCAGCAGGGGGAGGTACAGGAACCTGGGGGCTGAAGTGCAAACCAGCCCTGAATATTGGGCATTGTAAACATTTTTTGTTCTTCTGGTTCTTTCTGGTGTTCTCTGCCTGCTCTGCCCTGGCAGGGTTTGGTCACTGACAGCACTTAAATGTGTGCCAGGAGCTGAGGGGACGAGCAGTGTATCTGTAAAACCATAAGGAGCCAAAAATAAGGGTCGTCTTGTCCTCTGAATCATTCTATGGGGTCTGCAGGTATAGTTGTGTGTGTGCCAGAGAGACTGTGCTGATCCCTGAGCAGGCAGAGCTCTGACTTGAGCAGCACCAAAGCTGAGAGACCTTTTTGGAAGCTTTTGTGGAGACGGTGGGAGTGCGATGAGCTGGGCTTGCTGTGGAGTCAGACCCTGAACCGAAAGAATCCTGGGACCCTGGTGACTCAGTTGGGTGGCTCTGTTCCAAACTTTTGCATTTGTGTGATGGCCAAAGAGTCTTCATTCGTAGTTTTCCTGTTTCCAGGACTTCCTGATCATGTTCGTCCATCATTTGGCCACAATCGGACTCATCACGTTCTCGTACATGAATAACATGGTGCGGGTTGGAACTCTGGTGCTATGCCTCCACGATGCTTCAGATTTCCTCTTGGAGGTGATTTTCCTTTCAAATCTTTGCATCCCTAATGCTGGTGTGATCTCAGGGGAACAAGCTGACATTCCCATTCTTGATAAACTGCATTAAATGTGCCATGGAATTTGTGCTGCTGACCAGAAAAAGCTGACAAAGCCTTGTCAGCTTTTCCTCCAAACTTCTTGAGTGGTGAGAGTCACAGAACCATGGAATGGTTTGGGTTGGAAGGAACCTTAAAGATCATCCAGTTCCACTGTCCCAGGTTGCTCCAAGTCCCATCCAACCTGGCCTTGGACACTTCCAGGGATGGAGCAGCCACAGCTTCTCTGGGCACCCTGTGCCACAGCCTCAGCACCCTCTCAGGGAGGGTGATCATATCCTCTGGCAGTGGGAAGCCATTCCCTCTTGTCCTGTCACTCCAGGCCCTTGTAAATAGTCTCTCCCATTGTTCTTGTAGGACCATATAAATAATAGTATAAAAATAGTAATGCAATATAATAATCCCTCTTTGTTCCAAACTGTACAAATGTGATGGAGAGTTTCTTGCAGCTCTCCAGCTGGGTAATTACAGGCATGCACAAAGGGAGTAATATTGGCATGTTTCTTGTCTCTTGTAGGCTGCAAAACTGGCCAATTATGCCAAGTACCAACGCCTGTGTGATGCTTTCTTCATGCTTTTTGGGGTTGTGTTCATCGTGACCCGGCTGGGCATTTACCCTTTCTGGTAAGCACCTGGAGCTGGGAGGTCTTGGTTGTTCTCCCAATCCTTTCAGCAGAGCCTTTGTTTTAGACTTTTCCCAAGCATCCCAGCTGTCCCTCGAGGCAGCCTGAAGCTGCACAAGGCCCAAGTGCTCTTTGGGGCAGGAGGTTTGAGTAGGCACATGAAGAAATCTCTCCCCAGTCAGCTGAGGGACTGGGAGAAGAGTCCAGAATCCCATTCACAGCTGCCCCTCCCCTGCTGCAGTGATGACAGAGTCAGCCAGAATCTGCTCTGAGAGGCTTGAAGGATTCTTTGCTTCTCTGAAGAAGTTCTAGAAATAATTACAAGTGAGGCACAGTCTCTTGAGGTAATTTTTGTTTGTATCTGGCTTAGTCATCACTGCAGTTTCTGATTCTTATGACACTTCTGTCCTGTCCTTGTGTCGTGACTGTTCAGAGCCTGAAATAGGTCTGAGGTTTCTTGGGAGGTAAAACCCTGGATAAATGGCTTAGAGAGAATCATCCCATAAGGAGATTCCCTCTCACCTCAGTAGGTCAGACCTGGAGAGGTGCTTTGGTTGATGAGCTGTTGTCTGTTTATTGTGTGTGGTGACAATTTGGTTACACCATTTTACTGCATGTATTTATTTCCATGGACACCTGGCACTCCCATTCTTTTTGGGTGCCTGGTAGGCAGCAACAATCCTTTCACTTTAGGATCAGGCTTGCAGTTAAAGCTCTTGCTTATTTTCCAGTAAATGCACCAAAGGACTCTGGATGAAGAAGAGCTTTAATTCTTTTTTCTTCGTAGGCTCCTTCCAGAGACAGACAAGAGAGTTGTTTTTGCAGCTGCTGTCTGTCATGAGGGGATGCCCTTACCTCACACCAGTGCTCAGCATCCTGTAAATCTTTAATGTGTTTTCCACTGGCTCTAATGTCACTCCTCAGCTTTGTAGAGGAATCTGGCAAGCTGCAGCAGTACTGCAGACCCTGTGCTGTTTCACTTCATGTGTATTCCCTCCTGTAATTAGTAATGTAAAATATCAACAGATCTCTGGAATTGCATTTAATTCCTTCATAAACCTGCTATGAGTTAAATATTTCTGGAGCTGCCTTTTGGGGGATTTTGGTTCTTGTTTGAAAGGCTTGTTTTGCTTTTCTTGTGAAATGTTAAAAGCTGTGTGAAATTAATGTGGCTGTTAAAGGTCTCTCCATACCTCTCTGCATCATAAAATCTAAAGTGTTTATTAAATTGCTGAAGGACTGGCAATAACTCCCAGCAACAAGAACAGCAAAACAGTAATGAAAGAAACACAAGACGTGGGCTATAAAGCAGTTTTGAGTCTTCCAGCCTGGCCAGAGGAATCTGTAAAACTCCAAAGGAGGAGAAGAGCACCCAGGGAGGGAGGGAGGCCTTCTGGGAACAAAATTCCTTCCTGATCCCAGAATCCTTGAGATTGGAAAAGCCCTCCAAGACCATGGAGTCCAACCTGTGACCCAATCCCCACCAGAGCACTGAGTGCCATGTCCAGTTGTTCCTTGGGCACCTCCAGAGATGGGGACTCCAAACCTCCCTGGGCAGTGCCTTCCAAGGCCTGACCTCCCTTTCCATGAAAAAATTCCTCCTGATGTCCAGCCTGAACCTTTCTTGGCACATCCTGAGGCCCTTTCCTCTTGTCCTGTCCCTGTTCCCTGGGAGCAGAGCCTGATACCCCCCCCCAGCTGCCCCCTCCTGTCAGGGAGTTGTGCAGAGCCAGGAGGTTCCCCCTGAGCCTCCTTTTCCCCAGCTGTTCCCAGCTCTGGATGTGCTCCAGCCCCTCAATATCCCTTGCTGTGAGGGCCCAGAACAGGACACAGCCTCACAGTGCCCAGCACGGAGGGACAGTGCCCATGCTATTTCTGATACGATTTTTGATCTTTAAATCCGTGTGAAAGCTGCCCAAGCAGGAAGGTGTTAACGGTTGTTTTGGTGACCAGAGCAGCCTGACATCACTTCCTGTGAAGTTGTTATAAATAAATGCTTGTGCTTTGGAGAAGAAAATTGGCAGCAGATCCGTGTGTGTAACCAAATTGCAGCACATTCACATGTTCTGTTTGTTGCTCAGTTCAAATGTTCCTAATGAGCTTTACTCAGTCTCCTGACTCTGGCAGGAGCAGAGCAGCAGATGCTCAGTGAGACACAAACCCTGTTGTGCATCTGGCCTGACACCTCCAGTCAGAGCTGGAAGCCCTGCACCAGCACAGCCGATCTGAAATGTGTTTGTGGATCTCTTTAAGGATTTTGAACACAACCCTGTTTGAAAGCTGGGAGTTGATCGGTCCCTACCCTTCCTGGTGGCTGTTCAACGGGCTCCTGGTGATCTTGCAGGTCTTGCACATCATCTGGTCTTACCTCATCATCCGCACGGCCTCCAAGGCCCTGGTGCGAGGCAAGGTAAGACTCAGGGAGGCTTCTGGGTCCTCTTTCGTACAAGCCCTATTAAGGAATCATGAGAAACTGGGCTTTTCAATGAGGGCTGGTGTTGGTTTTCGCGGGACTTGTGTCGGGAGTTCACAAAAATGGCAGTTTTTTACCTTGATTGCTCTCTACTTTTGAGTCCCCAGGTGTGTTCAGAGGCAGGGAGTCTCTCCTGGGCAGGCAGGGAAATAACTCAATTTTCCAGTACATTCAAATGTCCTAAAATAGCGATTATGGCAGACTTGTTACACACTCTGGAGTTTAAGGTGGTAGCAGGCTCTCTTTTGGACAACAGGATGAACGTACAGAATGTTTCTCAGCTTCACTTGGTCCTTGGGATGCGTTGGGGATTGTGCATCTTCACTGGCTTCTGTCTGCCAGTGCAGGCACTGAGCTCCAGCACTCAGGGAAAGGGTTCCCAGGGGGGCAGTGAGGTTTGCTGGTTGTCAAAAATCACAGAATGGCCTGGGTTGGAAGGGACCCTAAAGATCATCGAGTTCAAGGCCAGGTTGGACAGGGCTTGGAGCAACCTGGGATACTGGAAGGTGTCCCTGCCCATGGCAGGGGGTGGAACAAGGTGAGCTTTAAGGTCCTTCCAATCCAAACCATTCCACGATTCTCTGAATCAAAATGCTTTTTCCTCTCAGATATTGATATTCTGATCTGGGTTTCTCTGACAGCTCTGCATTATTTTGTGTTTGACTTCAGCTGCCCCTACACATGGAATGTGGCCTTGAAAAATAGAAATATTTGGGTTCACTCTGGGGGCCAGCAAGTTTCAGGGTACGAGCTCTTAATCTGTTCCCCACAGCTGCTACTACAAATGCCTGATTTTCATTCTCTGCAGCTGTTTCTGTATCCTGAGTTCTACACCTTTTCCCTTTCCTTGGTTCTCTCCTGTCCAGGTGACCTAGCCAGAGAAAGGACTCTAAGCTCTGTCTTCTTCATTCTTTTCTCCTTTTCTCTGTGCCAGATTGGAGCTGGACAGTTTCACCCTGTGCATGTAAGTGTGACCTGTGGTTCTGTTCGTTCACTGAAACACGTCTGTGTCGAGGCCAAGACAAAAGCAGAGCCCTGGTCTTGGGGTTTTGGTGCCTTCTCCTTCTCTCCCTGGTCCAGACAGAGTGCTAAAATATTGTTTTTTCCAAAGGTCAGAGCAGTGTCCTGGGGTCTGTTCTTAGCTGCTGTCACCTGCCTGCACAACCTTCACTTTCTGCTGTTACACACCCACACACTCCAGTTTCTGTCTTTGCTCCTCATCAGCACCGCACTGAGGAGGAGAGGGCAGAAGGAATTCACGCCTTTTTGTGAAAAGGAGTAAAACAGTCACTTCTCCCCCAAGAATGGGAAAATTTCCAAGGGATTTCTGCTTCCTTCCAGTGACCCTTTGAACATTCAATATAGCAGGAGATTGGGGAAAGATAGCAAAAGTTCTGGCAACAGGCAGAAGCCAGGACATCCAACAAGTTCCTGCAGATCATTAACTTCACCTGGCTTCCAGCCAGATCTTCCCTGGAGTTCAACCACTTCCTGCTGCTGGAGAGCCCTAACCCTGACTCCAAGAGAGCAGAGCGGAGTGAAATCCTGGAATCCTTGGAAAGCTGCAAGCCAGAGTGCTGGCACGTGGAGTTACTGAGGGCTGTTGGCTGCAGAGGGAGGGGAGTGAGGAGAGTGAGGAGCTGCCTTGGGCAGAGCAGGGGCCGCTCCCCAGGCCCAGCTCGCGCTGGGGAGGTTTGGCTCTGGCACCTGCCACCACCCAAGGCGTGTGTTTGCAGTTGGGGCCGGGTTTATGGGCTCTTCCCTTCCCCTTCTGGCTCTGCAGGGCTGGAGCAGGGCCCTGCTGTGGCACTTGGGGCAGCTGGCACCAAAGTCCTCCTGGGAAGGTTCAAAATCCACATGAAAGTCAAACTGAGCTGGATTTGCAGCCAGTCTCTAAGGCATAAGTCTGTAAGCAGATCTGGATCCCTGGGCTGAGACTCCTCCTGTTCTGAGCGGGTGTTTGCTGGATCAGACACTGCCTTTGTTCTCCATCCCTCTGTCCAAACAGGCTCCTGGTCCTAAATGGGATCTCCCAGATGAAGCACAGGCTGTGGAAATGGAGGTGCTTTGTTCGAGCAGTGATGTTATAAATAAAGCTGGTTAATTTTTAAAATAGCAAAGCTGCTCCTTGTAGGACAAAGTGTTCTCTCTCAGACTGACACCTTCCTGGTTTTTGGTTGTCGGACCTACTTGTGATTGTGGCATGAGAAAATTTTGCTTCAAAACAAATTATTTAGAAAAATGGTCTTTAACTGATCTAGAGAGGAGCTCTTGGAAGACAAGAACAATGCCAGATCTGTAATACAATCTGATCTGCTGAGAGCAAGAGTGAAGTGCTTTCACAGATATTCAGAATATTTGGAAAATGGAACTCATCTTTACAAATTGTCTTTTTCAGTGTCTGTGTCTTGTTCCTAATGTGATGACAGGCTCCTTCTTGGGAAGTTGAACTGACCAAGACTCAAATGTAGGAGGTAGATGTGAGTGAAGGTGGTTCATCACATGGACACAACCTTCTAACTGCTGGTTTCTGTCAATTTTTCAACTCCCCTTCTCCTCTCCCACTACCCAATTCCACTGGCAATGTTTAGGTATCCAAGGATGACCGCAGTGACGTGGAGAGCAGCTCCGAGGAGGAGGATGTGACTTCCAACAGCACAAAAGGAATTTTCAGCACTTCCAGTAACGGTTCCAACCGCCTGAACGGCCATGTGGCCGGTGGCCAGTGGACAGGAGAGGAGTAAGGCCCTGGGCTGGCCTTGAGCAAACACGAACTTCTCTTTCAATATCTAGTTGTGTTGAGCTCCACATTCCCAAGTGATCTTTAATCAAAAACCCCTTCCCCAGAAACCTCCAGCAGACCCGAGACGGGCACAACCCTGACCAATCAGAGGCTTTGCACGGCACAAGGGATGAAGCCAAAGACCGGGGCAAAAACAAAGCTGCAGATTTGAATTCAAGCCATTTTGTACTTCAGAAGTACCAAAAGCCACCCCTGAGTCCTGTTGATATTTGCAGAGGTGTCTTTGTCTTTGACAAACTGGCTTTTACTGGGATCAGCTCAAGGCAGAGCAGGTTTAGACCGCGGAGTTTGGTGCCACTCAGTGACGGTTCACTCCAGGCAAGTGCAGCCGCTCTTGATGCAGTCCAGAAGCCACTTCAGAGCATGGAGAATGCAGGTTCCATATCCCAACTGCCCTGGGTGAGGCAGAGACTCTTCTCCCAGCCAAGCTTTGAACTGTGCTGCCCCGGAACCACTGCTCTGCCTCGCCCCAGGCTGCTGGGGAGGTCCCAGCTGCTCATCTCTGCTGTCACCAGGGACCAGGCCAGCATCTGCTGCCTCTTTTGGTGCTGCAAACCCCCTCTGAAGTCTTGACCAAAGCCTTCTGCAAGGGGAGAGGGGGGGTGGTTTATTGCCCCTGAGACAACCAGCACAATCCAGGCCTTTTAATTGTTTTCTTCCTGTTGAAATTGTGGTTTTGAAGACTTCTCTAGACCTGCTGGATTCAGTTGGCTAAGCCAGGATCAGAGGGAGGATCAGAACTGGTGGGCTGGGTTTAACTCTCCAAAAAATGAGATGTTTTGTTCCTGTACTCTGAGACAAGTGATTGTTGCTGCTCTGATGTTAGAGCTGTGGAGGAACCTGGGGCTGGAAGAGCAGCCACACTATGGGCTTTGCTTCTCTTTTTTTATTCAATGGTACTTGGGGGCAATGAAACAATCAATCAGGAGCAGAATTTTGGAAACTTCTCAAGTTGTTACCATTTTATACTGTTGTTTACTCTTATCTCCAATTAAAAGTTGCTTCAGAAACTTGGGGTGATGTGTTTCATCTTGAGGAAATAGAACAGAGGACAGGGTCTGTCCCTTGGCTGTCCCTGAGCACCTGAGCTGCTGCAACTTTCTGGAAGGACAGAATAGAGGTGATGAACTCGTGGAAGGTTTCCCTGCCCACGGAAGGGGGGTGGAACCGAGTGACCTTTGAGGTTCCTCCCAGCCCAGCCCAGTCTGTGACTTGGGGGACACCACACAGCACCACACCATCCACTTTCACAGGGGTTTTATTGCGCTCCATCTGCCTCCCCCAGCCCAGGGGAGACCGGGAACGCGGGGCCAGTCGCAGCTCTTGGGGCCAGTCGCAGCTCTCGGGGCCGGTCCCAGCTCCCAGGGCCGGTCCCAGGGTGGGCTCAGCTCTCGGGGCCGGGCGCGTTCTCCCGCTCGCGGCGGCGCTGGAGAATCCGCTGGACGCGGACGCTGCACAGGTACCCGGCGTACACCGTCAGCAGCATCATGGAGCCCGAGAACGCCTTGTAGCCAAAGTCTGCCAGCTGCTTTCTGGACACCATAGCTGCACCTGCGAGACAGACACGGAATCCCAGGATAGGCAGGGTTGGAAGGGACCTCTGGAGATCATCCAGTCCAACCCCCCCTGTGTCCAGGCACAGTCACCCAGGGCAGGTGGCACTGAAATGTGTCCAGGTGGGCTTGGAGTGTCTCCAGAGAGGGAGACTCCCATAACTCCATGGGCAGCTGTTCCAGTGCTCTGACCCCCATGGAAAGAAGTTCTTCCTCATGTTGAGGTAAAACTTCCTTGTGGTGTAATTTATGGCTGTTGCTCCTTGTCCTGTTTCTGGGCATCACCAGAAAGAGTCTGGCACCATCCTCTGACCCCTTGGAGATACTTATATGTATTCATAAAATCCCCTCTCAGTCTTCTCCTCTCTAGACTAACCAGGACCAGCTCTCAGAGTCTCTCCTCAGAGAGATGCTCCAGATCCCTCAACGTCTTTGTGGCCTGCACTGGACCCTCTCCAGCAGCTCCTTGTCTGTCCTGTTGTGAGGAGCCCAGAACTGGACAGAGCACTCCAGATGTGCCTCTCTAAGGCCAAGGGGCAGGATCCCCTCCCTGACCTGCTGGCCACGCTCTTCCCGATGCATCCCAGGATCCCACTGGTCCTCCTGACCCCAGGTCACTCTGCCAGCTCATGGGCAACTTGTCACCCACCAGGAACCCCAGGTCCTTCTCCACAGAGCTGCTCTCCAGCAGATCACCCCCAACCAGTGATGGTACTTGGGGCTATTCCTCCGCAGGTGCAGGAGCCTGCACTTGCTCTTGTTGAGCCTCATTATTCTACTAAATCACTAGGTTTCTGTTTGCCCAATTCTCCAGCTGATGGAGGCCCTGCTGAACGGCAGCGCAGCCTTGGGGTGGATGAGCCACTGCCCCACGTTTCGTATCATCACCAGACCTGCTCAGGGTACATTCGATCCTTTCATCCAGGTCGGTGATGAACACGTTGAATGAGAATGAGCCCTGCAGCGGTCCCTGGTGAACTCACTGACTACGGGCCCCCAAGAAGGCGGCGGTGAGCGGGGCCAAGAGCGCGGATTCGCCTGTCCAGTCCATCATCCGCTCCATCATCCCCTCCATCATCCCGTCCCGTCCCGTTCCCCCGCACTCACCGCTCCCATCCCGTCCCGTTCCCCCGCACTCACCGCTCCCGTCCCATCCTGTCCCATCCCGTTCCCCCTCACCGCTCCCGTTCCCCCTCACTCACCGCTCCCGTTCCCCCGCACTCACCGCTCCCATCCCGTCCCGTTCCCCCGCACTCACCGCTCCCGTCCCATCCTATCCCATCCCGTTCCCCCTCACTCACCGCTCCCGTCCCATCCTGTCCCATCCTGTCCCATCCCGTTCCCCCTCACTCACCGCTCCCATTCCATCCCGTCCCCCCTCACTCACCGCTCCCATCCCATCCCGTCCCATCCCATCCCGTCCCATCCCGTTCCCCCTCACTCACCGCTCCCGTCCCCCCTCACTCACCGCTCCCATCCCATCCTGTCCCATCCCGTTCTCCCTCACTCACCGCTCCCGTTCCATCCCGTCCCCCCCACTCACCGCTCCCGTCCCATCCTGTCCCATCCCGTTCCCCCTCACCGCTCCCGTTCCCCCTCACTCACCGCTCCCGTTCCCCCGCACTCACCGCTCCCATCCCATCCCGTCCCATCCCGTTCCCCCTCACTCACCGCTCCCGTTCCCCCTCACTCACCGCTCCCGTTCCCCCTCACTCACCGCTCTCGTCCCCGCTCCGCCGCGCTCCCGGCCCGCGTCACGTGGCTGTCACGTGCCTCGTGTCGTCACGTGTGCCGCTGTCACGTGTGGCCGCCGGCGGGCGCGGGAAGCCCGCGCGGTGAGCGCAGCGCCCCCTGGCGGCGGCGCCGCCGCCGTGCCCCCTCAGGAGCCGCTCTCGCCGCCATCGCCGCCCGCACGGGCCTCCCTGCACGACCCCGCCCGCGGCTCTCCCTGTCTGAGGTGCGGCGCCGGCAGCCCGCAAGGGACAGTCCTTGGCCGCGCATGGATGGAGCCGAGGCTCTCCGGGCCCTGCTGCAGCGCTGAGCCTCGGAGGCGCGGTGCCATCCCAGTGGTCATGGTGGCTTCACAAGGGCTGTGGTGCCATCCTGAGGGTCCCAGTGCCTCCTGAGGGTCCCAGTACTTTCTTGAGGGTCTCAGTGCCATTCCAAGGACCCCGGCGCCCTCCCAAGGGCCCTGGTGCCTGCCCAGGGTCCCAGTGTGCCCCCAGCCCGGAGCCTCCTTTCCTAGAGGCCGTGTTCCCCCAAGCTCCTGCCCGTCCCCCCTGTGGCAGCTGCTCCCCTCAGGAGCTCCTTTCCAGCACTTGAACTCTGCTGTCCCAGCCCTGCTCTATCCAGGGCTCTCTCGAGCTCCAAAGCTGCCAGAGTCACTCTTTTCCCCCTCCTCATCCTCCTTTCCCTAGCAGCAGCTCCCAGGGCTGCAGCACTGGGAGGTGCTGAGCCTGCAGAACATAATTCCAAATGGCAAAGGGAAGACTTTTTATAGGTCAGGAAATCCAGCTCCAGTGTGGGATGTCTAAAAGCAAGAGATCAGTGTGCTGGTCCCCCCACATGAGACCTGGGACCTTCAGCAAGGGTCTGCAGGGACTTGGGCTCTTCCAGGGTCAAAGAAACGTGGACAAGGGGAATGCACAAAGCATTTCCATCTCAGAGGAGCTCCCAGCTAAACACAAATCCCTGCTTGGTCCTGCTGCAGCTCCAGGCAGCTGCTGACAGGAGTTTGTGTGAGGGAGCAGAGCTCAGGGACCGTCTCTCCTGCATGAGCCTCATATCCAAACACTTGGATTCCTGAAGCCCTTGAAGACAAAGAGAACTACAAGTCGTGCCAGCCCTGCAGGAACACGCTGGACTTCCTTTATCCTCCCTCCAAGCTCAATAAAGCTCCTCAACAGAGGAAGCCGTGTCGGCTCTCCCCATACGACAGCTCTGCTGAATTTAAAGGTCGCAGAGTGCCTGCTGAGAAAACGTGGCTAATAAAAGGCACAGAAACAAGTGCAGTGCCAGCAGATTAAATTCCCCTCGTAAGACACCGAGCAGAGGGTTCAGAGCCCTGGAAAGGTCACTCAGTACGGGGCTCCTTTAAAGACACACAGGGAAAAGGAGAGTCTGAGAAAAGCAGCTGGGAAGAGATGAATAAAATCCCACAGCGTGTCCTGGGAAGCCCAAACATCAGAGGAGGGGAGGCCTGGGGTGTGTGGGGCACAGTGGGCTCCTGGCCTGGCTCCTGCAGCCCCCAGGTGAGGACTCTGGACCTGGCTCAATATTGCAATCCCAACCCGCCATAGTCCTATGGCCAAATTTTAATCCTGGAACCGTTGCTAAGACAAAGCAAGTGGGACACTATGTGACGTTGTGGCTAAACAGGGACCTAGAGGGACATTCTTGCTGTTTCTGGGACAGCACGGGAGGGTGCAGAGCCAGGAGGGAACGGGCAGTGCCCTGTTCTGAGCACTCAGCAAGTCCAGCAGGCACCAACCCAGCGACAGCGACGCACTGGAGCTGCAGAACAAGGAGAGCATCTCCTATCTCCTCTCCATGTTTATTGTTATTTTAAAGGTACACTGCCAGTCAGAGACCCCTTGGCTCTGGGACTCGAATGGGGGAGAACAGGGAGCCCTGCAGCACTCCAGCCTTCCAGCCCAGGTAGGATCGGTGACCGCTGGACACGCTGGCCTGAGCAAACACCACCAGCTTCAGAGGAGCAGAGGGACACGTGGCACCTGGCCGGACAAGGGACAAACTTCAAAGGCTCAGTGTGAGGCCCAAAACCTCTATCCTGTCCTGGGACGTTGGACATCTCCATGTACCTGTTGTGGATCATATGCCTGTTCCTGCCCCGGTGCCAGTGGGCAGCTTGCAGCATCCCCACACGAGGGAAAGTGTGGGACCTCCTTCCTGAGCTCCTGGACAGCCACACGTGGAAGCACAGAGCGGTCTAAAGCACAGGCTGAAGCGAGCCAGAGGAAGGCAAAGGGTGGCTGTGGAGCATTTACTTAACAGCAACATGACCCAGGTGCCTTGTGGTGACCCATCTGCCTGCTGCGCAGGTACGAGCCAGGGGTCACACCAGCTGCTCACACAGACTCGGGGGCAGTTGGTCCCCGCAGTGCCGAGCTCCAGAGGACAAACTGAGACAGACAGAGAAGTCAGCGGGCATGGAATTAGCACAGGCAAACCTGTGACAACAGGGGAGCCCCCCAGGCCTGGGGCCAGGTCTGATAGAGAGAGCAAAAGTTCTAAACAAACAAGCTCCAGAGTGTCCCTGAGTCAGCAGGAACAGCTGGGGGAAAGCAGCACATGCCCGGCTGGCAAGGAATGCCATTGTCTGTGCTGGTGCTGCTTAGAAAGATCCTCAGCACCTCTGGAAGTCCTGAGGAGCTCCACTCACCAGGTGGAGCCTGGCAGGGGACTGTGCCCTCTCCACCAGACAGGGAATGCAAAAGCAGCAGCGGGTAGGGAAGAGCTGGTGTCACCCAGAGTGGCCCCGTGGGGCTAAGAGGGAGGACTTGGGACACTGTTTGCCCTCTCAGGCAGTGCCCAGCCCTCATCTATCACGATGGCCTGGCAGAGTCCTTCCCAGAGCTGAATCCACTGTGGCAAGAGGAAGTGGAAGGAGGAAGATGTTCAGCCCTGCTCAGGGCAGACCTTAGACAGCAGCAGAAATTAAATGAGCCCTTCAAAGAGAGAAAGAGGTCAGCAGGTACTTCTGTGCCAGGCTTAGTGTCTGGGGCAGTGTCCAGGGCTGGGGAAGGGAACCTCTGCCCTTCCAGCAGTCTGAAAAGGCTCCCAGGAGACCCGGACTCCATCCAAGGCTGTGGCAGCAGATCAGGTTGGTGTGGGCAGGAGCTCTCAGCACATCTCGGCAGGGCCTGTGGTCTGCAGGCAGAGCCCCTTACATGTGCTCAGGGTGGTTCTGGAGACACGTGATGAAGTCAGTGACAGGTTTTCCCTCGTAGCAGATCCGATACACAGCAGTCAAGAGGGGGAACCTGTGGGCAGACAAAGAAAGTCACCAGAGATGGCAGAGTCTGAGCACCTCGCCTTCTGTCATGGCATGCAGGAGCAGGTGGGCCAGTGGCACTGTGGCCCATCCAACAGGCCATTCCTGCCCAGCTGGTGTGACGTGGGCAGTGCAGAGACACCAAGGGGCTTTCCCCTCCTGCTGCTTCTGAAAAGGTCCCAGCCCCACCCCAACAAAGCACACAGAGATTCCAGCACTCACTTCTCCACTACATTCTTGCTCTTGAGGATTCGATGCAGCTCAGCAGATGTCTGAGGACCCTGCAGCTTCTGCCCATTCAGCATCTCCTTCTCCAGCTGCTCGATGGACTGAAACAACCCAGCAGTGAGGAGCTGGACCTGCAATCCGGCTGCTGCACCACGTTCCTGCTCTGGAGCTGGACTGCAGCACCAGCCAAGTGCAGGCAGAACCCACAGGATCACCTCCCTGCCTGCTCACCAGGTTGATGTAGGTATCATAGAATCATGGAATATCCTGAGTTGGAAGGGACCCACAAGGATCATCCAGTTGAACTCCTGGCCCTGCACAGACACCCCAACAATCCCACCCTGTGCCTGAGAGCGTTGTCCAAACGCCCCTTGAACTCTGGCAGCCTTGGGGAGGTGAAGAACCTTTTCCTGATATCCAACCTAAACCTCCCCTGACACAGCTTCCTCCACACACATCAGGGTCAGCCGCTTCCAGCTCTGCTCACCTTCCCAGTCTTGGCAAAAGCCTCGGCAACCTTGCGGTTGCGGCCCCCATAGCAGGTGGTGATGAGGTCTGCAACGCCGCAGCTCTCCAGGAAGGTGGAGGGGGTGACAGGGCCCTTACAGAAGAGTTTGGCAAAGCCAATCATCTCCATCAGGCCCAGGCGGATCACGGCAGCCTTCGTGTTGTCGCCGTAGCCAAGCCCGTCACAGAAACCAGCTCCTACGGCTACCACATTCTGGAAAACAATGGCAACGTGGAGGGATCTCTTCCCAACGGAGCTCAGGGCTTGGCTGCATCCATGAGCAGCCTGTGTATCCCAAGCACTTGCTGCAGTCTGTGCCAGTGCCCATCATCCCTCCTCCCCTGAGCTCCCTGCAGAGCCCTGCAGACTCCCAGGCTCTGCTAACCAAGCCCTGCACACCCACCTTGAGAGCCCCACAGATCTCTACAGCATCGGCTTCCTGCACCACTGACACACGGAAGTTGGGTGTCTGCATCAGGTCCTTCAGCATCTGCCCGTGCTTCATGTTCTTGCAGCCTGAGGAGACAAAGGGACGAGGAGGAAGATGATGGGGAAGACCCTGAGGCAGGTCCATGCTCTCATGAAGGTCATCCAGTGAGAGGAACCTATTGCCCAACCGCTGGACATTGCTAAACATTTGCAGGTCCACAGAGAGCCAGGCACACATTGCCTGACAGATAAGCAACGTTCAACCTTGGCATTCCCAGAAGACAGGGAAAACCCCTGCTGCTGTGTCAAGCAAGACAGAAATGACCTACTGAATGCTCAGTAGGTTAAAGGCATCTTCAAAGGTTGCAAATTTGGGGTTGGAGCTTTTTGTCCTCCCTGTCCCTGCGGGGTCCTGTGTGCTCACAGGGGTTGTGGGCTCTGCTCCACTTCCCCAGCCTTCTGCCCAGCGGGTTTGCTGTTGTTTAATAAAACAGACACTTTGAATGCCACAACTTCTGACCCAGCAAACAGTCCTGTTTGTTTTGGCTCTGTACAGCTGGTGAGCTCTGCACAGTTCCCGGCAGTGTGGAGGATGTTGGAACAGTCACCAGATGAACTTCCAAGCAGCCCTTGCTGGTAACAACATGAGATCCAGGTGGGCATCCTGTGAAGCCCAAGGAGATCAAGGATGGAACTTATTCCTAAAGGGCCTCTTGGTGCCCACTCCTTTAATTTGTGCCAGGCAGCTGCCTGATGCCGGGTCCATGCTGGCAGGAATTTTCAGCTACACAACTCTATTGTTAATGAAGCGAGTGATCCCATTGTAAACCCTGGGAATGAGCTCAGCCAGCTCCTATGGAGTCTCCTGCCTTCCCAGGGAACAGGGCCAGTTCACCCGAGGCAGCAGGACTCTGAGCTGCGCTGTACTCCACCCTTTGCCTCTTCTGCTCATCACAAACGAAAGCTGCTAACGAGGAGGGATGCTGGCTCCTTACCGATGGTGGTTTCACAGAACTTCTCTTCTGCCACTTCGCTGGCAATGTTGGCCCCCATGAGCACGTTCATTTCTATTCCCAGTTTCTCATGGATGATGTCTGAGATCAGTCTCAGCCCATCTGGTCCTTCATCCACGCCCTGGGAGACAGCCAGGGACAGAGAGCACAGAATCAATTAGACTGGGAAAGATCTCTAAGGACACTGAGTCCAACCTTTGACTGAACATCACCTTGCCAACCAGACCATGAGCACCTGCCCCTCCTGGACACCAATCCCGTCATTCCCTGTGCTGCAATGCTCCAACCAATCCTGACACGCAGAGCTGCGCCCTGCTCAGCACCTGAGATCCCCCATATGCCCTCACCCTTCTTCACCAACACCTCCAAATCCCCACAAAGACTCTGCCCCCACTTCCCTTCTTCCCCCCACTGCCCACTTCTTCTCCAAAATCCCTGGATCCCCCTAGCAGCCCCTCCAAGCCAGGCTGCTTCCAGCTCCCCTGCCTTGGCCCAGCACCCTGGCGAGTGCTGCTCCTGCTCACACCTTGATGAGCGACACCCCAACAGCCTCTTTCTTCACGTGGCCCTTGAGCTGGTCACAGACTTGGCCGATGAACTGGTGGGGCACCACGAACAGGAGGACATCGGCCCCTGCACAGGCTTTGAGCAAGTCTGGCTCTGCCACCTGAATAAAATGTGACTGTCATTAGGGACTGGGAAGCTGGAAGGGAAGGAAGGGCCCAAAGTCACCATGCTGAGGTCCCTGCTGGAGCTGGCAGGGCAGAGGGGCTGGAACAGATGGGATGATGCCAGCTCAGAGGCAGCCACATGGCCTCCAGCCCAGTCTGTGGGATGCCAGAGCAGGGGCAAAGGTGGGCAGTGAGAGCAGCCAGGGCTGCAGCTCATCCAAGCACAGATGAAGGTCAGAGGGAGGGCACAACTGAGCCCCGCACAGCCCGGTGCATCCCCTGCCTTCACACCCCGGGGTTCCAGCAACCCCCAGAGCTGCTGGCCTCTCTGCAGAGCCCGATCGTCAGCTCTGCCCCTCGGAGAGGCTGCTGGCAGCCCACACTTACCACGTTGGGGGGCAGCTTGTGCCCCGGCAGGTACTTGACATTCTCGTGCTCCGTGTTGATGATGTCCGTGAGCCGCCGGCCGCCCACCTCCTCCTCCAGCACCCACATGTTCACCTGGCTCTCGAAGCTGCTCAGCCTCGCTGCGTTGCTGCCGGCGATCTTGGCGATGGCCGAGCCCCTGCGAGGGCAGAGGGAGGCCGTGGCTGTGGGCACTGGGGAGCTCAGGGCACCACAGGTCACCCTGTGACCTGCAGGAATGAGGACGGCTGGCACCGGCTACCGGGGGTGCCGGGGGGGCACAGGGGAGGACAGGGACCGCGCTGTGCTCGCCGAGGGGAGCCGGGTGCCCGGCGCTCACCAGTTGCCAGAACCCACGATGCAAACCTTCTTGCCACCCATGGTGCCGGAACCGGGGCTCTGCGGGCGCGGAACCCGCCGCTGCTATTTCAAGGCTGCCCGGAGCAGGGGCGGCCCCGGCCCGCCCCCGGCCCCGCCTCGCCCCGGGGGCACCGGGCACCCGCTCCAGGCACAGCCGGTGCTCGGTGCGCGGCAGGTGCAGAGCGCTGCCCTGGAGCAGCTCAGATCCCGCAGAACCAGGAGTCACAGAATCACAGAATTACGGAATATCCCGAGTTGGAAGGGACCCACAAGGGTCATTGAGTCCAAGCCCTGGCCCTGCACAGGACACCCCACCCTGTGCCTGACAGCGTTGTCCAAATGCCCCTTGAGCTCTGGCACGGTCAGGGTTGTGACCATTCCCTGGGGAGCCTGTTCAGTGCCTGAGCACCCTCTGGGGGAAAAAATCCTCTTCCTAATACCCATCCCGCCCCCCCTGACACAGCTCCAGCCGTTCCCCCCGGTCCTGTCCCTGTCCCAGAGAGCAGCGATCAGAGCTGCCCCTCGTGAGGAAGCTGCAGACCCCGTGAGGCCTGTGACTCGTGACTGCTGAGCCTTTCTGCATTAAAGAATTTCATTGTCCTCCTCCTGCTAAAAAGTGCCATTTCCCCACCACGAAGGAACAGAACTGCCTGGTGCAGCCCCAGGACTCGGCTCCTGCCCCCATCACAGCCTGAGGCAGCAGCACTTTTCTTGTCACACAGAGGATCCTTCCCTTGCCCCAGGGGCTCCCAGGTCTGCAGCAAGGCATTTACGTTCTATAAACGAGCAGGGTGAAGAGAATAAATCTCCTTTTGCATAATTTTAAACCCTTGTATGTACACTTTAGTACAGTTTCCCCCAAATTCTGCCCTACTCCCCTGGGATGTCCAACCGGCTGCCACAATCCAACAAACTGGACACGGGGCAGTTCAGGATTTATTAGCCCTGGCCACTGGATTTCCAGTTTTGCTCAAGTTACTTTGTTTACCACAAAAGCAGCTTAGCAGAGTCTGCAAGCTGGGACATCCCTTCATGAAGGGCTCGCTATAAATGGCCAAAATATGAAGAACATTTTCTCTCCAGTCACTTAACCCTGCTGGCTTTGAAAAGAAGGCAGAGATAATCCTGTCCCTTCTCTGGGAATCACCAGTCTCATCCCCCATGGCAGCTGGAAGAGTGTGGCTGTCAGCATGGAAGGAGGACAGCTTCCTTCACAGGAGTCTTTTATTAAAACTGGGTGACGTCTACAAGGATACAGTACAAAAAAAAAATTTGGTCCATGGAAAAAACCGTAATATTCAGTTAAGAAAAGCAGTTACTCTGCAACAGCTACGTTTGCCTATGTAGAACTCAGCATCCCTCCTGTGGGAGTACCCTGAGGAGTCAGGGGCTGCTTCTCCAGCACCAAGACCTTCATCCCAGTACCACAGAGGAGCATTTCAGAAGGGCAAAGGAGAGGGAAAGTCGAGAGTCTATTACTCACAGACATGTAGTAACACAGACACAAGGAGTAGTAGGGCCACCCAGGCGCTCCAACTCACAGCAGCTCCCCAGCCACACTGAACTGGGTGAGGGCTCATCAGTAACATGATCCTGCAGCTATTCCAAGAGTCAGACGAACCTTTGAGTCCATTTGCATTACAGTCCCGAGCAGAAACACTGGGATCAGGGTGAAGAGGAGCTATTTCATTCTCCTAAGCCTGACCACCAGTAACTCATTCCAGGAGGAGGCATCGGGGCTGCTACTCCTCACAGTGGAGAAAATCTATTTGTACATTCCTGAACCATGCTGGGCCCTATGGCAGCCCCACAGCCTAAAACTTGACTAAAAACCACAGGAGCTTCAGCATGGAAATACCTGCTAACTCACATATATGCTTGGAAAAATGTCCATTTCCAAGGACTGTCCTGTTACACCCTTGGATCCACACGAAGGAGCCTCTGGTCCCCACAGCAAGTGACACAGGACAACTGTCCCAAAGGAATGAGCCTACAACACTGTCCCTGCAGAATTCCAGGCAGCTGCTGCATTCCTTCTCCCTGCTCCAGGGAAAACAAGCAGCCACGTGGTTTGCTGGAACCCACTTGCAGGTGTTTGAAGTGCAGAGCGCTGCATCACTCCAACGCTTCCACATCCCTGCAGGAAGCCAACGCCTTGTCTCCCTGTGATCCCAGCCTGGGACAGTCCGTCACGGAACACGAAGGGAACGGGGCAGGGAAGAAGGGAGAAGGGAAGAAGCAATTCTCTACACAGTTCAGTTACTTCCTCAAGGAGGAGAGTGACCTATGAGGCAGCCCAGTGCAGCAGCACCCTCTGAGGAGGGGGTGAGGGCAGGGAGGTATGTCAGCTCACAGCATCCTGCCCACGACAGCGCCTGGCACGGGCTGTAAAATGTGGCACGGAAGAGCCCAGCCACACCTTAAAGCAGAGCCAGGCTTCAGAGCCAGCTCTGAGTGCCCAACCAGGTGCTGGCTGGGGAGGAATGGGCTGAGAGTCACTGAGTCACTCTGGCTACCGGGGACACTACAGGCAGTGCAGAGTCATGGGGACGCTCATGGAAGCCTTGGGACTGACAAGGCAACAGTCAGGAAGAAAACCAGGTAGAAATGTGCGCTCATTGGAGCCTGTCTGCTTGCCACAGCCCACGAGACCCCAGGTGTCCTGGACTTGCCCCAGCAGGGACAACACCAGGATGAGTAACGTGGGCCTCGCTGCCGGAGTGGGATTCTGTGAGCTGGAACAGGGAGCTCTGCAGCTCTGTCTCCACAAACAGCTGTGATGCTTCTGCCTGGGGAGGAGCAGAGCAGCCTATGTGTTCCGGATCCCCAGGGCCTGCTCCAATTCCTGCCGTCTCTGCTGCACCTGCAAGAGGAGCCAAGTCGCAGCATTAACACACTTGGGTGGTGCAGCACCAGAGCACCCAGTTAACACAGGAGCCAGCTGGGAAAGGGTGAGCTCAAACTGGGAGCGAGATGCAACCGCCACCTTCCCCCAGCACCGTGCGGCCCGAGGAGGGACAGGCACGGAGAGGGACCCCTGCTCGGGGACACTCACCTTGGAGTAGAAGTATCGGCACACGGCCTCCTGCGCCCACGGCTGGAAGTAGAACTCGGCTCTGCGCTCCTCCTCGGGATTCCCAACGACATCAGTCATTGTCTGGGGAGCACAAAGACACAACAGCTCAGCGAGTGCAACAGCTCTGCCTGTGCTGAGCAAACCCATCCCCTCCCCTTTCCTCACAGACATCTCAGTGCACTCAGCTCAGCTTCTTATGCTTGACTCAAATCCCAGCCTCGCTTTCTGAGGAGGAAATTGCCTCTTTCTCTCTGTGGGAGCTCATTCTAATGAGGGAAAAGTATGAACCTTCCACACAAGACAAAGCTTTTACCTTCAGATCCCGGCACTGGGACTGGAGCCAGTCATTGATGAAGCCCTGAGGATCTCGGGCAAAGCTCAGCATGAACTCGCGCTGTGTCTTCAGCTGGTTGATGGTCTCAATTGTTTCATGGATCTGAAGGAGACAAATACAGAACGGAACTGCTGAACAGGGAAGTCAGAAACATAAAGAGATCCAACACATGAAGGCAAATTCTTACACTCTCTGGTTGACTTACACTTACCAGGATTTTCAGTTCTCACTTTCCTGCTCTAAATATCACCAATTTTCCCACAGACTATCATTTGCTTTAAAAATTACACTTCCAGGTACAGCCACATGTTTGTAAGCACGGCTCATCCCACTGCAGCTTCCAAACAACAGAGCACTCCTGTCCCATCCACAGACACATCCCTGCCCAGCAACAAGGACAGCAGACCTGAAGGAGCTTTTCCTACCTTGTTATCCAGAGCAGCAATTTCCTGTTGACTGGCTGTGGAGAGCAGAAAGGAATTCATCTGAGTTTTCAGGGTATCGTCCACCTCCACGTCAATGTCATAGCAGGCTGTTTTCTTCTGGTCATTTGGGTCAACACTGAGGACATCCACAAGAAGCCAAAATCAGGGAGTAGCTCCAGAAAGAAGGCAAAATCTGGGACTAGTTCAAGAAAGCAGCAAATGCAGCTCCTCTGGGATGCTGCAGCGAACGGACTGCAGGCAGGGACAGGGACAAACCATGCCACTGTCAGCCTCAGCCCCAAAAGTAGCAAAAGCCCACCGAGGGCTTTGCAGCAAAAGAAATGAGTGATTGCTCCAAGGTTTCCATCCACAGCAAAGGACAGCAGGGATGTGCCTTTGGAAGAGGGGTGTGGCCACGAGGGAGGTGGCTGCTCTTGTACAAAGGAACAGTGACAGGCAACACAGGAACTGCTGCTGAACATCAGGACATATACCACACTGTCTTCCCGTGCCAGCCTCATCCATCCCTCCCGCTCCTTCCTGGAAACAGGAGCTCACCTGATCACGTGATTGATGATGATCGGTTCAGGGGGCATCAGCAGGGCGTGAAGCCTTTGTGGGATTTCAGAGAACTTCATCCGCTGCGACTCAAATATCTGTGACAGAGACAGGGCTGAGGGAGGAGCAGGGGCTCGGTGCAGCCACCCCCGGCTGCCCACACGGGGAAACTGATGCAGCTGCTGCTGTTCCAGCCCCGCCGTTCCTCACCTGCTGCAGGTACTTGTCACAGATGACGAACTCCCGCTCGTGGGGGTCCTGCAGCTTGTGGGTCTTGATGTACTGCCACAGGGCCTGGATGATCACGGGCCGGGTCTGGGTGTGGATGCCCAGGAGCCGAGCCAGGCGCGGATCCAGTTTGAACTGGGGAGGCTGAACAAAGAGCACGGAGAGGTGAGGCGGCCCCAGACACAGGTAATGGCACATGCCCAGCACTGCTGCTCCCAGCATGGAATTGTGGAATGGTTTGGGCTGGGAAGAACCTTAAAGAAATCCCATTCCACTCCCTGCCATGGCAGGGACACCTCCTGCTATCCCAGGTTGCTCCAGACCCCATCCAACCTGGCCTTGGGCACTTCCACAGATGGGGCAGCCACAGCCTCTCTGGGCATCCTGTGCCAGGGCCTGCCCACCCCCAGAGGGAGGGATTTCTCCTGCTGTGCTACCTGGTAATCCAGCATCAGCAGGACAGTGCAGCGCACGTTCACATCTCCCGGCCTCTTCACCTGGAAGCCGTCTGTCTCCTGAGTCGTAGCAGTCCTGTGCCACTGGAAAATGAGAGGGAATTTAGAAGCCCCTCCACACGTGATTCCTCCTGCTCCTGCTACTGGGCATCCAAAAGCTTTGCCAGTAAATCCCACCCAACTAGAGAAAGCTCCAATTCTTCCCGCTCAGAGCTTGAAACAAGAGTCAGTACATTTGTTCCGACCTTCGGCAAGTGAGAGGAAAAGCCAAAGGGAGAATTCAAGAGCTCCTGGCTGTCAGGAGCCTCAAGGATTCCCACCTGCCAAGTTATTAATGTCACACAAACCCAACCTGCTGAAACACCAACCCACTTTTAGAGGAAACACAGCAAAAAGCAGCTCACCTCTACTAGGTGATTGTCAGGGCCATACAGGTCTTTATCAAGTTCAATGACCAGAGATTTAAAGAAGGACGAAAATTTTCTTTTCTGCTTGGTGGCATCATATTTGGACAGAGCAGACTGCAAGCAACACAGGGAGGAAGAGGGTTAGGGCAGCAAGTCTTAGCACTCAAGCACAACCACCGTGCACGACAGCTCCTGTAAGTTCTGAACGCCTGAATTCACCAACGTGTGCTCAAAAATCAAGTTCCCAAGTCAGAAAGGGAAAGACTGGAGTTAAAGATGAGCTCGCAGGAGTTAAACCCCTCAGCAGTTACGTACAGTGCCAGTGCCCTGGTTCTCAGAGCCGGGGACACAAGTGCCACTGAGCTGCTCTCACCAGTGATTCTCACAACTCTAAGAGCTTTGGACAACTCATGTCCTGCCGTGGGGATACCCATCGGTCTCCAAGCTGGGCTCTCGGTCTCGTCACCATCAGACTCCTTGGAAAACAGAGATGAAGGAGGACATCAAGCCCTAGCTGTGCTCTCAGACACTAGGAAACTGGTTTCATTGCCAATTCCAGATCCACAGTCTCCTCTGAGGTTGGGTACTTCCCACTTACATCCTCCAACAGCCGTCCTTCCACCCGAAGCTCCCAGGAGGCGACGGTTCCTTCGCCATCCTCCGCATCCGACTTGGCTGGGTTGAAGGTGTTGGAGATAAAAATACGCAGCTTTCGCTTTTGCTACGAGAAAAAGCATCAGCCCAGTGTTAATCCCCACGTACAGGGCCAACTGTCCTGCACAGGTTTTGCTAAAACTGAGCTCAATGTTTTCAGCTGCCTCACGTTCCCCCTCTCCTGGGGCAGACAGTGAGGACAGAGGTGGTGCTGGTCCCAGTCCTCGGCTGTGTGCAGAGCACTGGGACCCCTTACATGCCACACTCACAGGACACGACCCTTCAGTGCCCTCCTGCTGCCTGAACTCAGCAGCCTCCAAACCCTGGACACGACCCATGGCCTCCCCTACCTTGATGGGGCGTTTCAGAGCCTCCTGGATATCCAAGCGCTTCCTCATGATGGTCTGGTCCAGCTTCCTCTCGAAGGCCAACAAGTCCATGTAGGCCTGGGATTCGGGCACGAGCTCACGGATCTGTGGCCAAGCAAGGATGGAAATGCCCATCAGCTCCCCAGAGCGCCCCGGGCTGCCTCACCTCCCCCCGAGCCCCTCCCCGTGCCCCACTCACCCGCTGCGGGAGGATTTTATCTGCCATCTTCTTCTTCTTGGCGCTGACAGAGGCAAGAGGCAAAACGGGCGTGAAAATGGGAACGGTTCTGGGCACAGGAACCCACAAACCTGCAGCAGCAACTGGCCAGTGACTCCTGGGCCCTGCTCCAGTGTGACTAACTGGTTATCCCAAAGCTTCCCACCCCTCTGAGCACTCAGACGGGAGTTACATCTGTTGGAAAGGGGGTTGCATCCATTGGAAAGGGCGTTGCATCCCTTGGGAAGCTGGACCTGACACAACCAAGTGACCCTCCAGCCTCAATCAACTTTGGAGTGGCTTTTCTAGGAATAGCATTTTAAATCCAGGATGGATTCCATTCTCACTGGGGCATCACATCGGGATGCAGGCACGTGTCATAAACTCAGCCCTGCCCTGCCCAGTGTTGTCCGTGGGGAGTCCTCCAACCCCAGGGGAATGCACAAGCTCCTGACAGGACCTTCCAGCCCCCATGGCCAAGAACTCCCAAATCCTTGAGGCTGGAAAAGACCTTCCAGCCCCTCGAGTCCAACCTGTGCCCGACCTCCACCCTGTCACCAGCCCAGAGCACTGAGTGCCACATCCAGTCACTCTCTGGACACCTCCAGGGATGGGAGCTCCACCACCTCCCTGGGCAGCCCCTTCCAAGGCCTGACCATTTCCATGAAGAAATTTCTCCTGAACCCCAAGACAGCCCAGGGATGTCCCCCCTGCCCAGGGATGTCCCTCTGCCCAGGGATGTCCCCCCTGCCCAGGGATGTCGCCGCTGCCCCGAGATGCTCCAACTGTCTGGGAACGCCCCGGGATGTCCCCAATAGCCTGGGGTGTCCCCGTTCGCCCCAGGATGCGCCCTCTCCCCGTGCCCCCGTGCCTTACTTGTGGTTGCGGTTGGGCACCGCCTGCGGCTGCACCTGCTGAAGCTGCTGCGGCGCCGGCCGCTTGCGAGCCTGGTCCAGCCCGGCCTGCGCCAGCGCGGGCCGCACCGCAGGGCTCCCGCCGTACCCGGGAGGACCCATGGCCGGGCCCTGTGGCGCCAGGCGGCCGCCCGGCAGCATCCCGGGGCGCTGCGGAGAGAAGAGACCCGGTCAGCGCCCGCCGCGCCCGGCCCCGCGCCCCGCCCCGTGCCGCCCCGCCTCACCGGGTAGGCGGCTCCGGGCAGCGGCGAGCGGTACAGGCCCTGCCCCGGCGCCGGGCCCATGCGCACCGCCCCGCCCGGCGCTCCCGGGCCCAGCGCGGCCCCGGGCGCGGCCCCGGCGCCGCCGCCGCTCGCAGGCCCCGACTGGAACCCGGCCCGCGCCGCCATCTTGTCCCGCACAAAGGGAGCGGAACCGGAAACGGCCCCACACGGCGCGCGGAGCGCCGGGGCGGAGCCGCCCCCGCCCGCCGCCGGCAGCGCCCCCTGCCGGTGGGGAGGACCGAGCGGCGGGATTCGGGGGGAATTGGGGCCGTGAGGGGTTGGGAGTGCGGGAAGGGGGGTCAGGGGTGGGAACGGGGACCTTGAGGAGTGGGACTGGGGGCACGGGATCGTCCCAGAAGCTGGGAAGGCCGTGATTACAGCCCCTGTGCCCTGGTCCTGAGCTGCCCTCGCTCCGGGATGTGCTCGGAGGGAGATGGATGTGGCTTCCCCAGGAATGAAGGGCTCCAGTGTGCAGGTGTGGCAGTGACAGCCCTCACCAGAGCTGCCCTCCATAACGTTCAGGAGGAATTTCTTCCCTGAAGGGGTGGTCAGGCATTGGAAGGAGCTACCCCGGGAGGTTGTGGAGTCCCCATCCCTGGAGATGTCCAGGGAACAACTGGACATGGCACTCAGGTGCTCTGGTGGGGATCGATCACAGCATGGACTTGGTGATCTTTTCCACCCTCAGGGATTCTGGGATTCTGGGATCTTAGGCATGAAGCTTATGGGGAAAACAAATGGCCATGAATGGGTCCAGTTTGTGCAGGTTCAGGCCGAGCACCAGGGAAAAGATTCCTGTCTCCCCTGGGGTTCCACAGAGAGCAGGAAGTTGGAGTTAAAGGCCACTTTCTGCAAGTATTAACATTAAGTTCCTTTTCCCTGAAGCAGTTTCCGGTGCTCAGAGAGAAAAGGGACACAAATCCAGTCAGCATTAATCCATGGAAAAAGCCAAGTGCGCAGTCACACCACGAGTATTAATTAAACAATTAATGATGATCATCTGATGAGCACTGCCTCCAGCCTGGGGGTCCCAGCACAGGGAGGATGTGGAGCTGCTGGAGCGAGTCCAGAGGAGGCATCAAGATGAGCAGAGGGATGGAGCAGCTCTGCTGTGAGGAAAGGCTGAGAGAGCTGGGATTGTTCAGCCTGGAGAGGAGAAGCTCCCGGGTGACCTCACTGTGTCCTTCCTCCTTTCTCCTGCCCCGAGGGTTTGGTGGAACAGCTTTGCAAATGCCTCCCTTGCACCTGCTGGCAGCTCCATGGAAACTTCCCTGCCCAGCCAGCCTGGCTCTGGCTCCAGGACAGCAGCACCCAGGACTGTGTGATTGTCTCTCGGTGCTGTTTCCACTGGCAGCCAGCGAGGGGTGACCGGGAATTCTGGCCCGCGAGGGGAGCTGGTGGAACCTCGGGATCTCCACAGACCCGAAAGGGCTGAATGTCTCTGGATCCCAGACGGGCTGAGGCTCCCCGGATCCTGAACGGGCTGAAGCTCCCAGACCTCAGATAAACTGAGGCTCCCTGGATCCTGAACGGGCTGAGGCTCCCTGGATCCCAAACAGGCTGCAGCTTCAGATCCCGAGCAGACTGAAGGTCCCCAAATCCCAAACAAGCTGAAGCCCTGGCTCCCGCCCAGGCTGATGTTCCCAGCCCACTCCTGCTGTCCCGCGATGCTCCGATGGACCAGAGCAGCTTTTGCACGGCCCATCCGCTGCCGGCGGTACCTGCCCGGTCCCCGGTGCCTTCCCACGGGAATTGCAGGGCTGCGCTGCCCGTGCGACTCGGACACCTCGTCACGGAGCCCTCGGAGAGCCGGGCTGTGGCAGATGGACGGGGTGACCCGCTCCCAGCACAGCCAGCAGGTCCGGGGCGAGCTGGGAGGCGATTGCGGCTCCCGGAGCCGGGCCGGGGCCGGGAGCGCCGCGGGGAGCGAGCAGGCTCTGGCCGTGATTAACCGGGTTCATTAACGCCCTCCTGGCCCGGCCGCTCTCCTTCAAATCCCACCCCCGGCTCTGGCCGGGAAGCACCAGAGCAGGGTGAGACTGTTCTAGTTGAGATGCAAAACACTCCTCTGCCATTTCCAGGAGCCGCGGGGCCATGGTCGGAGCCAAGGGACCGGGGGGAGGGTGGGGGGATGTGTGTTGGCATTTCAGCGTTCCCTACCCGCTCCCACTCCCTATTATTCAGTCTCCATGGAGTCCTGAGGGCTTTTTTTGGATGCCCAGTGTTGGATCTGCTCTGTTGTTAACTTTTGCTCTTCGTAGCTGGGAACTTTTAGGACAGAAGGTGTGTTTGTATTTGGGTTGTGCTCCCAGGGCCCCTGCCAGGGTAAAACTCCACCTGGTGACTCCTGTTGGACCTCAGGTGGGTCCCAAACCACGGAGGTGTTGGAGCTGTCGGGAATTAACAGCTCCGTGTGTGTTAATCCTCCTCTCCCTGCTCGGGAGCAGCAGTCGGCTCCCTCCTCCAGCCCTGCGTCCCTCGGGATGCATTCCCAAGGCAAGGCAGCGAGGCTGGAGCTCGCTGAGGCACCCGGAGCACCCAGGAAAGGGAGGCTCAGCCCAGCCTCAGCTCTGACACATGGGACGCTCTGCATGTCCCAGGCAGCGCTGAAGTCTGGCCCAAAACTTTTTCCTCCCCCTCCCTTTCCTTCGGCTCCAGGAGCATCCCGGGATGAGGCTGTCCCCAGCTGCCTCCTCGGGGGAGCATTTCCAGCAGCTCAGCAAGAGAGAAAGGCTCAGCGTGGGGGAGTTATATCATTTATATCATTCTTTATATCATCGTTGTTAAGAGTAGCAGGTATTGATGTACAATGCATCTGTCATCTTATTGTGCTTCCTATGAAAATGTGTGTACATAGTACAGATACCGGAGAGAATTCCACATTTTATACACTTGAAGGCATTCAGAGATCAGTAACAGAAAAAAAAAAAATGGCACAAGAACAAGGCCTAAATGCTACTGGATGGGTATCTACACTGGCATGATGCATATAGATATATATATATATATGTACACATATATATATAGTCATATATATTATATATAAGAAATATAAAATGCCGATGACATAATAACAAAAAAAGCATTTTCTTCAACAGGTGAGCCTCAAGGTCAAATCCCAGCCCCATCTTTAAAAGCTTGAATGGGAAAGAGAAAGAAAGAAAATAAATAAATGAAACGCGATGAAACATTAGGAGAAATCCATAAGAAAATTTATGGATGTGGCTGACCCGTTGTCTTTGGGTGATCGCTGGATACAAAGGACTGACCCCCAGTTCCTAATTTTGGTCAGGAAGCAAATAATAAGAATAAAAATGACAAGAATAAAAACAAAACTGCAGTTTAGAAACAAAAATCACTAAAAAGACTTATTGCAAAAGCTCTTAAAGATAAGTAGCACTTGGGCCCGGGGAGGGCTCTGGCCTGGGGGCTGGGAGATGGGCTGGGGGGCCAAATGGGGACCCCGGGGGGGAGTGGTGGGTGCTGGCAGGTCCGGGGGGCAGCGACTCGGCGGCCACGGACCCCCAGCCAGGGCAGGGCTGTGCCGGGGAGGGGCAGCGGCAACCCTGGGAACCCACAGACACCCCAAACCCCCCGGGGCAGTGGCTGCCGGGGCTCAGCGGGGCCGGAGCTGTGGCCCCAGAGCCCCCTGTGAGCCCCGGGGGGGTTGGGGCTCTGGTGCCCACCCAGCCACGGTGGTGCCAAGGAGGTGTCCCCGGCTGGGCCCGGCTGGGGGCTGCAGCCAAATGGGGCCAGGGGTTTCCTTCTGTCTTTCTCCCCGAGGATGGCTGGGTTTGGGGCCACAGGGTTCCCTGGGGACGGGACGGACTGCGGGGCAGTGCTGGCACTGGCCAGGCTGCCCAGAGCCCAGGAGGGGTGGGCGGGGAGGGACAGTGCCCGGTGTCCTCAGAGCCGAGGTGGCAGCTCCCAGCTGAGCCCCCTCGGTGCTCCCGGGGCTGATCCCGGGGCAGATCCCGGGGCAGGGAAGACGTTCTGGACAGGTGGAGGAGCTGCGTCTTCGTGCCGGGAGCGCCCGGGCGAGGCTGGGCTGCGGGTCCCGGGGACAGAGGAACTCTCCTGGAGCTCCCGGCCTCTGCCCCGTGCCGGGCACGCCGGGGGCTCCTCGATGATCCCCCCACCAGGCACAGGGGGCCCAGCAAGCGCGGCCAAGGCATTGGAGTAGGATGAGCATGGAGACGACGGAGGACAGACGGACAGGGCTGTGGATGGAGACTGCGGCCGAACGGCTGCTTCTTCTTGGCTTCTGGGTTTTAGTTAAAAAGGCCGAGGGGCGCCAAGGGGGAGCCGGGGCAGGCCCGTGCCCTGGCCCACTGTGCGTGTCGCTCCCGCTGCGCGGGACGGCCGGGCTGGAGCGTCCTGGAGTCTCTGAAGGAGCAGGGCAGGCGCAGAGCAGCTGCCGCGGCGGCTGCGCCAGGGTCCGGCATTGCCCGACCCCACTGCCCGCCCCGAAATCCGAGGCCGTCGCTCTTGTCCGTGTCCCACCGTGCCGAGGAGCAAAGGCCCCCTAGATGTGTCTCTCCGCTGGCGCTGGCGGGGAGAAGGGCAGCTCTCGCAGGGCTTTGGTAGCTCAGGTTGTACATCCAGACGTCGGTTAGCAGGTGAAGTCCTCAAAGGTGCCCCGGGCCGGGTGGTGAGGTAGGATGTTGGCTGCGTACGTCATGCCTGCTGGGTGCCCCCGTATGCTTTCACAGGGATTCTGCAGGATAAATGGGATGTTGGGGTCGCTGGTTTCATCCAGGTCCTTGCACAGACCCAGCGTTATCCCCCCCAGCATCTCTGCCTGGCCCCTCTGCGCCTTTCCCAAGTGCTGCCCAAAACGGTGACTGCCCACCCCACAGCAGCAGGAGGGGACAAGCAGGAGGGCACCGTGCTGTGCCCCACACTCACGTGGCGCTTCACGTCGTCCATGCTCAGCGCGACGCCCTTGTCTGTGTTGCTCCTCTTGTGGTTCTTGCGGCACTTGCCCCGCCGGCACAGCCGGTGCTTTATCACCTGCCAGAGCCACATTTCAGCACCGTGGGGCTCAGGGGTGGCTCTTCCCCATGTCCCACACGAACACAGCCACGGGATGGAGGAGACACTCACCTCATAGGCGTAGTCGAACAGCTCCAGGACTGTGAGGATACTGGCCCCAATGAACAGCCCCATCTGCCCTCCAATGTCACCTGCAGAGGAGAGGGAAGCCATCAGGGTGGCCTGAGTCCAGAGTCGGGTGGCAGAGGGAGCAGAGAAAGGGGCAGAGCTCGTCACCGCTGTGACCGGTGCCTGGTCATGGCAGAGCACGCCCTGCTCCACATCCGCGCTGTCGGCACATCCCAGTGCCTTGGGAACAGGACCACGGTGACAGGGACAGCACGAGACCCCCTCGCTGGGGGACTCTGGCTGGGGACTGTCACAGGGCTCCCCACAGCCACCAACACTCACCCAGCAAGCCAGCCACCTCGTACGCCTTCTTCTGCTCGATCGTCTCGTAGTTCAGGGCTTCAAAGAAGATATCCAGCACCAGGATGTTCTCCCTGTGCAGGACAGAAGGGACATCAGGCTGAGGTTTGGGATGGAGGGACCAGAGGGTGCCCTGCCGCCACGGCCGCAGCGCGTTACCCGATGTACTGCTCCGACTTGTTGTACTTCTTGGCCAGGTATTTGGCCGAGGCCTTGCTGGGAATCTTGACCATGGAGAGCTCTTTGCCGTAGCGGGTCATGTTGCAGGGCATCTCGCAGATGCAGTACTCGTTGTCCTTCTCCACCAGGAAATCTGTGCACGGAGAGAGGGGGATGGAGAGATGGAGAAACCCAACACCCGCAGCTCTGTCCCACGGGGCCGGGCAGCCTCACCTAAGGCCGGATCCGCACACTCCTTGTACTGCTCCGGGGTGCAGTAAGGGGCATCGCCTGGGGAGACACAGAGCAGGTTTTCCAGGTGGGACCACACTGGAGGGCTGGGCCAGGGCCGGGCTGGGCGCGGGGCTCACCTGGCATGTGCACCATGCGGCAGTTGCAGTTCTCCACCAGGTACCGGGTCTCGCAGTCGATCCGGCAGGCCGTGATGCTGTAGGTGTCGTAGAACTCCGAGTCACCCGCCACGGCCTTGCAGTCGCCCCAGGGAGGCGGCAGGTAGATGAGCTGGAAGGGGAGAGAAGCCAGGAGTGAGGAGAGAAGCCCTCCCAGCCCCCAGCGTGGCAGGGGACAGACGCCCTGGTGGCATTGGTCCCCAGGACCGGCTCCTCCTCTGAAGCCAATGTGGGGACAGGGGCACAGTGAGGAGGCTCTGCTCCCGCAGCGCAGGGTGGGAGGGGACATCCCAGACCTGCCCAGTTCCTACCCGCTGCTCCTGGCAGGACACAAAGGTCTGGAAGCCGGGGGCCACCCCGAAGCCCAGCTGGTCGATCAGCGGGGGCTCATCCTGGCTGTGGATCTGCACCTTGATCCCGGCTTCAAACGAGGTCTCATCTGTGGCAGAGAGAAGCGGGGTGAGCATGGCACTGTCCCTGCTCTGAGGGGCTGTGCTGAGCCTGCTGTGAGAGGCACCACAACTTCTGCCTCCCACGCTTCCCCTGGGCCAAGTCATTCATCCACGTGTCCATCCATCTGTCCATCTGTTTGCTGCTCCACGTCCTTGGCCCCTCCACTCCACCCCGACCCCCCTGCTCCACACCCAGGAGCGTGGCAGGGAAAGTATTTGCCTCTATTTATAAACAAGTGATGGCTGCGTGTCTAAACGATGGGGAGTTGCCATGGCAAAGAGCAAAGACAAGGAGGAAAAGGGAAAGAAAAGACCAGAAGTGATGAGAAATGGAAGGAGGGAACAGGAGGGAGCCTCAGGATGTGGATCTGTGGTCTGGGGAGCTGGGAAGGGGCTGGGCAGCACCCCAGGAGCTGCCGGTGACTGAGTGGACCTGCTGGGGCAGTGGGTTACCTGTTTCCCCCCACACTGGCAGGTACTCGTCCTGCTGGATGTCCAGCATGATCTCCAGGCCATTGCCAGTGCCCCCCTTCATGGTGATCAGCCGGGGCTTCCCGTCCTGCCCCGCATTGAAGGTGTAGCACTTCCCGTAGCGGGTGAAGACCTGCAGGAGAGGACACAGGGCTGAGGCTGAGCCCCTCTGCACGGAGCCAGGAGAGCATCCCCAGCCCCAAAACTCAGCCATCCCAGCCTGGGCATGGTCCAACCCGGGCTCCTGACCCAAGGGATCTCTCAGTGTTGGAACTGCCCTGGTGGAGGATGAGATGCTCCCACAGGGATGGACTCAGAGGAGACACTGCAGATTTACAGCACCTCGGCCCCAGAGAGCCCACGGCAGCTGTGGCTCCCCGAGGAGCCTGATGCCTGCACCGGTGCCTCCTCCAAGCCCTCCTCCATCCCTGCAGAGGATGGGGCTGGACAGGATCCTGCACCCTCCCATCCCTCCTCGGCCATTCCAGCTCTCGCCTCCGGCAGCCGGCACGGCCCCAACACCACGGAGCTGCTGCCAGCCTGGGCAAGGGGCATGTGAGGGCAGAGGGCTCAGACCACATGGTGCTCCACAAGCCCTGATGCCACCAGGATGGAGGTGCCAGGCACCTCCTTAGCAAGCACAGCCCCGGGGATACTCTCCATGTCCTGCCAGCGGGTCTCCACAGCCGGTGCCATCCCCAGCTCTGGCAGACAGGGCTGAAATATCAGCCTGTCCCTGAGCAAGCTCCAAGGGCAGCATCACCTGCCGTGCCTGATCCGACACCAATCAGCTCCGGAGCTGCTCCCCATGCCGGGCCACCCTGGGGCTACTCACCGGCGCAAAGTCCCTGGGGCCGCAGCGCTGGCCGCGGTAGCTGCAGCTCAGCAGCATGTCCTCCAGCTGGTGGCAAGTGCGGTTAAAAAACCCGTACAAATTTAGGGGCTCGTCCTCCTCCCAGGGGCCAGGCTGGGCCGGGGTGAAGCCCAGCTCCATCCCAGGCTCGTAGTCGACCAGGGGGGCCAGGTAGAGCAAGTCCTCGTGGCTGAGCTGCGAGAGCCGCACACGATTGATGTTGCAGAAGGTGACGGCGGGGAAGGTCATCTCGGGGCTGTCCTCCTCGCTGAGCAGCGTGACGTGGTGGTACTCCAGGTAGTAGGCGATGCGGTCGGCCACCTGGTAGAGGAAGACGGAGAGGGAGAGGAGGAAGGCCAGCGCCCACAGCGCCTGCCGGGCGCCCAGGCTGCCCTCCACGAAGATGTGGCTCAGCCCATGCAGGGTGCAGCTGCTGGCAAAGGCCACGAAGTCCGTGGTTGCCCCTGTGTCCTCCTCGTCCTCTTCATCCTCGTCCTGCCCGTATAGGAACTCGTCTGCTCCATCTTCTCCCTTCCCAGTGGCTGCAGCATCTTCTGGTCCTTCCTCACTGGAGAAGGAGATGGTGCAGAATATCTGGAGAGGCATTGCCCGGCCTGGGGGTCCCAGCTGTAGTATGGAGGTCCTGGCTCTGGTGTGGGGGTCCTGGCCCCTGCCCTGCCACAGCCTGGGGGTCTTCAGTCAGTTCCTCGGTGGAGAGGAGCTGGGGAGAGCAGGGGAGGGGGAAGGGGCAAGTTCAGAGAGGAGAAACGGCGAAGGGAAAAGGAGTGAGGCGAGCGGGAGTGAGGGAGAGGAGCAGAGGGATGCTCGGGGTATATCAGGAGCAGAAGGAGGGGAGGAGGAGCGAGGGGCGGATCCGCGGGCTCCCCAGGCCCCCCGGGACTGGCCGGTTGCGGCTGCCAGGACGGAGCAGAGACGTTGCTGGCTCCAGAAGCACCGTGGGAGCTCCCAGTGCTGCCTGGGGGCCCGAGGGGCTGCCGGGCTGGGGGCACACAGTGTGTGCGTGTGCAGGTGCCCGGCACTGCGTCCCCACGCCGTGCCCTCCGTCCTTGCGTGGTCTGGCCCTGGCAGCCCAAGCGGCTGCTCCAGCCAGGCCCTCCCCGCTGGGTCCCCAGCTGTCTCCAGAGCCGCCGTATGCCAGGCTCTCTGCACTCGTCCTCAGGGCAGCTGGAGCCAGAGGTTTTCCCAAAATGCCTGTGACACTGTCCTGGTTCAGGAAGGATGCTGTGGCGTCCTCACACTCCTCCCGCCCTGGCAGTGCCCATCCCTGCAGGCTCATCCTGCTGTGCCACAGGGCACATGAGAATCCAGCAAGTCCAACGTTTCGAGCGGTGTGAGGTCCGTCCTCCTCTGAGCAGGGCTGGTCTGGGCAGGATTTGGGCGCTGTTCAGGCAATGAGTCCTTCTGCAGAGCCCAGGCAGTGCCGGCTATGTCACCTCGCGCTTCGGATCCCAGTGGGGCACAGGGAGCCACCTCTTCCCTCAAGGAATGGCATCCAGGCCTTGTGCTGCTGGGCTGGGGGTCCCAGAGAGCAGCTCTGGTGCAGGATGCTGGATGGAGCCGGCGGCTGCCAGGAGCACGGGCGTCTCCTCTCTGCAGCAGCGCAGCCCCTTCTCGTGGTTTGCTGTTTTCCTGTACTCAGCACTTTATAAAAGCATCCAGAGACCACAGAGCAATCTCCAGCCCCATCCCGGCACCGCCGTCACTGGCCCGGGGGGAGAATCTAAATCCGGCAGCACCTGGCTGTGCAGGGGCTGGATGGGAGGTTTGGGCTGCTGCCTGCGTGGGAGAAGCTCACCCCAACCCCTCGGTTCGGCTGCTGTGTCTCGTTCCCCTTGCACCCTGCGGGGTTCCCAGTCCCTGAGCACATCCCAGTGCAGATGGATGCCACAAATTGGGAGAAAAAACCAGTCAGGAACTCAGTAAAAATCTGGCCTGGTACCAGCACAGTTATCTGCGATTCCTGGGCAGGTGATGCCAGTGGAACAGGCACTGGGGGATCCCTGCTGGGGACAGTGATCCGTGATGTGACAGTGGGTTGTCACATCCTGGGGCTTCCCAAGCTCAGAATGCCCTTCAGTAGGGCCCTTGTGTAAGAGGGACACTGGCAGATGCCACTTGGGGGCCTGCAGAAAGGGTGGATGACCTTGGGGATGAGCACCAGAGCCACAGGATGAAATTTCATCAAGCCAAGATCAAGGTTACACCTTTTGGGAGCATCCCAGAGAATCTGAGATGAAAACTCCTCCTGGGAAAGAGGGTCAGGAAGGTGGATTGGGTGGCTGGGAGCCACCAGGACATGGGCGCCAGGTCACACGTGCCCTGTGGGCACCTGATGGGGATGAGCTGCAGCTGCAGGGAAGGGCTGGGCTGTAACAGCATCAGGGATGCTCCTGGGAGGGGGTTTGGGAGAGCTGGGCTGGTTCAGCCCTGTGGGAGCAGGCTGGGAACACGCGGGGCTGATCCCACACAGACTGGCACTGGAGGATGCTCTTGACAGGGAGGAGCAGGTAGGAGCTGTCTGGGGCTGGGATTTCTGGTGCTCCCAGCTCTGGGACTGAGTTCCTGTGCCATGGCTGTAGCGGGGAGAGGAGAAGGGAAATGGAATTAAGGAACTGCAGGTTGAGGGGGTTGTTTAGCCCTGTAGGTGAGCGGTGCTGCCCGGGACCAGCAGCCAGTCCCTGAGGGTGCAAGCGAGGGGCGGATCCGCTCCCCCGGCGCGGGGAGGTTTAATGTGTCTTCTTGGGAGCAATTGCAGCAGGGAGAGAGCGAGAAAGATGCTGTAATGAAAACATTTCATCATCGACTGGGGCCATTAACCTGCCTCGCTCGGCTTAAACAGCTCGCGGGGAGCGCCAGGGCCGGTTGGCAGCGGGGCGGGAGGACGAGCGCGGCCCGGCTCCGGTTACCACCACCTGTCCCAGCGGCGACACCCGAGCCGGGGTGAAGGTGACCGGGGACGGCCGCAGCCCGGAGCGCGGAGGCACCAGCGCCAAGGGGAGAGTGTCCTGACCCCCAGATCGGGGACAAACCGCGACCCCGTGTTGCAGGCAGGGGGGTGCGGCCCTGGTTTGTGCGAGTTTTGGGGATGCTGGAGGAGTCCTTGGGCTCGTTCCAGCTCCTCCCTCGCCAGGAGTTATTTTTACCCTCTCTCAGGTAAAGCTTTGGCGGGGGCGAGGGACGGGGGATGCTATAATTAGCCGTGACATCAGCCCCCGTGGCGGGTGCTGGGATGATGCCGCCGCACCCGACCCGGCGCTGGGACCGGGGAAGCTCCGTGCCCTCCTCCCCGCCCCAGAGAGAGATGTGGGATGGGAGAAGGAGATGGGTTTTTCCTGCCTCCAGCACCGTGTTTGGCCACTGTCCCGGGGCGGTTCGGCCCCGCTTGCTGTTCTGCAGCTCCTCACGGGCCTGGGAAAGGAGGTTCCCCGGAGCGGGGGAGCACGGAGGCGGCGGGGGGGAAGCGGGAGCGGGATTTGACGGCAGCAACAGCACATTTCACAGCCTGTCACGCTTTAATGGCAGAGGAGATCAAAGCCGGGATGGAGTTATTCATAGAGATAAACCAATCCCCGAGGAGGCGAGGAGAAAACAACATTGCAAGCTCTGTTATCCCAGGTCTCCGAGCCCCGGGGAGGCTGTCGCAGAAAGCGCCCCGGGAGCTGGACGCGCTCGGTTTTGTGACGGGCACTGCCCGTCCCTGCCAAAGACTGGCTGAGCCGGGGCTGAGCTGCCCACGTCATCCCTGGGGGTGCCCGGAGGTCGGAGCTGGCTGCTGGGAAGGGAGGGGGGTGAGGTGCAGCCCCGCGGCAGCCAGAGCAGCACGTGGGGATGGACATTTGGGGCAGATGGAGACCCCACAGCTGGGCTGTCCTGCTCCCACCACGCACCCGGCTGTGCGAATCGAAAGGGAGAAAAATGAGGTTGTCCACGTGTCTTGGCCCAGGGATGCGCTTTGCAGCTCCCGGAGCTGCCAAGATGGTGGTGGAGGCACCGGCAGTGCTGCCGCCGTCGCTCCGGGCGGGATGAGCCGCTCTGGGACGGCTCCAGGGCTGCAGATCCCTCCCTGACCCTGGCGAGAGACAGAGCAGAGGCAGCCAAGCAAGGTGGGATTGCCCCGGCAGGCGGGATCTGTGCCGGGACTAATCCTGCGCCCCTTATCAGATGCTGCCACCTTGCCTCGGCTCGCTCCGCCAGCCAAGCCGGGCGCAGCTTGTGTTATCCGGCCCTTTATCCCCCAGATTAGACGCTTCACAGTGGATTAGCATGTCACATTCTAATGCAGAAAAATTGATGATTAAAAAGGAGTTTTTCCTCTGTATTATTCCCCACCTCCGCCTCCTCTCCACCCCGTCCCCGCGGGCCCACCAGCCCCAGCCGCGGGGACCGGTGATGCCGCGGCGCTGGGGATGCCGGAGTCGCATCCCTGGATCAAACAGGGGATGGGAAACAGGAGCCAAAGGTGCCTTTTTCACGGCGCATCCCGGCTGCTTCTGGTGGCGGGGTCCGGTACTCCAGGTCCCTGTGCCATTCCAGCCCCGTGTCCCCGGCTGCAGACTCAGCACCTGCAGCGCAGGACTTTAATAAAAAGCACGTTATGGTGAGTAATGTGCTAAGTGGACTTCATTATAGAGCCAGGGCCTCCCTGGATCCCGTTGTTCCATATGATTTCGTATCAGATGAGCCTTATCTCCTCTCCAAACGCTTCCATTTAAACTCTATTAATCTCTGAAAGCTTTCCTGGGCAAGCTCTTCCCAGCCAGCCCTGCCGGGTGCCAGTGCTGCTGCCCCAGGCACTGAGGCCACCTGCAGCCACGCTGGCCCGGAGTCTTGGGGACCTCAACCGGGACCCCCCCGCAGCTCCGTGGGCAGTCGAGCGCGTCCCTGGAGCCTTGGCTGTGATCCGCCGTGATGGCTCCGCAGCCGCCGCGTCCTCCTCTCCAGGATCTGTTTATGCTCCTGTAATTGAACCAGTTTGTGCTGCTGAGAGCTTCCCGGTGATTTGCCCGCCGGCAGTGTCCCTTTGTGCCGTGGACGGGTCACCAGGACTCTGCCAGGACGCGGAGAGTGCTGCCGAGGTGTCGCTAATTCCCGTGCATCCGGGATTATTCCTGTGGACCCTGATCCCGACGCCTTCCCGTGTTTCCTGCCGATCACGAATTCCCCGTAAGCAGGTTGCAATTTTTTCCGACATCCTTCACAATCGCTCAGACAGTTCATGCAGGCAGATTCGAGCCGGCGGTTTTATCGGAGGGGGGAAGATACCCATGGTATTCCGGTCTGGTTCCCTTGCTGTGCTCGCTCGCTCCGGTTCCGCACGTATCACGCTTTTCAAATCTAATCTAATCCAAGCAGAGCAGTCACACAGCCCCAGCATGTGGTGGCTCTGGAGGGGTCTCCCTGTCCCTGCCAGCAGAGCAGGGGTTTAAAATCCCTGATAAAGCACAGAGTGGGTGGGAACAGCCTGCCCCAGCTCCGTCCTTGGGGTAAGAGCCTGGATGCAAACACACCAAACCCTCCATACAGAAAAAAACCCTCCAAAAATAAATAACTGGTTATAATATCCAAGTGTGGGGGCTGTATAAATAAATAAGAGCCGGCGAGGAGCTCCTTGAGCCCTGGCTGGAGCAGGAATTGCAGCGCTGCCTCGGGAGCTCCGGCCAAGCTCCACAGGCGATAAAACACAGGCGGCTCTGAACAGCCAGAGAAATTAAACTGAGGCAAAAGGCCATGAGACAGTTAATTTTCTGGTCTCCCTGTGGAGATCTGTGGCTCCAGAGGCTTGGGGGATCTGCCCCCTCCAGCCCGGCTTCTCCCCACTTGATATCAGGGAGAGTGGGAAAATGGCACCAGGAGGTTCCTGGGCAGGTCCTTTGGAGTCCTCAGAGAGCACCTTGCTATTGCCCAGCCTGGGGCTGGGAAAAACACCAAAGGGAGGCTGAGGGGAACAACTTGGAGCCCCTCAGATGCTGGTGTTGTCCAGGGCTGTGCTTCCAGCCCGTGGATCCCTTGGGACACACGTGCCCAGAGTGCCCTGTCCTCAGCTGTGAAAGCCTCACCTCCATTGTGGTCGGATACCACTTGAAAGCCTCCTCATCTCTTCCAGCAGCCACAGATGCCATTACAGCTTATTAATAATCATTAATAATTCATTTTTTAATGAGTCTTTATGTGCAAAGGCATTGCAAGAGGAACAGCAATGGCCAGAGGTGAAGCTGAGATGCTCTGAACTCTTGTCATGACACCTCCGGCTGTGTTGGACCCCTCCGGGCGTGCCAAGTGCTTTGGGAGTGTGCTGTGACACCTCTGGGTGTGCAAAGTGCTTCGGGGTGTGACATCCCCAGGTGTGCAAGGTGCTTTTTGTGTGTGTGACCCCTCTGGGTGTGCACGGTGCTGCTGTGCAGGGGGAGCTGCTGGGGCTGGGCACAGCCCCTGGGCAAAGCCAGCGACTAAATTACACTGGCTGAGCCTGATCCTGATCCTGCAAGTCCTTCTCCTCTAATCCCACCGATGTCCAGAGCTCTGAGGTTCAGGTGCTGGATGCACCATTCACAGCTCTAACGAAGTGGCTGCGAGGTGCAGGCACGTGGTGGCCTCTCGCTGTGCCATGCCAGGGCTGTGTTCTCATGCCTCTTGTTCCTGACCCTCTTTTGCACCGTCTTGGCCAAGATCAGTCGTGGTGGGCTCAGTGGTGCTGGTCTCACACAGCCACGGCGCCGGGGCTGTGCTGTGGCATCGCTGTCCTGCCGCAGAGGGAGAGTGAAGTGCAGCCGGCTTCCCACAAGAGTTCCCGTCCACGTTCGTGTCGGTGTGGGGTGAGCAAAGCCACAAGCAGCCGAGGGCTCCCCGGTCCTCCCGCCTGGCCAGGTCTGGGAACGCTCGGGTGAAGCTGGGGCAAGGAGGCAGCCGAGGAGCAATGCGTGAGTGTCTCTGCTCCGTGCCCGAGGGCGAAACAGCTCACGGCTGCTTTCTGGATGATTTGCTTTGAGCAAAATACAGTGATACTGGAAAATCTCTGAGCTGCCGAGCTCAGAACAGAGTCGGGGCTCTCCCAACCCGCTGCACTTCCCGGGAGAGCCGAGTCACCACCAGCAAACGGCTGCAGTCCCGTGCGTGGCGGCTCCTCTGCTCCATCACCTCCGATTATCTCGCGCCAGGCAGCCCATGTCCCGCTGGGTTTGCTTCATTCGTCTGGAAATCGGGGCAACCTCTGGGGTCAAACTCTGCTGCTGTTCGGCTGCAGAGAGAGGCCGATATGGGGGATGAGCCCGGGTGGAGTTTGTCGATGATCCAGGTGGGGATGCTTGGCTGGGCCCCCGGGAGCACCACCAGGATGCCCGAGGTGAATCAGTGCTCGGAAACAATGGATACAAGCCAGCAGTTTCCAACGCTTATAAGTTATTTAGGAGCCTGTGTGCCGCTTTAAAAAGTGATTTGCATAAATCACTCAAATGTCTTACAGAATTTGTAAACGAACCGGCTCCGCTGGGGACCGTGGCGGGAGCTGCTGGGGCTCGGAATGCTGCTGGGAAGCAGCCCCAAACCAGAACGGGACTATCTGGGGCCAGTGGCCGTGCCTGGTGCCCACACGCTGTCCCCAAGTTGTTTTTCCAGAGCCAGATGGACCCATGCGGTTTGTTTATTAACTGTCAAAAGCTCCAGGAAATGTCTGGGTATCAGTAATTCCCGCGCCCGGTCTCTCCAGCTGTGTTGGAGATGCTTCTCACTCCGGCTCCGTGATTATCCACTAACGCTGCGCCACGGGGGAGCTCTGCTCGCCACGGGGCTCCGGGGCTTGTGACTGCCGCGGGGCCGTGTGGGGCCACAGGGGGCTGTGGCTGGATTTGGGGTCCCCTGGAAGGGGCTGGCGCCTGGATCCTGCGGGGCTGAGAGCCAGGGGAGAGCAGGGGCCCGGCAGCACCCCCGGGCTGAGCACCCCTGAGCGTGTCCTACCGTGCCCGTCCCTCTGAGCTCCCACGGGTGCTGCAGGACACCCCAGCACTCTCCAACCGGGCAGGTTTGCAGCACACAAGGGTTTTTTTTCCAGGGGTGTTCCCGGGGTGGCAGGAACAGAGCTCTAACAGCCCCTGGCTAGAGCGAGGTGGGCTGTGGGCTGAGCAGGGAGCCCAGGGTTGCAGAGAGGTTTTGGGGGAGCAGAGGGGCACACATTGGGGTTTAGCAGGGTCTGAGTGGCACAGCAGGATCTGGCGGTGTCTAGTGGGGTTCACCAAGGTGCAGTGGGGTCAGAAGGAGGGTGGGGAGGCTCAGCAGGGAGCAGTGGGGTGCTGTGGGGAACAGGATCTGTTCTCCACCGCAGGAGCTCCTGCACTGCTCTGGAGATGGGAGGAAGGAGGAGCGTGGTTGGGCTTTGCTGAGATTGCTGCAGACCCTTCCCGCTCCCTCCCTGCCTCTGTCTCTCTGTGCACCCGGTGTTTCCAGGGCAGAGGATGCAGAATCCAATGCAAAAGGCAGCGGCATGATCTCCACGTCAAACTCAATTCTCCCTAGTGCCAGCTCAGCCCTGGAGCCTCATGGAAACAGTCCAGAGGTCTTAATCCTCTCCAGCTCATCGAGGCTGTCCCGTGCACACTGCCCAGGGCTCCAGGCTCAGCCACTGTGCCCCACAGCAGGACGGCGACAGGGAGCTTGGGATGGGGCTCTCCCTGGGATGGGTTCACGGGGTGTGAGAAGGAAAAGCTGCAAATGCACATTGTGCCACCCCAGGCACGGCTGCTCCTGTCCCCCCTGGCTGCACCGACCACCCAAAAGGGGCTTTCCAAGCACGGGGCACCTTCCTGAGGTTTCCTGCAGCCACAGTTCCCATACCAGGGTGTGGAGAGGAGGCTCATCCTCCGCCTTTCTCCTTTTTCCCTGGGATGAAGAGAAAATTCCTGGGGTTTAGAGCCCAGAGATGGGACCCCTGGGCCTTCCCATTGCTGGGTGAGGCGCAGATCCCCGTGGATGTGCGAGGCTCCAGGGGAACCTCACGGTGCGGGAAGGAAGAGCGAGCAGGGAGCTGGGGGGGCTGCGAGTTCCCGCAGCGGAGGGAGGACTCCGACTCATAAATAATGAAGTAGGAAGAGGGAAACATTGATCCGTGCTGCTAATGAGGGTGTCAGGGAGTGTGGCCCTGAGCCGGGGCGACAGTGAGGGCCAGCCCCCTCCTGCAAAGGAAAATGTGTCTGTCCCCTGCCTGTGCCATCCCTGTGTGAGGCTCTGGGCACGGCCCTGGGGATGGGGACAACTCAGCCCCTGTCCTTCAGGGCCGTGTCCTGAGGGAGGTCAAGACTTGCCCCTCAGCTTTGTGTTTGCCTCTCTAGGCTTTAAGGTCATGCCAGGATTTTGGGACTGAGGGGAGGAGATCACAGCATCTCCCTGAGCATCCTTGTCCATGTCCTGGCCTGCTGCAGGGGGGGATCTTTGGTGGACACCAAACACCACCCTGGTGCTGGAGGGGCTGTGGAGAGCCAGGGCAGAGCTGGGGTGGGCCAATGGTCCCCCCCTGGTCTTTTTAGAGGGTTCACTCTCCAGTACGGGATGAGTCTGAGCCTGGTCAGCTCCACTGGAGTGTCCCTGCACAAAGCTCTGGGGAACACCGGCCGGGGGGCACATGGAGGGGGATGAGCAAGGCCGGGCCCCCTGATGTGGCTGGTGATGGCGTAGGATGAAAGAGGCAGTGGGAAGAGCTCACATCATCCCAGGATGGGCTTCCCCACAGCATCCGGCACGAGCCCTGTGTGCTGGGGGGCCCTGTCCTGGCTGCAGGTGATGCTGAGAGCTGACCGGGGGGGGCTGAGACCAGCCCACAGCCCCCCTGGGCTGCTCCCGGGCGGGTGCTTTGGGGGGCACACAGGCAGTGCCCCCAGCACGGGGGGTCCCTGCTGTGGTGCCGCTGCTCCCCCACCCCAGCAGCACGAGGGGGGACCCGGGCAGGAGGCGGCTCCTGCTCTGCCTTACGGTCACCCCAGGTATTCCAGCTCGGCAGCCCCTCACTTGCACTCGCTGCGGCTGCCCCGAGCCCTCCCTTCTGCCGGGCACAGATGAGGCGGCACCGCGGCGTGTGTGGCCCTGGCGCTGCCGCCCCTCCTGCGCCGGCCAGCAGCGTGCGGCCGGCATCGCGCCCCCCGGCCGGCCCCAGGACCCCCCCTGGCCCCACTGACCTCCAGGCTGTCCCCATTGACCTCCAGGCTGTCCTCACTGACCTCCAGGCTGTCCCCATCAACCCCCTGCTTGTCCCCATCCGCCCTAGGCTGTGGGGTCTGGGCAGCCCACCAAAGCCTCCCTGGAGAGATCTCTCTCTGTCCCCTCTGGATCAGTGACAGGACAGGGGCAGCCCTGGGTGCAAAAGCATCCCCAGACACTGACGGGGCTTCCCAAAGTGCAGAGGGGACCCAGCCCCTGTGTGAGAAGGTGGGGCCCCACCGGGGTGGTGTTGGCTGATGCTGCATGCCCAAGTGCTGGTCCCCAGCACCCCCCAGCCTGGCCAGGGCCACCAGGCCCAGAGCAGCACCGAGCCTGGCTCAGCCCGTGGAGGGAGCAGCAAGGCAGCAGGAATTTACTGGTGAAACAATCCCCTAAAAGCTTCTGAGAGTGCCAGGACCCCATCCCAGCACCATCCCAGCCCCACCACGCACAGACCTGCCTGTGCTGGGCTGCAAGGGGACTCCAAAGAGCAACAGAGACATAGCACAGAGCCAGCTTCCTCTAATCAAATCCATTAAATCCTCCCAACCTGCTTGCAAGGAATAATCCAGGCAGGAATAACAAACCAGCTGCGAGTCTGTTTGGCTTTTGCCGGTTGAAGGGGATGCAGAACACAGGGATTTGGAACCACCAGATGAAGGGAGGGAGCTGGGATGAAGGTCCCTGAGGATGGTTCCACGCAGAAAACGCGACCGTGCCCGGGGAAGAGCCGGCATCAAACAGGGCACAGGCTGGAGCTGGCCCTGCTCGCCAGCCCCGCTGGAGGGGATCCAGCCCCCTCCGGGCTGCAACGTGCCTCCATTTAACAAATAAAACGCCTCATGGCTGACAACAGACACCTGCTCGTGGAAAGAGCCCGTCACGGGAATTTAATGCCGGTGATTAAAACCACCCGAAGTGCGCTGGGACCTGGGCGGCAGCTCCGCATACACCCAGCCGTGCTCGGTGTGGGGCACAAGTGAGACATCCCTGGGCTGGTGACGAGGATGGGGACCCCGAACAGCGCAGGGACACAGGCTCCATGCCGGAGCTGCCCGGGAACAGCCGCGGCGGCTGCCGAATTGATTAGGCAGCACCCGAATAGCCGGCACTGTTTCATTCCCAGCTGGATGGGGCCAGGCAGCCGCAGGGATAAAGGCTTTATTGTGCGCTGGATCCACCAGCGCAAGAACAAGCTCGGTGGCAGGGCACAGCACTGAGCCACTGGGACCTGTGTTCCCAAGGGATTCGGCCATCCGTGCTCTCCCTGCTTTTGCACTGGAGCCTCCTCTCCATGGCAGCTTCCAGCCTGGCACGCACAGCCCTGCTTTGCAGAGCCCAAATGAGCTCTGCCCACGTGGGAGCAGCCCACGGAGCTGTACGGAGCCGCACGTGCTCCTGGGGACAACCTGGACCTCCAGAACCCAGCGGCATCCCCTTAGTGATGGTGCTGCCAGTCCTTTCCGAGCCGGAAGGAGGCAGGAGCAGCTATAGGTGGACAAACACCCTCCTTGCATGGGGGAAAGGTGGCACCGGGCAGGGCCCGCAGGTCACTCACCACTTTGAAGTCTTCGGGGGTGCACTGCTCCCCACGGAAGAAGCAGGACAGCAGCATCTCCCGGATGTCGTGGCCAGCCCGGTCATAAAACTCCAGCATGTTGAAAGGTTTGGGCTTGAAGTTTCGGAAGTTCGCCTTGTCCTGCAGGATTTCCAGCTGCTTCTCGTCGGCCGTCTGGGTGTCTGGGATCTCGTATCTTGGGGAAAAGAGCAGGGAGAGGCTCAGGCCCGGCTGTGGCGGCTGCTCCCAGTGGCAAAGGCCATTTGGGGTTCCCAGGAGCTGCGTCCGCCCTGACCCCGGCATGGGCTCAGCACAGTCCCACTTGACATTCCAGAGCATCCAACAGCACAAGCTGGCCCAGAGGCACACGAGAGATGGCAGAAGGATGGATGAGGAGAAGCTGGGCAGTGGCCACGTTCCAAACCCATCCCACTTGCCCCACCGCTGGTCCAGCAGCACCAGCCCTAGTTGAGGCTACCCAGGCACCCGCCCTGTGCCTTTGGTGGCGTCATGGTGAGGTGGTGGCCTTGCTGGGACATGGGCTGAATGTGCTGGGCCTCAGCTCTGCTGTCATGGCTGAAAACCCCTCCCTGAGGCAGGAGTGGGGACAGTGGTGAAGCCCCTTGGTGCTGGCGTGGGCAGGGAGTGCACCAGGCTCTCAAGAGCAGCTTGGCAGCACCAAGGAGCTGCCACAGCCACGGGTGAGAGGCTTCCACAGCCCAAGGAATGGCACCATCCTGGGGTGTGGGTCATGCTCAGTGGCTTCACCTGCTGGCACCCCTGGTCTCGCTGCATGGGATGGCACCAAGGACATGGCACTGGAGCCATGTGTGAAGGCACCCAGGACATGGAGCCAGGTGTGCTGGATCAGCCCCACAAGAACCCAGGGTGGCCCTAGCCTTGTTGCATGTGCTGCACGCTGGGGATGGGAGCTGTGCGTGCTGGATCCATCTGGGGCAGCCCAGTGTGGGAGCCACAAGCCCAGGAGCATCAGCAGGACCTGGTGGCTCTTGGCCGCATCCAACTGCAGAGCTGGACTAACTGAGATGTCACCTGGGGCCACCTCAAGGCACCGGCACCCACCTGTTATTGAGCAAGGCCAGGAGCTCGCCAGCGTGGTACAGGTCATTCTTGGTCACTCGGCTGAACCGAAACTCGTTGAGGTTGCAGAAGGTGACGGCGGGAAAGGTGAGCCTGGTGGCCGCCACCTCGTCCAGCTTGGTGACGTGGGGGTACAGGAAGTAGTACTGGATGCGGTTGGTGCAGACGAGGGCGAGCAGCGCCAGCGAGCCCAGGAAGCAAAGTGCCCAGACCACGCGCTTTAGCGACAGCCGCTCGTACGAGAAGATGTGCGAGAGCCCGTGCAGGGTGGAGCTGCTGGCGAAGGCCTGGATGCTCACCGGTTGCCCGCTGTCCACCTCCTCCTCGTCCACTTTCAGGTCCATCATGGTCAGTGCCAGCACCCCGGGGTGGCCACTCTGCCGAGAAGGGAGCCCGTGGGTGCTCGGTGCCACGGTGGCCTCGTGGGTGCTGTGGGAGCCCAGCCCACGGCAGCCCCGGGCAGGGACGCGCCCGACAGCGCCCGCAAGGGGCAGATGCTTTGCTGTGCCCTGCTCTTGCCCCCAAGCCTACATATATATATATATATATATACACAGAGACACGCATATATATATATATATATATATATACATAAATGTATTTATCTGGATGCAGCCTCTTGCATTTCCTCCCCTCCCACCTCCTCCCTGCCCTCCCCATCCCACGGCAGGATTGGGGTGCTGTGTCCCCGCACCCCCCACGTTATCTCCCCCTCCCCTCCCACCTGCCCCCGCTCCCCCTCCGCCTCCCACAAATGGCACCGTCGCATCGACAAACAGATGAAGGAATCAAGGATGCAAACCTGGAATCAGGGCCGGCGGCCGTGGCTGGAGCTGGGTGCGTGCTGCTGTCGCTGCGCCCTGGGAGCCGGGGCTGGGATGAGCCTCTCGCCACCGGCTGGGAACACGGGAGCGGGAGACGTGCAGGCACCGAGGGTGCTGAGGCACCGAGCCCGGCAGCGGCGGGTGAACCGGAAAAGAAGGGGGGGGAATAAAAATAGCCTCGTTGGTACCTTGGTGCAAGCGTGGGAGCGGGGATGCGCCGGGGCCTCGCTCAGCGCCGCGCGGGGGGACCGCAGGCGACCATCGCTGGAGAGGAGGCAGCTGCCGTGTGCGAGGAGATAAGAGGAGGAGAAGGAAGGCGAGCAGGAGGCTGCTTCCCTGCCAAACACATGGATACCTCCCCCTGTGGCTATCTGGGAGCTGGTGATTTCTTCAGATGCATAATCCGCATGAAGTCATTGTCTGAGCGCTGGTGGGGCCGGAGGCCGCGGAGGGGTGAGGGGTGCCGCAGGCCGGTGGGCAGCGAGGAGGAGAAGGAGGAGGAGGAGGAGGAGAAGGAGGAGGAGGAGGAGGAGGAGGAGGAGGAGGAGGAGGGAGAGGCGCAGGAGCGGCGCTCCAGCGATTGCAGGCGCTGGCAGGGGCTGTTGGTGCTGCTGCCGTGTGCATGTGGGTAATGTGTGTGTGCGTGTGCGTGTGCCGCTCCCATCCCCCAGCGCCTTCCAGGGATGCTCCGGCTCCTCGCTCTGCCGGAGCCCCCCGGTCCCCCCACTCAGCCCTGACCCGTCTCTGCCGGGCCACGGCCTCCCCCGCCCTTCAGGCTTCACCCGTGGTGGCCCCAACGCCGGGGCGGGTGCTGGGACACCCTGGGGTTGGTCCTTTTGGGGGGCACCGGTGGCCTTCCAGCCCCTTTCCGGCCATGGGGCACACGTGTCCTCGAGTGTCCACCCCGGGCTCACCCCGGGCAGCCCCGCTCCGCTGCCTGTGGCTGGTCCCTGTCACGCTTGTCACGACGACAGGAACTGACCCCCCTGGAGGCGCTGGGCCCTTGCCCTGCTCCGGACACGCTGCCCCTTTCCCAGTATCGTCCTTCTGCCGCTGTCCCCGGGTTGCTCCCGGGGCAGGAGGCACCGGCTGCCGGGTGCTCTGCTCCTCCCCGGGGCAGAGCGGGGGGGTTGCACAGCACTGCCCAGATTCCCCCCAGTGCCAGCACATCTCCCACTGCCTCCAGCTGCACCCGTGACTGCCCCGGAGAGCGGGGTGCCCTCGTCACCCGAGCTGAGCCCCCGCGGCAGCGGCTCTGGGTGCGGAGGCTGCAGCAGGCGCCCGCCCACTGCTCCCAGTAAGGTGGCTGCAGTCAAATGGAAAAGGATGTTTCAATGTCCTTTACAAGTGTGATGTTGGAAAGGGACAGCCAGACCCCAGGGCTGTCGCGACAAGCTGTGTCCCTGCCCAGAGGTGCCTTCCCAGCACGGTGTCCCCACCTGAACCGCAGCAAATGGGAGCGTGGGCACTTTGGGATCCAGCAGGGTGAGGCACACGTACCCCTGCCCCCAAATCCCACGGCTTGGACACACTTGGTTTGGTCCTTTTCTGGAGCATCCTTTCCCCTGCCCGAGCAGGAGCCCTGGGTTTTACAGCGGGACCTGCTCAGGCAATCTGAGGTGGGGCACAGGGACACCCCCTGAGCCAGTGCCCCCCTTGCTGGGCTCAGGGACAACCCTGCCTGTGCTTGGGGATGTGGCTGTGAGGCTGGGAGAGCAGCATTAGCATTCCCAGTTGGCACCAGCTCTGCCTTTCCCTTCCCGCTCCGTTCTGCAGTCGGCATCGCTCCTTGCCGGGCCGACAGCTGCCTGCTGATAGCTGTCCCTCCATTAGCGCTCCTGATGGGAGCCCGGAGAAGGATGTGTTGCTGGGGTAAGGGATAAGGACATTTAGAAAGTGGTTGTTCCCCCCCTCCTTCTCTTCTTCCAGATGAGAAGTCGCTCTGTGCAGTGGTTTTATTGACGGTAAATCCCCCGGCAGCGCGGGCTGGGCAGGGAAGGAGGAGGTCTCAGGCTGGAGCAGGTGAGCACGTGGACGTTCTTGGGAGTCCTTGACTTCCAGTGCACAAGAAACCCCAGCGAAGAGGCTCTGCTGCATCCCCTGGATGGAGAACGTTTCCTGGGGGTCTCGTGGAGCTGTCGGGACCCCAGACACCGCAGGACCCTTTTCTACAGGAGCCAGGGAGGAGGAGAGCGGCCAGAGGAAACTTCCTTACCGCTGGCCCTCGGCCAGGGAGAATGCAGCTGCATCCTTGGAATCGAGTGGAGCGTGGGGACTGGGAGCGTTTCCGTGTTATTTTTTGGGGAAGCCACGTGAGGGTTGTGTTAATTCCTGCTGGGAGAGACAGCGGAACCAGCCGAGGGCTGTGGGATGGGTGAGGAGGTAACAGCCCCAGGTGATAACTGCAAGACACGAAGCCTTAAAGGGGTGGGTTAGTGAGGAGTGGCGGGATGTGAGTGTCTGTGGCGGAGTCCTCCTGTTATAAACGGGTGCTCAGAGCATGGATTCAGTAGCCCGGGCTCCCCTCAGCGTGCCCTCAGATCTAATTAGCGTGAAAAAAGTAATTAAGGGAAGGTGCTGCAGAGCTGAGTCTCCCAGCGCAGGCTCCGGCAGACAGGCAGGAACCCTGACGTGTCTTGGGAACACCTCGGGAGCTTGGGCCAAGGGATAACGCAGGGCCTGGGGCTCTTTCCTCACCTTCCCAGCAGTGCTTGTCCCTGCTCCACCACACACATCCCAGTTACGGAAACCAGCTCCCGTCCTGCTTCTTGGAAGAGCATCCCCAGGGTGAGGATGGATAAGTGATGCTTTTCCATGCTTTTTTGGGGTTGTGCCCTGCTATTGCTCCCTGCATGGAAGCAGCCCTGGCTTGCAAATTGCTTCTTTATCTGCACCCGCTGCTGTCCAGGAGGCAAATTAATTAATAATGGTCAATTAGTCCTGTGGGTGCTGGAGGTGCTCGGCACCGCTGTATTCCTTCCTGGAGCGTGAGGCGCTGGGGCTGCCTGGCCCTGCAGTCCGGGACTGTATTTGTATATTTGAGAGATTTAATTCAGAAGCCACCATTGGCGTGTGGCAAAGCTGCTGGGGCTGCAGAGGCAGTGCTCAGGCCTTCACCCCATCCAGGACAAAAATTCCAAAGGAGAGGGGGGAAGAATTCCATCCCCCCTCAAACCTGGACTGAGTGATGTGTGAAATATCTTCACAGCCGATCCCCACTAATGGGTTGCAAATTGCTTCCATCAGCTCCAGCATTACAGATTGCCGTCTGAAATTGCTTCCAGGAGCCCATTTTGGGGCCAAATACTTCCTAGCTTGGGGAAATAACCATCAGCAGCATTAGTGACAGTAAATTGTATTCAAATGAGGCACCGTGGGGCCTTATTAGGACTTCTCACATGTGCCTTTCTCGCTGGTGGGGCAGCTCCGGCATTAGGGAATCTTGCATCCACACAGAATCCTTCAAGTTGGAAAAGACTTCCAAGATCATCCTTCAGCTGCTGCCCCAGCACTGCCAAGGCCATGACTAAGCCACGTCCTCAAGTACCACATCTACATGTCTTCTAAATCCCCCCAGGACTGGTGCCTCCACCACTGCCTGCGACAGCCTATGCCAGGGCTTGGCAACATTTTCCATGGAGAAATTTTTCCTGTTTTCCAGCTCCAGGTGTTGGGTACCTGGAGAACAACTGGTCTTGCCATTAAAGACTGGGACAAGGAAGGCTTCTGCCAGTCCCTGTTGACCATTCCCATTGCTTTGTGCTGCTCCTCGAGGCATCGCCTCGCTCCAGCTCTGAACCAAGAGCAGCTCCGTTGCCTCCACAGAGATCCTGGTAGAGGTCCAGGGTTTCCTAATTCATGAGCACATCGTTAATTATCTGCTGGAAGCCAAAGCCTCAGCATCTTGGTGAGACTAACGAGGCTATTAACAGAGCTGCTTCTTGCCATGCTGGCTTGGGCTGGCCCGGATCGTGGTGCTGTCCCGGGCGGGTGAGCAAAGGCAGAGACAAGCTTTGCGTCGCATCCTCTGGCACTTATTTACCTTCTAAACCACATCTGACCATTGCTGAGACCTTTCCAAAGGAAACCACGGCATCTAAATGCCGAGAACAGAGAACCCAGCACGGGCAGCTTGGTGAATCCGTGGGATTTCTAAATCGAGCACATCTCCAGCGTCCACATAGTGGTAGCTGGGGAAGGGTCACGGCCAGCCTGGGTGGAGGGTTGAGCTGCAATGCCCGGAGCTGCTACTCGCAGGAGGTCCCCACGGGGTTATCCTGAGTGAAAACACCGCTGCTTAAACCCAGCAGTGGCTGCTCCGAGCCGCTGGGTCAGCGGGCCCCGTGAGCGGTGTCTCCGTGTGATTTATGCTGTGTTGTGCCATGCTCTTGCTTGCACCCGCTTGGCTCTCCCGGCGTGAGGAGCAGCCAGTCCATTAAACACTGAGTCATCCTCAGCAGCATTTAATTTTGTGAGGGGCAGCAGTTTGGATAATTAAAGGCCTCCATCGCCAATGCCAGCGGCTGTGGAGTGTGGGGCTGACGGGGAAGGCGAGGACACCCAGCAGCACCGGTTAACCCGCCACCGAGGAGGTTCAGCTCTCCCTCCCTCCCCTCTCCCCCTGCGTTTTGGAGTGGGTTTTAACCTTTTCCTGCCTCAGACAAGGGCTTCCTTATTCAGGTGAGTGTGATGATGCTTTGTGCTGTTTCTGCCTGGATTAACCACATCCTGATGGGATCTCCCATGGGCAGATCTGCTATCTGGAGGCCTTGGCTTATTAAAAGGACAAGCTGTTCGGGGAGCTGGTAATAAAGCGATGAAAGCTTTTACGAACCAGAGTTGAAGGCACTAATATCGCTGTGCTCTGCGTGGGTGAGAAATTAGACAAGAGTTCCTCTGTGCTGATGGGGTTTTTTCTCCCCCCTATTCATCTTTCTCAACAATTATCTTTTATTTTGATATCTTTCTATTTAAACCTTCAGAACTGCTCTCGGGATGAAAAGGAGGTTGAACTGCTTAACAACCATGCACCTTGTGGTGCGGGGGACCTGGAGGCACAGAGCCATGGGGAAGGTGGCTCGGGCTCTCCTGAGGTTTTGGCAGCAAGAACCATCCCCAAGAGCCAGGCAGCAAACTCCCTGGGGATGGTGTCCTGTGGGAGGGCAGGAACACCTCCTCACCAGCAGCCTTGGGAAGAGCCATAACGCTGCCTCTGTGTTGCACCAACATTGTACACCTGGGGCTGGATAGCTGGGAATTCCTCCTCCTGCTGCTCGTCACCCTCACATCTGGGTGCCCCTCATTTACTTTGGGGCCGAGTGCATTTTTTGCAGCCCCTTCAGGGTTGTTTCTACTCTTTTTCCATCCCGGAATCTCGCAATCAATCAGCCGCATCTTTCCGGAATTGTGGACCGCACCTTAAAAACCAAAGGCGGATGGAAACCCTGTGGAAAATCACCAAGATGGGTGTGTGGCTTCATTAGCTCGAGCAATTAGCATGAGGCAATGCAAAGGCACTGGCTCCTGCTCAACCACTATCCTGAAACACTTCCCCTGTGCCCGAATTCCACCTTGGCTGGCTCCTGCCTTCCCCACTTGTTTTACCCAGTGTCCAGAGAAAGCATCTCCTGGGACACACAGAGGCCTGGGGCTGCTGCCCTGGACTGAAAGGGCTGAAGATGCTCAGGCTGGATGGGACCTGTGCCTGGAAGTGGGGGGCAGAGACTAAACAAAATCATTCCACAGGATGCTGGGTCAAGCAGGGACCTGTGTGGTTGCCAGCGGTCCTGCCGTGCTGCCCAAGCCCATCCCTCCTGGCTCCTCGCTCTCTTCCCGCTCTGATATCCGTATCAGAAGCTGGTTTGGAGCTACCTGTGCAGAAATGCCCCTGTTGGGCCATGCTGGTGCTCCCAGAGATGTGTCCAAAAGGCACCTTGCTGCAGCCCCAGGCCACGAGCAGGTCATGGCGCTGAGTGTGTGCACACGGGGGAGATCCCGGGATGTGCCACGTGTGACAGGACAACAGGAATCCCCAGCCCCTCTCTGGGTGCGGATCCAGCCCGTCCCCTGTGCTGCCCCACTCATCCCACAACATTCCTCCACCCTCGCTGCCCTGGCTTTGCTGGCGGCTGTTTGTCCTCGTGTCCTTGTCACTGCCGTAGAGCCCATCTGGATGACTTTTTCTTTTATTCCCTCTGACACTGGTTGTGGTCACAACAAAACTCATCTCATTACAGAAATGCTGAGGGTAGCTGGAAGGGGAAATGGATCCCTCCGTCTGGGAAGTGCCAGGTCGGCTGAGGAGCCGGGTTGGAGGAGGCAGCTCGTGTGTCTCGGGTGTGCAAAAGCTGCTCCAGCAGCTCGGGGCTGTGGCAGCCAAAGGGTTAACGCTGCCGGCATCCTCAAACGGCACCGATGGGAGCAGGAGCTTCTCCATCTCCGAAAGCTGGCAAACAAATTAAAGCAATGTTGCAACTAATGCGTTTCTTTGCAGCAGAGAGGAGGGGAAGAGCAGCTCAAAGGCTGCGGAGACAAAGGCGGTGCAGATGGGTGCTGGGGGACCCGCGAGCGCCACGTGCGCTGCTCCCAGCTAAGCTCAGATTTGCTGCTACGGCTCCGTGACAGCGGCTGGAATAACCTGGGGAGGATTTATGGGAGCCACAGCAGGGCCAAAGGGGGAGCCTGCCTGGAAAGGGCTGTAGCTGGGAATTACTCTGGTGTCATTGCTTCTCGGTGCTCGTGTCCCATTTCCGCAGGAGGGATTGTGTGGTGCAGGGAGGGAATATGGCACTGGATGCTCCAGGCACAGAGATCAGCGCATCTTCTCCCCAGCAGCCGCCTGATACCCGGCAGTCCAGCATCTCCCACTTGGCTTCCTGGGCTCTTATTTGCGTTGACGAGAAATTAAATAGAGAGATGCAAATCCCCTTGAATGACATAAGGAAGCTGATAGCCCCGGTGGAGCCAGGTCTGGGGCTGGTGGGTGCCCAGGGGGAGGAGGCTGGTTGGCAGAGTTTGGTGTGTGGTGAAAGGGCTGGGGGAGCTGGGCAGCTGGACCCACAGCCATCGTCCAGGAGCTGCTGCTGCCCCCCAGCATGGCCTTGTCCTTGTCCCCTGTTGGCAGAAATGACACATTTCTCACGAAGGAGGGGCTTTGTCCCCTCCCGCGGCAGCCAGGCCCATGCAAGGAGCAGATGGAGCCCATCTTGAACGTGCAGTCTCAGCAAAAGAAAAGCCAATAATCGAGTTAATTACAGACGTTATGTGATCACTGGGGATTCCCAGGGGATGCTGGCGATGGAGCAGCCCTTTGCTCGCCGTCCGCAGCCGGCGGCGCCGGGGCACCTGGCCGGGGGCTGAGCTGCCCTCCCTGGGGATGGCTTGTGCACAAACCCCCTCGATGGACTGACTTGGAGCTCTGTGGTTTTGGGCGTCGTATCCATCCCTTCCCCTGTGTTTTTCCTGGCTGTGTCTCCTGAGGCAGATTCACGGGATGGCTGGAAGTGCCGAGCAGTGTCTGCTCTCCCCAGGAGCTGTGCCTCTGACTGTGCAAAACGTGACTGTCCCGAGGGCAGAGCATCGTCTGCCTTTGTCTCACTGCTGAGAAAAACTAGGAGAGAAAGTGCAGCAGCTCCTAAACTCCTCGGTTTAAAAGTGCATTTTAATTCGGCTTGAAAGACCACAGACCCCTTACCTGGAGCCTCTGGGGCAACTCTGCCACGTCCCCCAGCCGTGCAATGTCTGACCAGGGACACAAGGGACTTTCCAGCGGAAATGCCTGCCCAGAGGCAGGGCTCAGCTCTGGCAGCCAGAGGATGTGGATATGCTGGTTTGCCCTCTTGGTGCTTCTGCTCTGCTCCCCATCAGCTGAGCTAATAAAGTTTGGACTCGTTAAATCCACAAATGGTTTCAAAGTCGATTGCCCTGGGCTGGCTCGCAGCTCCCGCCCACCCCTCCCCTCGCCTCTCTGCCGGGGAGATAAGGATGGCAGTGGCTTTAATTCCTCACTTATGCATCGACTGCCAATTCTCCTGTCCGCTCACCCTTGATAAATATTGCACAAAGATTTGGCGGCCAGTGTGCCAGAGATAAAGGTCCAGTCCCACCAGATCTCCTTCCTCTGTGCCGCTTGTCTCGTTATGTGTCCAATTTGTTAAACAACCCACCTGCTGCAAGAGGCTCTTCCCGTCCCGGCTCCTGCCTCGGATTATTGCTAAACCTCTGCGTGAGCCTCCAGTCTGGGCTGAGAGCTGAGGACCAGGGAAAGGCGCTGTCATTTCCAGGCCTTGAGCTGTCATTGATCGGGGATCGATAGCGGAGCTGCCTTGGCTCAGAGCTCTCCAGGCCTGGCAGGATCCCCGTCGCTGGCGTCGTGCGGGGGCCGAGGTGCTGCCGTGTCATCTGTGAGCCCACCCCTGGCAGCAGAGCCCAAACCAGGATTTGGGGATGCTCGTGTGCAGCAAACCTACAAAAGAGAGTGTGCCAGGGGTTCTGGCTCGGTTTAGCCTTGCTAAAAACCCCCTTTGCACCAGGGAGGCCAGGCTGGGTGAGCACAGTGTGGGGTACCAGGAGCGGGGCTGGTGCTGGGGCCGTGTCACTGGGAGCTGTGCTGTGTCTCGCCCACCCACCACGTCTGGGTTTGCTGGAACTGGCTCCCCCAGTTCAGAAATTCTCGAGGGGCTGAAAGCTGCCCTTGGGGGTGCACAAATATCTTACGGAGATGTGGCGCTGACGGAGCTGCTCAGGGGATGGGGTCGTGGCACAGGGAGGGTGCCCAGCGCTGCTGGTCTCCTCAGGACCATGCGGACAAACGCCCTGATGCTGCAGCTCCTGCCCAAGCCTCAGATTTCAGGGCTGCTGGAGGCGAGGGGACAGGCAGAGACCATCGATTGGGGTGGAGAGGGAGAAACAGGAGGGAAGGTCTCAAGAAACCTAATCACTGAGTATGAATATAGATCTGTTTGGCGGCATGTTAGAGCTGATATCCCCCCTTGCATCCTCATCCTGAGTGTTGTCTCTCTTATGAGAAGATCAAATTAAAGAAGAGGTGCGTGTTGCTCAGGTCTGGATGTCTTTGAGCTCGATGTGGCACAGAAGTCTGCTATTCCTGCTGGAAGAGCAGCTGTCCCAGGCAGCTTCAGGTGCTGTTTAGCTTCCAGGTCTCTGGGCTCCGCAGTTTGCAGTGGCTCTGACAACACGGTTTGATCACTATCGTTTCTAAATCCATGAGAAATGTCATCTGAAGTGCAACAAATAACGGTCTGATTATCTGCTGGATCCTAATGCTACTCCCTGGAGATAACAAGCTGCAATTTTCCCCCTGGGCCATACAATAATTGCCCCAATTACTCCCAAGCAGTGGTCATTAAACTCACGGCACCGATTTCGTTTACAAAGCAAAAATCATTAAGCAGGTGTGTGTGTGCATGTTCACTGCTTGGCTGGGAGTGACCGAGGCTGCTCTTGCTTTGTTCTGGGAAAGGAACTCTTGGTGGCTGTGGAAAACCTCCATGGTTTTCCCGCTCTGTGTGGCACAGTTCTGTCAGGAGCGGCGCAGAGGAGCCTCCGGATGATCGACCAAATAAAATGCAGTTGGTGTCTGTTAAGGCTGGGGTTGGTATCCCGGAGGATGTAACCTCTATCCAAGTGTAACATGGAGAGATTTAGGGAGACGGCGTGGTTAGCGGAGCTGGGATGTGCTGGGCATATCAAACACAGCCCAGGCCCTCGCAGGAGCAGATGTGCTGCTGTGGTTTGCCTGGCGTGCAGGTGGCAGTTGCAGGGTGTGCCGGCGTCCCATGCCAGCACAGGCTGTGGGGTGCTACCCCTGTGCTCCATCAGCCTCCAGGTAGAGGGGACAAAGTCCCCTTACCTTTGTCCCAACAAGACCCATGCTGTCAGTGAGGTTTGCTGTTGCTACCGTGTCTCTGCGCACACACACACACACACGATGGCTCCCACACGAGCGTGTCCTGCACCCACCGCACGCTCGGACACGGAGCTTCCAGCTGCTCCGGGAGGAGAGCAGAGAAAGCAGAGGGAGGGCTGACCAGGACGAGGGAGGCAGTGCTGGTGAATTATGCATGACTCCAGGAGGGGAGCGTTATCTGCACGGACAAAGGCCTGTGCCAGCAGCCCGGCTCTGCTGTACCTGTGCCTTCCTTCGCCCGTGCTTTATCTCCGCTCCCAGCTTGTAATTCAGCCCAAATATCAGAGGAAGCTGGAAGATTAATTTTCTCTGTTTGCATGGCAAAGGAGAGGGGACACGCTCTCACTCCCGGCTCCCAGCTGTTTAATCCTCCACCAAGGCCTGCTGAAGGAAAAGGCAAAAAATTTATCAGTGTTGGCAAGTTGCTGGTGTGGGGAGGGGTGTTGGAGCCCGGGGCCCCCCGCAAGCAGGTCGTGGGCACTCACAGCAGGCTTCATGTGTGGGCAAGGTTTGGGGGGGACTAGGAAAATGCAAACCCTTCCCCCCTCCCCAGCATTCGGGTCCAGAGGAGGGTGTGGGGTTGGGAGAGCCGGGGTCATCCTCACGTGTCCCTCCGGCGTGGGAGCGTTCACGGCTGAGAGTCGCTCAAATATTTAAGAGATGACAACTGTATTAATACAAAAACTAGATAAAGATCCCTTGAGTCTAAAGCCAGAACCATCAGCTCAGCTCTTCTTTTCCAGCGCTCTCCCTTAGCTTACTCCCTGGCTTAAATGAAATCATAAATATCAGCCCACAAAGCTCCTTTGTCACCGCACGCAGCTCCCGGCGACAAGAGGTCATTCATTAAAAGCCAGATGAAGGCAATAGAGACTCCCTTTGTTTTTTAAGGAGTTCAGGATAAGGCTGTGGCTTCTCTGCCGACATTAATGCACCGTTTCACTACGAGGAGCACAAAGGATGGGCGGCAGGTTCGGCTCATCCCATCCAAGTGCTCTTTACCCCGAAGCTGATCAGCGCTGGAGGAAACATCCCGGCTTCACTCAGGTGGGACATCACAGATAAACCTGGTTTGTTGTTGGACTGATGGCAAAAACAGGGCCCCTTTGCCCCCCTCCCCACAGACCCCATGGGCTCCTTTATCCCCCTCCCCGCAGGCTCCTTCCCCTCCTCCCAGCCCCTGTGGATGTTGCTCTGGCCACATTTTGCCCTGCTGAGGGATGGCCGAGGCCCTGCAGCTCCCACCCAGCACATGAGCCTGATGCCATCTGCCGGCCTCTGGCTCGGGCCAGCCAGGAGAAATCAGAAATTAATTCCCTGAAATGTCCATCTTCCTCTGGCTAAAGCCCGGCTGCCCTCCCTTCTCAGCCTGATGGATTTTTCCTCACACTACTGAATAACTCCTTTTGAACACCCCTGCTGTATTAATGCATCTAGAGAAGTGCACCTAAGATCGTTTTTTTTCTCCCTTTTATTTTCCCTGGGGAAATGTTACTGTCTAAAAGTTTTTAATTCCACTTGCTTCCCCACCCTGCTTTTTTTTTGTTTTTTGAATGACTGCTTATAAAGACCATCGTGCTCTAACTGGTTTTGGATTAAAAGGAACTTAATAAAGGTTTCCCCTGAGCACAAAGCTGCACAAATGGGTTTGCAATTGCAGAGTTAATTGCAGGAGCTGGGCAGAGCGATTGGTGTTTGCAAGGCTTCACCAGAGGATGAGGCTGGCAGGGAGAGGTTTGGCTTTGCTCTTTGCTCACACAGTGAGGTGCTGGGGCAGGTTTCTTTCCATCCTGCCCCAAAAGATCGAGGCACGGGGTCACCAGGGATCCCTTTGGCATCAGCACCAATCCCGGTCACCTCCCGAGGTCACACGCTGGGGTCGGCCAGCGCTGCCCAGCCAAGGGTCTGCGGTGGCTGGAGGAGGAGAACGGGCTGGAGACCAACCCAGCGAGGCTGCGGGAGGAGCTGGAGGAGAATTTCTGCTGCCTGAGAATGTGAAGTGCTTCCGCCAGTAATCGCCGGAATCATCAAATTAGCATAAATTCTATTAACGGTTTCCCAGATGAGACATTTCAAGGCTTCTCCCCCCCTTCCTGACACAAACAAAAGAGAATATAATTACTTTGCCATAAAGCAGCTCCTGAAAAGGCCCTCAGTCCTTCTGCCTTTCTTCTCCCTTGGAATAAAGCTCCAAATGAAAGGTGCTCCTGACCTCCCTGCTCTCATCATTCATCAGCTGAGGAGGAGGAAAAAGGCTCCACAAAGGTTTTAGGGCCTGGGATCGAGCAGGGGGCCCATTTGCCAGATCCACATCGTACCACAGGTGGGGGGGGAGGTTCTGAGAAGCTTTTTGGGGCGCTCAGGTCCTGCTGCCCTCCTGATTCCAAGGAGGATTTGGAAGGACGATGGTTGAACACATATGGAAGAAATGTTTGTGTAACACAAGCCCAGCACCTACTGCAGTAACTCACTACAAGCACCGCGGGGGCAATCATCTAAAATAATGTTCCTTTTTATTGGCACGCGATTGCGGATGACAATTTGAAAGGGAACGGAATTTGCTTATGAGCAAAAGCCTCCTTAACTCTTCAGAACGACACTAAAACAACTCGCCTGCCTATAAATACGATCTGCCAATAGAGGCATCTTAGCTGTGAAGATTTAATTACAGGCAGGAGCTGCAGGAGGCCCGGGGCTGACACCAAAACAGCTGAGCCCCATCACCGAGGGGGATGGACCTGCACGAGAGGCTCACCGCAGAGCCAGGTGTAACTTTCAGCCTCCAGCTTCTTCCCAGACAGGGGAAAATTGGGCTTTGGGGTGATTTTCTGTACCATAAGGTCATATACCAAGGTCAGAACCTTTCTCTTGCTTGGCCATTGGCTCAGGGGATGAGTTGTGCCTCTTCTAGGCCTCAGTTCCCCTATAAAACGTAGATAATTTTGGCTCTCTTCCTCAAGGAAGCCTCATTAATGTTTCCTTTTCCAAAGATCTTGAGGCTTTTTACAATCTATTGCGAATTAATTATTATTACGTTAAAACAAACTATATACCCTAAATAAAGCAGTTCCAACAAAGCAGCTGGATGATGAGAGCAATCTGCTTTATGAACTCCCTTTTCCACTGCGCAATTTTAAGCATTTAGTTCCGCTTTCTAATTGCTAATATCCGTTCTTCAATTACCCGCTGTTTTGTTTCAGATTTGAAAGATTAAAGCACGTTGTTATTTTATGATTATGTGAATTCCCTTTGTGTAATTGTTGGGTTTTGGGTTTTATCCGTTTGCATATTAAACGCCTGCACGGGGAAGACTCGTATGTGGCTTGAAATGAGTTTCGCCTTTGGCGCAAGTTTGCCGGCTGTTACTCAAATCAACGTTTAAAGACAAAAAGAACAGGCAAGGCATCGTATTTCTCAAGCGACAACACTTAATAAACAGCCTCGCGGTGAATTTCACCACGCACCGGCTGCACCGAGCCCCTGGCACAGACCTTTTGGCGCCCTGCAGAACCAGCGAGGGGGCTCAGGCCCATCCGCGCCCTCTGCCAATGGCTTTGCTCGAAATAACCACCAGGGCTCGGCCTGAGGACGGCTTTTCCTGCCCAGAGCAGCCCCTCCGGTGCGCTGGGCAAGGAGTAGCCCCGGGTCTGGGGGTCCTGGGCCCACCCGGCGTCCCCGTTGCTAAGCAACGCGCGCTGGCGCCAGCAGCCAGCATTAAAGATGGCGCCCGGCCCGCTTCAGCGCGTGCGCGGCCGCGCCCCGCGCCGGGGAGAGGAACTGGCAGGCCGCGCCCTCAGCAGACATGGCGGCGGGCTGGCTTCAGGAGCCCGCTAAGCGCAGCCAATGAGAGCCCGGGGAGGAGCCGGGGCGCGCGGGGATTGGCTGGCGGCGGGGATTCAAACCGGAGCGCGGGGCGGTTGGGGCTGCGCGCGCGGCTGGGGCCGGAGCCGCGGCCCAGGTGAGGGACCCGGGAGGGCTGAGGGGAGCCTGGGGGGCTCAGGGGGGCGCAGAGAGGGGCGGAGGAGGCTGGCGGGGAGGTGAGAGGAACCGGCGGCTCAGGTGAGTGCGGGGGATCGGGAGGGCTGAGGGGAACGGCGGATCCCAGACCCGCCCAGGCCCAATCCCCGGTGGTCTCGGAGCCTCGTTCGCCCGGCTCGGAGAGCGCTGTGCGGGCTGGGCTGGTCCCTTCGGCCTCCCGGCCTCGGGGGTCGCGGAAGGCGAGGGGATGGTGATGCTGGTGCTGGTTTATAAGGCACCGAGCTGAGCGTGCCCCGTGGTGTGAGTTCGCGCTGCAAGGGCAGAGCTCTTCCGCACCTCGTGGTCCACCTAATACAGAAAGTATCGAGGTGTCGGAGTGAAGTCCGTACCTGTGAATCAGGTACCCCAAAGCCTTCTGTGCTGGCGTGTTGTGTTCTCTCCTGGCACCTCTCCCATGCCTTCCAGCACCAGCTCGTTTCCCAGCCCCGGCTGCCCTGCCTGCCCCAGCCACCTCTTGCATTGGTGAAGTCATTTCTGTCTTGCTGAGCTGGAGACTTTCCCCTCCGCTGCCTCTGTTTATGCCGTTGTTGCTGCTGTTTGAGAGAAATGTGCTGACTGGTTGAATTTTAACAGCTATTTGCAGGAGGAGCTGTAACTTAAAATGCAGCTAAATTTAAAACTGTATTAAAATTCCCCGGAGTGTTGCTCCTATTTTTATCTTACAAAGTGCTGAAAACTTGCAGGTTTTTAGTGGCCTATATAGTACCAAGTTATTTGTAGATAGGGCATGGGCTGTGTTCTCTATCCTTTCTGAAGGGGAGGACTTGGGATCCCTCATCTTGCCTCGGGTTCTGAGCCTCTGTGCTTTGCTGGAGGATAGTGGAAGCACTAAGGTGGGCAGATCTGCCTCTCTGCAAGGCTGTGTTATCCATAAACTGTGGAGGGCTGTGGATTTTCATTCCCAGTGAAAAAAAGTGGATGCACATATCTCCATAAAACATGAGTTTTGTTCGTGCAGCTTCTCCAACTCGCCTGAAAGCCTTACAACCAGTAGCTCTGAGGCTGGTTCTCTTTTCTTTGGGCTGGTTTCTGTTGGGAGGTGGGAGGGAAGGGCAGGGCTCCTTGTTCAGCTGTGGTTTTTTGGCAGGGGGATGGAGACTGCCATGGTGAACCTGCGGGGTCTGTACGAGCAGCTCACGCGCCAGGCCGAGCTTCTGAGTGAAGGAAACGAATGCCGTGAGTTCTGTCTCTGAGGTGTTCCTGAAGGATGTGCTGAAGATGCTAAAACCAGTCCAGTCTGGGTTTTTCCTTTATTGAAAAACATGAAGTCCTGGCTGGATTTCTGTGCAGGGCCACGTTCTGCTTGTAGCAAACTGGCTTCGTGCAACGTCTCGTGTTCCAGCTCTTCTGCCTGGTGCTGATAGGGAGGGCTTGCTCTGAAAAATGGAAGAGCTCATGGACATCTCTTGTGTGGGTGGGTTGGCCCAAGGGCTGGGTTCTCCACGCCTCAACTGGGAGCAGATTGTGGAGGTTCAGGTTGCGCACCAAGAGGAATTTCTTCATGGAAAGGGTGGTCAGGCATTGGAAGGCGCTGAACCAAGGGAGGTTTGGAGTACCAAGGAACATCCCTGGATGTGGCACTCAGTGCTCTGGGCTGGGTGACAAGGTGGGGATCGGGCACAGCTTGGACTCGATGATCTTGGAGGTCTTTTCCAAGCTCAGGAATCCTGGGATTCTGTGTGAGCAGATAGCTGCTGCCAGCTGCTCCTCTCCTTGCCCCGCTAAGGCTTCGTGTGCTCTCTCCCCAGAGTTTATTCAGTTAGCGAAGAACTTTGAGGAGTATCGGAGGAAATGGCAGAAAACGGAGCAGGAGCTCGGCAGGTACAAAGATCTCCTCATGAAGACAGAAGCCGAGCGCAGCGCCCTGGACGTGAAGCTGAAACATGCCCGCAATCAGGTGGATGTGGAGATCAAACGGAGGCAAAAAGCCGAAGTGGACTGTGAGAAGCTGGTGAGTAATTCCTGTGTTACCCATCAGCTCCTGAGAGCGTGGAGTCAAGGTGATTCAACTGCATTGATCAGTGGCAAATAAGGACTGGCACTCATGGGAAGGAAAAAAGGGGAAAAAAAAAAGCAAGGAATTGGCTTGGCTCCTCGGAGCAGCTTTCTGCTTTGATCTGGGAGAGGAGATTGGCTGCTGGTGGAGCTGAGCTGCCATTACCTGCCTGCAGCCATTAGCAGTCCATTGACACAAGTTCTGAGAGCTTATCTCTGGTTATCTCGAGCACTTGGTCGGGTCTCACAGTAATTAAACACACTGTATCCAGCTGCTGATGTTATCTGTGTTCACAGGAGAGGCAAATCCAGCTGATTCGGGAGCTGCTCATGTGTGATGCCTCCGGCAGCATCCAGCTCAGCGAGGAGCAGAAGTCTGTCCTTGCCTTCCTGAACAGGCCACAGGCTTCTGTGGGAGGTTCAGGTAACAAAAGGTAGGGAAACGGCATTTTATCTGAGGTGTCAGGCATCAATCCAGCTGTCAGCCTCCGTGACACATTCCGCACCCGTGTCAACAGTTTTCCTTTTTGTTCCGCTTTAAAATCCGGTTCTTCTGAGTCAGTGAGATTGTTCTGGAACTGTGACTGACTGAAAGCCAAACTGATACAAGCTTCTTCTAATTTTTGTTTTTTAGGCTGTCTACAATAGATGAATCTGGCTCAATTCTGTCAGACATCAGCTTTGACAAGACCGATGACTCACTGGTAATGTAACTCCACGTTCTGAAGTTCTCCCCTGTAAAGCCCGAGGGGAGGGGGTTGATCTCCAGAGACCCTTTGTGTTTAGATTACTGGGGTATTAAACTGGCTGAGCTGATTTGCATTTCCCGGGTGTACTATTGGCTAAAACTTGATGAAAGCCCTGGCCAGGGGCTGTGTGGCATTTGCCATTAACCAGTGCTGTGTATTTCCCTCAGGACTGGGATTCCTCGGTGGTGAAAGCTGTCAGGCTGAAGAGGAGAGAGAAGCGGGTACGTGGTTCAATTGTTCCCTGTCACATTGTTCGTCCTGGCTGCCACAGTGCCACCATCTGTCACCTCACAGCCACCTGTAATGACCTCTGAGCCACCTACACAGTCAGACCTCACATGGATGTGCTCCTGCTGTGGGGGTTTAGATTGAAATTTAGGTCTGATGTCATTGTTCGTCTGCTGAAAATGAGTGGAGTTTCTGTATATCCTGTGCCGTTACAGTCTGGGATTTGCAAGAAAACACTTGGAGATTATTAACAGCTCCCAGATTAGGGGGAAATGGTGTAGGAAGTTTACATTTTTCTATTCTGTAAAGGAGCTTGTGGTTGTTCTGCTTTAATCTGCAGAAGATACAGGTGGGAAGAGCCTAAAACCAGCACCTAGTAGAGCTGGGAAGAGTCTGGGACTTGCTTAGTCGCTGGTTTTTGTGTGTGTAGTTTGTGGGTTCGTTGGGGCTTTTTTGTCCTCCATTCTTAAGTTGGGTTTCTTTGTTTTCTGAACTGAATTATAAAGCTGGCCAGGAAAATTATCTCAAAGAGATTGAGGTTCCCTAATTCTTCCTGGCACCTCCAAGGTTGCCATGAAGCAGAGGTACCACTGAAGGACTTGTCTGCACTCACCACAGAAGCATGAAGTGCTCAGTCCTTCTAATTATCCTGGACCAGTGTCATGCCAAGTTAGCAGCATTCCTGCTTCCTGGACAAGAATGTGCTCTCTTTTCAGCGCTCTTCCAGGCAGTTTGCTGAAGGCCCCCCAGGTCCTCAGAAGAAATCCAGATCCATCAGCAACACAGCAGACCAGGTATGGTGGTACCAGCTGGGTTTGTGTGCACTTGGTCACAGCTCCTGTGTGTTTCCAGGGCCACTGGAACTTCCCAGTTCTGTCATCCTGTCACTGGTGGTGTATTTGTCATTACAGGCTAACGAATCCATAGTGGCAAAGACCACTCTGATGGTCCCCAACGATGGTGGCCCAATTGAAGCCATTTCTACCATCCAGACCGTGCCTTATCCTCGGAGGAGCCGGAGGAAGAGTGGTAGGTGTAACATCTCTGTCCTGTCCTGACACAGCTACTCAGGTCATCCTGAAATGTTAATTATTCCTTCCAGGACCTGGAAACTGCTTCTGGTTTATGATGCCCATGCTTTTGGGGGCAGAGGGTGATTCCAGCCAGTCAACTTCTTCCTCTTGTGTCTCCCAGGTCCTTTGCAGCCTTGGAACAGCGAGTCCAGCATAGGCAGTAAGCAGCTGGAGTCCAAGATGGACAGCGATGGCTCCAGCACCCCGCAGCACAACGGGGGAGTGAGGCTGCATGACTTTGTTTCGAAGACGGTGGGTCTACAGGCAGGAGGAGCTTGGAAAAGCATCTCCTTCCATCTTGAAGTGTGTGTGACAAGAGGCTGCCAGCTGTGTCAAGGGAGGGTTAGGTTGGATATCGGGAAAGGTTCTTCCTCCAGAGGGTGCTGGGCCCTGCCCAGGCTCCCCAGGGAATGGGCACGGCCCTGAGGCTGCCAGAGCTCCAGGAGCGTTTGGACAGCGCTGCCAGGGATGCCCAGGGTGGGGTTGTTGGGGTGTCTGTGCAGGGCCAGGGGCTGGACTGATGATCCCTGTGGGTCTCTTCCAACTCGGGTTATTCCATGATTCTGTGATTACATCTCAGGTCAATATGAGCTGTACCAGTTACCTGCATGGATCAGGGAACTGTTATCCAGTTTGATTCCTGCTGCGTTACTCCACTGCACTAATCTCTGCCATCTGTGTGCTCTGGATCACCAGGTTATCAAGCCAGAATCGTGTGTTCCATGTGGAAAGAGAGTGAAGTTTGGGAAGATCTCTCTGAAGTGCAGAGACTGCCGGGTGGTCACTCACCCGGAGTGCCGGGAGCGCTGCCCGCTGCCCTGCATCCCCACGCTGACGGGCACTCCGGTCCGCATCGGAGAGGTGGGTCTGTGCCCCGGCCTTGGGGCCACCCCAGACGGGCCCACCTTGGCTTGGGACTTGCTCAGCTCCAGCTTTGCCTTCCCCAGCAAACTCCTGTTGCTCAGAGCTGCATAATAACATGCAAATGAGCTTGCTAATGCATCATTCCACAAGCAGGGAGGGGGTGTAGGGGTGTGATGGTAGGAGGGCGTTGAGTGGGGAAGGTGGCAGCTCCGGGCAGGCGATGCAGCGTTGTGCTGATGGATGTGATGCTTCTTCACCAGTCCTGAGTAGAGCAACAATTCTTGTTTTCAAACCGTAGATCTTGCTGTGAATTCCTGAGAGAGTATTTTCCATGTCTTGGTGACTGAATCCCTCTTTTTTTTTTTATTTTCCCTTCTCCCTTTTAGGGCACCTTGATGGATTTTGTCCCTTCTACTCCTCCAATGATCCCTTCCATCATCGTGCACTGTGTTAATGAGATCGAGCAACGAGGACTGCATGAGGTAAGAAGAAAATGAGGTGTGAAACAGTGCTAATGAAATGGGTTGTGGTGTTGGGGAAGCAAATTGTTAACCCAAATGCCCCTTATTTATGGTGTATATTGTGCTGCTCAGTGGGTGACTCAGGTGTGGAGAGAAAGTGGGGGTGGAAGAACATCACTTGACCTCCTCCTCTGAGCAAAGCTTTGTGCCAACAGACAGGTCTTTACCGCATCTCTGGCTGTGACAAGACTGTGAGGGAACTGAAAGAGAAGTTCCTTAGAGCAAAAAACGTTCCTTTGCTCAGTAAAGTGGACGATATCCACGCCATCTGCGGCCTTCTCAAGGACTTCCTGCGCAGCCTGAAGGAGCCCCTTCTCACTTTCCGGTTAAACAAGACTTTCATGGAAGCTGCAGGTGAGGAATTGCTGCCTGGCATCTCCAACTCTTTTTCCTTAGGCTCGATGGTTGTGGTTTCGCTGTCAAGTGAGCCAGCAGGCCTTGGTGCTCTGTGGAGCCCTCGTGCCTGAGTCCTGGTTGGGCAGGATACAAGTTTATTAGCACAGCATGACAAGTTTATGCCTTCCTTATTTCTCGGGGTAGCTGTGGCTGTGAGGGGAGTATTGGAGCTTCTGGGAGCACTTTCTTAGGTCTAAATATTGATTTTTTCCTGCTAGAAATCTCGGATGAGGACAACAGCATCGCTGCTATGTACCAAGCAGTTGGAGAACTTCCTCAGGCCAATAGGGACACCTTGGCTTTCCTCATGGTCCACCTGCAGAGGTACATTCTGATGGACAGGGAGGTTGGAACCAGGTGATCTCGAAGGTCCCCTCACAACCCAAACGATTCTGTGATCTGAAAGGGGACGGTTACCCCACTGGTGCTTTTTCCAACTGGGTCTGGTTACTGCTTGTGAGAATAAATTCCTCATTCTGGAACAGACCTGCTCACTCAGAGGCTGAGTGTGTGTGGGACAGGGGACTCGTATCACAAGCGAAGGGGTAAAGCTACATTGTCTCTTTAATTTCTTTTAACGCAGGGTGGCTCAGAGCCCGGATACTAAAATGGACATCTCCAATTTGGCCAAAGTCTTTGGCCCCACAATAGTCGCCCACGCGGTACCAGATCCTGACCCCATGACCCTCCTGCAAGACACGAAGCGTCAGCCCAAGGTAGGGCAAACCTGGCTGATTTTCTCTCTTCCAACCCAAAGCATTCCGTGATTCTGTGATCAGTGACTCACAGGTGTCTCTGTAGGTCATGGAGCGACTTCTGCTGCTGCCCATGGACTACTGGAGCCAGCTGATGATGGTGGAGCAGGAGAACATTGACCCAGCACACGTGATTGAGAACACTAATGCCTATTCCACTCCACGGACACCTGAGGTTCAAGGTAACCCTGGCTTCTGCTCTGTTACTAACAGCCCTCAATCCAAGCAGCCTGGGAGGCTCTCAGAGCCAGCCACTCCTCGCTTCACGGAGGAAGAGGGAAAAGCAAAGTGTGCCAGGAAATGCCAGATTTGTCTAGTGCTTGTGACAGATGCCAGGGAATGTCTGATGTTCCCTGCACGGCAAAGAAAACTTCAGCTGTCCCCACACTGTGCTGCTCTCTTTTGGCAGTGAGCATTCTGGGACCCCTCACCACCCCGGAGCAGCAGCTCTCCAAGACGCCCTCGTCCAGCTCCCTGTCTCAGAGGGTCCGCTCCACCTTCAGCAAGACCACCCCCAAGTAAGTGCCAGTGGGTGCTGTCCTGCGGCGTCTGGAATAACTGCAGGTGATTTGAGTGGTCAAGGAGAACTAAGCTGAGACTTTTGGGGGCAGCCTGCACTTACTACTTGGTCAACCCTCCCTTAATCTGTGCTGTGGGAGCAGCAGCTGCCCGATGGGTTACAAACATCATCTCATGGCAGGGAGGGGAACATTGTTTGGGGAGGTGCGTAAAATTTGGGTGAATGTTCCCTGGAAAGGGAGAATGTTGGATCTCTATATCTAAAATTCCAAACTGATATTTTTGTGTTTCTCTTGAATTAGATTTGGGAGTAAAAGCAAGTCAACAACTCACCTTGGGCATCAGGGTAACTTCTTTGCCTCTCCTATGCTGAAGTGAAGACCTGGGAGTTGGTCTTGTCCTGGCATTTGCACACCAACGCTCACAAGTAGAAGAAGAAGCACAGGTTGTCTCCATGGCCCCTGGCAGCTTATATTAAATGATGTTTTGCCTTTTATCTTTCAGCTTAACTGAGACTTTTAATGGGATTTTATAGTGCAATTTATTTTTATTATCTAATGCTGTGCTGAATGTAGTACTGGTGAAGACAGTAACAAGCAGGATTTGTTCAGTGTTAATCATTAAAAAAGCTCTAGAGAACTGGCATTTTCACTAACATCTGGTTTTCTCCCTGTGTGAAGTAGAGCAGTCACAAAATGAGTGTCAGTTGGTTGGTTTTTAGGACTGCGTAGGATGTTCTGGACACAGCAGTGTCTGAGCTTTGTCAGAATCCTGGCTTTCCATCAGCACAGAGTCTGTAAGTCCCACCTGGTTGGTGGTGCAGCTGGAATCCTGAGGATGGCAGTGTTGGATTGGGCTGGTGGGCAAAAGCCTCTCTTCAATGAACTGCCCGAGGGACTGTGGCTCCTCTAAAGGAACATTTCCTGATGTTTGCAAGGGGTAAATTCTGTAGAGGATGGTGTAGATGCAAAGCCAAAGGATTCCTGGCTAGCCTAAAGGAATTAGTGCTGCTCGTGCTGCTGGTGAGGGGAAGGAGGGTGGTTCAGTGGGGGTGGGAGTCCTGCTTTCCCAGGTCGGGGGCTGGGGTTTGCCCAGTGCTGTGTGAAGACACCTGTGGAATGCACACAAGTTTATGACACGGCTGTTTTCATTGAGCTCTGGAAAACTGTCCTGACCGTGCAGTTAAGTAAATCCTGATCTTCTACATGACCCACGGTTCTGTGTTCTCCGGCTCGTGGTTTTAATTTGCGCTGTGTATTTTCACCCAGGCATGTGTGGCTTCACTGGAGGTTGAGGGGCTGCTCTCTGAGGAGCTCCTGCCCCAAGGACTGATCCCAGCCAACCTTGCTGCTGGGGGCAGGATCCTGCCCCAGGCTGTGGCCCCTGGCTTCAGGGGAGGAAGGAGGAGAACAGGTTTGGTCCCCACTATTGTGTTGGGAGGTGAAATAGCCTGGGGTGGGTGTGGTGGCCTGGGGTGTTTCTCATTCCCCTTGATTGTGAGGTCTGGGGGCTGAAGAGTTTGTACACTGGTGCTGACCCACTGCTGGGGCCCCTGGGCAAGGGGGTGCTTCTGGCCTCTGGGGTTCTCAGACACACCAGATGTGCATGAGAGGGGCACTAAGGTGTGTTCTCTATGGGCACACTTGGTCCTTTCCCAGAGCATCTTCTCCCAGACTAGGTCCTTGCCTGTTCCTCATTGGAGCAGAAACAAGGTCACCGTCGGTGGGACCTGCTGAGGGGCATCTGCCCTGGTCTCTGTGGCACTGCTCTGTGGGGACAGGTAGGGTTTGGAGACACACAAGGAAGCCACCCCCACTCAGGTCCTGCTGGGCACAAAGGTGACTCTGGCAGTGCCTGGGGACGTGACTGGGGAGGGGGGTGCCCACCTGTGCCTGCAGGGAAGGGCACAAGTTCCAAGCGGGATGTACAGGACACGGCAGAGGAAGGGCCTGGGGGGATGGAGAGTGAGAACAGTGAGGAGAGGGCAGGTCTTTGGTATTCCATGGTCTGGATGCTTCAGGCTGCAAGAAGACACCAACAAGGAGAAATCACACAGAAATATTTATTGATCAAAGAATGTTAAAAGCCTCACTTTGAGACTCCAGAACCAGGGATGGAAATGTCATTCCTGGTGGAAATCATTGCAAGAAAGCTCCTAGCCTATGCCCAGGCAGGGGCAGGGATGCATGTGCTTCTGAGATTACTGCAGATCAAATCACTCTTGTGGGCTCCTTAATCAGCAGCATGTGATGCATTCGCACAAGCCAGTGACCATCTGTGTCCTGTACAGAAGGGCTTCACCCTCGTCATGACTCCTCAATGATCTTACAGAGGAATCCACCTCCTGGTTCATAACAAATGGTAGAATTCTTATAACTGACGAGTTGATTTCTCACACTGCCCTAATCAGCATTCAGTTCTGATCAACAGCAGCTCCAGGGGAGAGCCACGGGTCCACACCTGCAGAAGATTGTGCTCAGACCCTGTAAGCCAAATTCTTCACTCTTGTTTTCATTCCCTCTGGCAGAAGCAGGACGCAGCAGCATGTGTAAGCTTTGGGCACTTGGTTACCCACGGGTGGGCCTGGATTTGATGGCTGAGCAATGGGACGATGCGAGGAGCTGACAGAACTATTATGTCCATGTGAGGGATGGGCCTGCTGTGCAGAGACAGACAGTCCTTTTGGCCTTCTAGCCTTGGAAAAAGCCATGCCCTACTCTCTCATGGGGATGAGGCTCTCCCCATCATCTAAACCGAGTGCAGCAAACTCCGTAGGCAGGTGCCAGTTGGCCTCCTTGAGGAAGCGGAGGATGGCCTCGGTGGCGGCGGTGTCCCCGGCACGCTGGTAGAGATGAGCCATCTTTCTCAGTCTGCAGCCACATTCCCTCCTCTGGTTTGTCTGCACGGTAATGCTGTAACCATCCATGAACTTGGCTTTTGCCATATCCAGGGATCTCTTACGGTAGAGGAAGAACTTTCCCCAGTGGAGATTCAGGGCTTGACGGCACCTGAGGCTTAGGGTGTCGATTTTCTCCTGCAGCTCCTTGTACATCTCTTCTTCCTGTGCTGGGTCTCTTTCACCAATGAACTCTGCCAACTGCAGCTTGACAAGTGTAAGGTCAAGGTCTGGATGTTTCTGAATTATTTGCTGGAGGTCCTTGATGGCTGCATCCAGTATATTATTCTTGTCTTCCTGCTTTGCTTCAAGCCACTGTTGCTTGTAGCACTTGGCCAAGGCCTGGTAGAGAAGGTGGTAACCCGGGTCCTGCTGCAGGGCTCGCTGCAGGATCTCAACTGCTCGCTCTGTCGACTGTGGCATCCAGAACAAAGCTGATGATTTGAGGACCTCGGGGTCAGAGCTGTTCTCTGAACATTCTTCAATCAAGCCAATTGATCTTTCCCTATCTAACTGTTCAAGTAGCCTGGCCAAATATATTTTGGCTTTGTAGTTATTTGGCTGCTCGTGGACAATTCTTTCCAACTGGATTATGGCTTCACTTGCAATATCAGGCTGCCGGAAGAAAATCCAGGAGGAATAAAGAGCCATTCCAAGCCCGGTATGGAAAGATCTGTTCTCTGGTTCGAGCATCAAGGCCACATTGAAGCACTCCCTTGCCCGTTCCCCGTTCCGGGCTCTGATAGCCAGGAGGGACCAGCCTTTCTGGGCCTGGATGTGCGGGATCAGCCGCACATCCCAAGGAGTTGGGCAGAGCTGCTGAATTCGTTCCAGGCAGCTTTCAGCCTCCTGATAGGAGGCCTGAAGGTAGTAAATCCAAGCATAATTCCCGTAGATAATCAAAGAGCCAGCAGTAGATGCCGGCTGCTCCTCTTCCCTGTTGTACTCCTCAGCAGCTCTGAGGCTTCGCAGAGCTTCCGTGCTCTGGTTGTTCAGCTGGTGCAGGTAGGCCTGGAGCCCCAGGAGGGCCACCTGGTTCTGGTGGGCCGTGTGTTTGATCTCAACATCCAACTTCTGCAGGATATGCAGAGGATTGAAAGAGCTGGCACCCATTTTCCAGGTGAAGTGACACTGAAGGGCATCCAACTTCTCCTTCAGCTGCTCCTTGCTATGAACAGGAAACGGTGAGTTAAGGAAGGGTGGGGACCCCAGGGTGCCCGTGGAGAGCGGAAAAGAGGAAGGGAGGTGGAGGAGGGGGCTCTCTCTAGTTGCTCAACACATCCCTTGCACTCAGTCTACTAAAGAACCTGCAAATTGTTCCAATCAGCCCATTTCTCAGGGAACTATCTGTGAGCCAACCCTTTGGAGAACAGCAAGCCAGCAATGGACTCACCAGGGCCTGGAGCCAGGGCTGCTCTCTTACCTAAGACAAAGGCCCTGGGATAGACTGCAAAAAGGGAGAGTAGAGCCAGCCCCACCCACACTTCACCTTGTGTGGGGAGGAAGCAGGGGTTGTGCCTTCAGCTGAAAGGTGAGGAAAAGGCACAATAAAGAGCCCAACAAGGTCATGAAAATGTTGGACTGGAGTATCTCTTCCACGAGGAAAGGCTGAGAGAGCTGAGACTCTTCAGCCCAGAGAAGAGAAGGCTCAGAGGAATCATAGAGCTGTAGAAATACCTGAAGGGAGGGTGCAAAGAAGTGCCAGGCTCTTTTAGTGGTGCCCAGTGCCAGGGCAAAAAGGGCACAAACAAGCTTAGGAAGCTCCATCTGGACATCAGGAAACTTAACTGAGAAGAGAGTCCTTGCACAATTTTCCTGGAGGGGTTGTGGAGTCTCCATCCTCAGACTCCAAAGCTGTCTGGGTGCCTTGGACAAGGCGACCTTCAGAGGACCTTTCCAACCTTAACCAAGGTGAGATTCTGAGCCAGGATGTTGTGCTGAACCTTCTCCCCCCACGCCCCGTCGCTGTGGGAGCTGTGACAAGAACAGATGCTGTGCACTCACCTCATTTTTGCTGCGGGTGTCACGTCACCGTTGAGGGACGATGGCTCGGCTGCACCTCTTCCACACTGCAGCAGACCCTGGCTAGGACAGTCTGTAACCTAGGGACTGAGCCTTATATAGGGATGTCCTCTCCTGCGTGGAGTCTGACTAAACCACTGGTCTAGGATGAAACGAAAATGAAAGAGCTTAAACAAAATAGAAAGTATCCCCTCCCTGTCCCTGAAGTTCCTGCCTTCCCTGCATAAAATGACACTGGGGTCTGGGTAGACAAGAAAGGGAACCCTGTGGTCAAAGCAGCAGGGTCTGAACTCCCTGCTGGAGCCCTTCTCCCTGCTGAAAAGGACTTTGGTGTTACAGCTTTTAGGAAGCAGCTGGTGTAAGACGATGGAGGATGCCGAGGTGCAGAAAGGAAATGCAGCACCACCCTTATCAGTGAGGAGCCAAAGGCTTCGTGTGGCTCTGCAGCACCTTGTCCCCAGGGCTCATCTGGATCTGCCCTGGCAGCTTTGCTGGAGTTTCTCTTTTTGCCTGTAACAGCACCTGCCCCGCAAAAAGGGGATGGCAATTGCATTTGCACAGTTTTGTGTGAGGTGCAGCGGTGTCCCTGGGGTCAATCCCAAGTCCTTCCTTAAGGAGCAGGAGCTGCCGGCAGAGCGCAGGATGCTGAACTCGGGACGGCCCCAGGGGTATTCACTCACCAGGAATCCACTGCTGCCCATCGAGGTTTGGGCAGGTGACAGAAACCAGTGGAAGTGACAGAAAAAACATGGGTAAAATGCAGGACACACGGTTTAGGGTTTATCTGGGTGTAACGGGGGATTGCAGCCCTGGGAAGAAAGACTCCAGTGGAGAGAATAGCAGAAAATACATTAAAAAAAAGTAGCCTCGAGTAGACTCTAAAACAGAGAAGGAGGAAGCCACCAGCCTTAAAATCCACTCCTTCCAGCAAAGAAGAAAAAACCTATCACTATGTCCCCCTCAGGATGCTGATGAGTCACTGCAGCAGTGCAAAGGAAGGAGGAGAATTTACTGCTGGAAGAGCAGGGTAGATGCTTTTATCTTCTGTGCTTATTTTTTTCTGTTGCTGACAACCTTTAATAGAAAATGAGTAATTTGGCTATGAGTGTTAGCACTGCTGGATGAACAATGAGTGATTGCTCTATCTTGATTAGGCTGAAGCATTAATTAGACAACCAATAACGTCTAATTCTTGAATCCTCACATCAGCATCTTCTTTCAGTATCTTTCTGTGCATTTGGGCTCGACCAGGCTGCTTCTCTCTTGCCAGTGGTGGCCACGATGTGGCTGGGCGAGTTGGGTGCTGGGCAGATGTTTTGGCTCCCTGGGCTGGGGCAGAAGGGGCAGGATGGAGGAGAAAATTCACTGCTCAAATCCCTCAGGCCTTGACAACAGCTCTTGGCTACTTCTGCTAATATTAGGGCTGGTTTGAGGATGATTACAGTTCTGTGCAACAGCTATTAATATCATACAAAGCTTGGATGGAAGTCAAAAATAACAGCAAATGAGAAAACTACCAACCAGCAGCCAAACAGGAAGTACAAGCAAGGCTTGGTGTTGTGAAAGATAAATGGTGGGAAGGAAAAGCAAAAGAGCTGCAATAAGACGCAGAGGGGAAAAAAAAATACAAATATTTTTGTTAGTGGTTTGAAAACAGTCCTTGGCTTCAAAACATTCTGTTATATCAAATAATGCTGATCGAATTCCGAGCTGATTGAAAGGAAATCCTGGTTTATTTGTCCAGAAAAATACCTGTTTGTTATAAAGTTCCTTCGGCTGATTCTGGGCCACAATGAAGGGGCTCTGAAGCACCAGAGTGAGCTGCACCATGGAGCAGGAAAGACAGAACCTGGGAATGCTCTTCTGGAAACGGTGCCTGCCACGCTGGGAAGCTTCAAGAAGCTCCATCTGAGTGGCAAATGCCAGAACTAAAAATACTTTGAGGTGTGGCCACAGAATTTCCCTGACAAAGTTCGAATCTTGGCTGAACATCTGAGTTCTTTCTCTGTTAATTGTCTCTAACTTCCTTAACTGGAATTCAGGTACAGGTGAGGCTTCCACGAGTAAGAAGGCAGGAAATAAAAAGGTGTTTTCACAGTTTCTATTGCACCTTTTCAGCTCCCCTTGGCTCTGCTCCCCCTGGCTGTGCTGCTCCCACTTCTGCCCTTGGGTGCGCTCGCTGCTCTGCTCTGGGTGCACAAACCTCTCCGGGGAAAGAAGGTGGCAAAAGCCGACTTTAAACACTCTCTTGGTCCTTGCACAGAGGTGTTTAATTCATGGCTTTGTACAAATCCCTGGCCAAAAGCCTGGGGTCTCCACCTGCTCGGAAAGCTGAGGAGAGAATCCTTCACTGTGAAGGTGCTGAGGCCCTGGCACGGGTCACCCAGAGAAGCTGTGGCTGCCCCTGGATCCCTGGAAAGGTCCAAGGCCAGACTGGATGGGGCTTGGAGCAGCCTGGGACAGTGGGAAGTTGGAAGGGGCGTGGAACCGGATGATTTTTTAGGTCCCTTCTAATGCAAACCATTCTGTGCCCTCGGTATTTTTGATGAGACCGAAACAGGTAATGTTTCTCCTAGAAAAGAGCTTATGAACTTCAGAGATGCCCGTTTTCCCCTCCTGGCCGGCCCCCAACCCTCCCGAGCACAGGCGTTGCTGCAGGACGCGGCGCCAGCAGATGGCAGAGGCTTTCCACGGATGATGCTGCTCGGGTGTTGCAGCGCCGTTTTCTCCCCGGCCTGTGAAAAAGAGCGATGCTTTTGCACCGCTTTTAGATTTCTGCCTCGCAGCTGGATGATTTTTTAACAATATTCCTACCCCCGCCCCTTTATTTGGATGAATATGTCTATTTTTGGGAAAGTGGTTTCCCATGGGCGAAAACAGGGAGCGAAAGCAGAGCGGGACCTTAGAGAGCGTCTGCTGCCTGGGGAGGGTGATCATCCTTCTCACAACTGAGCTGAGCACGGCCCAAGGAAAGGACTGGGCAGCGCTTAAAATGAAAAAGGAAATTTTTAAAATATAATAGATACAGAAACTGTGAGACCAACGTTGTTGCCTCACCCCCCTATTTGCCCTCCTTGGTTCCAAACACTTTGGATGTGCAGTAAACAACAGCCTCTGTGCACACCCTGGTCCTTCCTCACCCTGATGGTGGCACTGGCATCTCCTGATTCCTCCAGATAGAGGTGGCCCGGACTTTCAGCCTTGCCCGTACCTGAGCCCTGGGTGACACGTAACCACCAGCGCCTGGGTTTGCTGCCGTGGGGTGACGCAGGGAGCTCTGGCTGGAGCTGGCAGGGAGCAGCTGCGCTCCAGACACTCCCAGTTCCCCCCAAACCGGCCAGGGGATGCTTATGAGACTCTCCCAAAACCTACAGCCAGAGCTGGGCAGCCGCTCAAGCAGAAAACTGAGCCGTTGTGCATTTCAAAACCTTAGGCTCGAATACCTGCCCGAAGTGCCTTTCTCTCCTGAATTAATCCGTCTCCAAGAACGTGAGGCTTTGCCTGCCTGTTTACAGCTTGCCGAGGCAATGAGGTCACTGCAAAGGCTCGATCAACACGAGAGGAACGATTCCAGCGAGCAGAGCGTAGATGATAGCGAGGGGTTCAGTTAACTGTCCTCAGCCCCAGCCCCGGCTCCTCACCATCCCCGCAGAGTGAGGGTGTGTCTGGAAGGGCTGGAAGACACTGAGATACCAACGGGAGGGCAGCTTATCTCCGAGAGCAAAGCCTTCCCTGCTATCAGCGCCCCGAGAGACACTCAACTGTCTTCCAACTGCTCTGATGGGGCGATAAGCCCGGAGCATTTGCTGCTCAGCCAGGCTGGGAAGCCCCAGAGCTGATCTGGGGCAGGGAGAGCAGCAACACCCTGGTCACGAGCGCTGGGAGAGGCTGGGATGTTGGGAGTTCTTAACTCTCCCTTTTGATCCACAGTGGGGAGAGTGGCTGTGGTTTACTCCAGAAATGACCGATGAGGCGGTGACCAGCCCCACCAGGAGAGGGTAGAGAGAATCCATGGGATTTTCAGTGTTGTTAACGAATGAAAGCCAGAGTACAAAATCAGATCCTCTGATTCCAGCAGCTGGCCCAAAGGGGGACGTGGCCCTACAATTGTGACATAAAAGTAGTGAAAAATTGTGGTGTTCAGATTTGGATAAGATTCAGCAGCACTGGTTCTCACTGGTAATTAATGGAAGAGTTTCTGTGTGTGGAAGGAATCGGTGGATCTCAGTCGTTCTCCAGACAAGAAGCTGATGGAGGGTAATGCCGAGAAGGCTGAAATGTGTCAAAACTTCAAAGGGTGAGGTGAGATGAGGATTCTAATTGACAGAGGAGAGAAATCTCAATATAGTAAGGGAAAAACAGGGTAGAGCTGCACTAGAATTCATTGTAGCCTGTCAGGTGATTTGGGCAAGATTAAATTCACTCAGAAGGTGCCAGAAAGACAAGAAGGGAACTTTCACTAACCCAGAGAGGATGGAAGATGGTCAAGGAAAAATGCCAAAGGTTTCTCTGAAAACAGAGGCTGAAGATGAGAGAATTATCTGGTGTTGGGATCTGGGAGAACGGTGGAACAAGCACTTAAAGGCGTTGTTTGTCAGCACCAAAGAGAATGAGAAACTACAATGGTAATTGGGCGAGATCCAACCATCCCAAGCAAAGATAATTTAGCTAATTTACATCTACAGTGATGCTCTGAGCGCTGTGCTCCCAGAAGAGGCTGTAAATACATAAAGTTTTATGGCTTTTGATAGTGTTCCACATGGCCCATGAGAAAGCTAAAGAAACGCTTTGGATAAAATCACTCCAGAGCGCATCCAAGACTGCGACAAGCCCTGCACAGAGGAGAATCGTCCGTGGTCTCCTGCCAGAGCAGAGGGGGAGAAGTAAAGTATGGTTTTGAGAGGTTAAAGAATTGGATTGGGAATGGTGAAACAGGTCCTGGATTGGGCAGGAGAATGTTTCCTTCTCACCTCTGTTGGTGGAGGCTTCTGTAGATAGTTTGGGAAGGAAGGTAATTTTAATTGCCATGAAATAAATAATTGCTCCCCCAGCCAGGGATGGAGCAGAGAGATCCTGAAAAATCCCTGCTCCCTCAAATGATGTGTTTCTCTTGGGCTGTTGCTCTCCGAAATGGCAGCGCTCCCTTCTGAGAAGGATTTTATCCTTTGCCAAAGTCCCAAACAAGAGATTACGTGATGTGATTTCCTGTGCAAGCAGGACCGGCTTTGACGACCCACTGAACCTCTTGGCCTTGAAGGTTGAAGTTTGTTTTCTTGAGCTTTAGTTTGGCACCAATCCAGCCAAGTCTTTGTGTCCTAACTTTTATCTAAACACACGCACGAAGAAGGGGGAGAATAAAAACATGCAGTGTCTTCTAGAAAGAGAAAACAAACTCTCTCTCTCCCCCTAATTCTGAGTCTTCCTCCATCAGCTTTTGGGAAATGAAGTGACAGAGGTGAGTTGTTTTCTATAAACTATAATTACCGCCAGTGAGACGAGAGCTCCCTGCTCACTGCTCTGTCAAGCGGAGCTGGAGGTGGCCATTTCTCACCCAGGCACATCTAACAGCCTCATCCATTCTTTTCTTGTGGCTTTTCCTCCTCTTTTTCAACTCAGAGCACCTGAAGCCCTGAGAAGGCTGGCGGAGCCTTCCTGAGTGGTTTATTTTTAGCAGCAAGAGCAGGCTCCAGGCTCTGGGGAACGCCGTGAGTGGTGCAGAAACACTTGAAAACACCAAACTCCCCCTTTTCCGTGCAAGTGAGCTCTTAAACCTGCCCAGACTTTCTAGTGGCTTAATCCAGTCCTTGTGATCGTATTTCATTTGACAGGATTTTATTTGATGTTTCAGTCTCGAGATGTTTCTCCCCACTTAAATATTTATTGAGTCCCTCGCCTCCCTCTCTCTGAAGCTCCAAAATCCTGAAACCTCTTGCCCTGAGGGGCTTGGACGAGTCCCGTGGCACCAGCTGACTTTGGCCCCGTGGCCGCTGACCCCGTGAAACCAGAGCCCCTGATTGCTTTCCCAGACACCGTTCCTGGGGAGCAGCTCCCCGGCCCCTCGCGCAGGAGGCATTTCATCGTTTCATCCGGAGCTGGAACACAGCAGCCAAGCAGAATTTCCTCTGAGCTGCAGATAAGCAGATTCTGGTGATAGGGAGGCCCTGCTCAAGCAGCCCCTGGGCTCCCAGCTTTGAGAACAGCCTCGAGGGCCGAAGGGGAAGGAAGTGCTTAATCCTGTGGACATAGGACATGAAGAGAAAAACAACACCCAGAGATGCACCAGCCTTAAACTGAGCCTTAAACAGCACCCTGAGCTGCCTGGGGTGGGCATCCTAAAGCAGCCACGGAGCTGCACCCAAATGTTTTCTAAGCCCGTGTTTGGTGAGAATTCCTCAGGAATTGGCAACAAAGAGTCAACTCCTTGTGCAGGAAGCCTCGATCGGCCGTGGAGGAAGCGGATCACGTATTGAAAAATCAAGTTGTCTTTGTGAACAACATGAATGATCAGATTACAGAAAACAAATCCCTGCAAAAAAAACCCCAACCAATTCCAGGCTCTTCAGTGAGAGCTGCAAAGCACGACTCGCTTGGTGCTGAGCTGTGAAACATGTCAGGGCATGCATAGCATCACTTCTTAGAAATCACAGCTCTTCTCAGCATCAGCAGAATTTAAAAATATCATAATTTCCACTTCCAGAGAGCAGAGAGAAATGGCACCCGGCGCTGCACGAGTGTTATCGGAAAGATGGAGCGGGATAACAAAGCTGTGGTCAAACCCAGCAGAAGATACTTTAGTCAGACTGGTTCTTGTAAGAAAATCTTAGAAAAATTGATAACAAGTCAAGCCCAGCACGAACCAACCAAGGACTCCTGGAGAAAGCTCCCTAATTTCAGGCAGATCCGTCTGCGCTCCAGCAACAAGAACTAATGGAGAGCAGAGAAACATGGGCAAAAAGTTACACCATGGTTGTAAATGCACAGATTAGAGGGGAAAAAACGCGATCCAAGGGGCTCCTTCCTGCTTTCCAGGGACACAGGAGAGACTGAGTGTGAAAAATCCTCATTTTGGGGCCACCTGCCAGAGTAGCCGATGGCTGGGCCGAATATCCAGGAACAGACCTGGTCCCAGAGAGCCAGAACAGGACGATGATCTGCTGCTCAGGGACCTCGAATCCCAGCTCCTGCTGTGTCCTGATAGCTCCTGCTGTGTCCTGATAGCTCCTGCTGTGTCCTGATAGCTCCTGCTGGGATGGGAGCTCCTCGGCCAGGCTGGGTCCTGCCCAGCCCGGAGGGTCCCGGTGATGGGCGCGTCACCCCAGCAGAGGTGACAGAGGGACACCCCCGGCCCCATCCCGGGAAAGGTGCGACAGATGCTCTGCACACACCTTCCCACCTTCCAGGAGCTGCCTCCAGATGGTGCTCCAGGCGGTTTTCTGGGATTGGAAAGGGTCTGATTGTCTCACAGATGGCTTTTCTGGGCAGGTCTTTGCTTAATAGTAACGGAGGAGGGTGAACCGTGCTCAGGAGCCTTTGGCTGCCTCAGCCAAGCCCTTCCTTGCTGTGAGCAGCTCCTCATTCCCAGCTCATGCACTGGGAGCCCCCGAGGTCTGCTGGGAATGAGTCACAAACAAGGTCCCCGTAGGAAAGTAGAACTATGGATTCATAGCCTTGACCGTTCTGGGTAGGAAAGGTTTATTTGTCCAGCTTGCTTTATAAATAACCCAGAAAGCAGCAGCTTTGTTTTCATGGTCTCAGACTCAGGAACCTCATCCAAGGCTTGGTCCAGGCCCTGGGAGTCCTGGCCAGGGAGAGCAGTCCCTGGGCGTTTGTTTAATGAGTCACAGTAGGCAAAACTCCCTGCAAGATAAGACCAAGGATGGGGGTCAGTGACTCTGCGGCGGCGTGGCAGTGCTGTAGGGACAGCACTGAGGACACCCCTGCTCCTGCTGGCCCTGGGATCTCACCAGTTATCCTCCATCCCTTCTGGGGGTCCCACAGGGCCTCCTCAGGCTGCGACTGAGTCTTGCTGTGTTGGATCTTGAGCGAGGAAAAAGAGTTTAAAGGAAGCTGGAGCAATTTAGTGGAGAAGGGAAAGATTCGAGGTCAAAGAGCAAAATGTTCCTGGAGGGATTCATGCAGGGGACCTGTGGAGTCACCACCCAGGTGACTCCAGGGAGAAACTGAAACCCTGAGAGGAAAATTAATCCAGTACAGGCAAGGGTTAACCCTGGCATTCTAAATCTGTCAGCTGGGACAGGCTTGTAGCAGTCCTGTTTTACAGGGATGAGGCATCAGGGATGTTATACCCGGAAAAGTCCTTGCTTGCCAGGCTGGGGGGAGGCCTGGCTTCCCTGCAGGATGCCCTTGCGGAGTCAGGCAGAGATGCCACAGCCAGAGGGGAGCCAGGCCTCTTCCTGACTGCTGTCCCACAGAAGGCTCCTTGCTGCTCCCATTCCCAGCCCTGGAAATACGAGAATCCCTCGTGTCCCCGTGCAAGTGCTGTGGGGACAGGGAACGGCGGCGTCAGGGAAGAGCTGCTTTTTATCACGTGCGGTTGTTTCAGTCCCTCCATCACACAGCGTTATTCTCCCTTCAGCAGGGCAGGAACAGCTCCAGCTGCTTTTTTAATTCCAGGAGTGCTGGAAAGGGGCAAAGACTCTTTTACACCAATGCTGAGGCCGAGAAACCGCGGGATGTGTCCGGGATGGGCTGGGCAGCCCTGGCCCAGCACCTGAGCCCGGCATGGTCTGACAGGAGACTGCACAGAGCAGCTGATGAGCCTCGAAACCCTGCCAGCCTCAGGCACAGAGAACTTTGCACAGTGAGTGGAAAAAAGGCGGGGGGCGAATAGAAAGGCCGTGCTCAGCACTTCGGGGACGTTCGGCCTCTTTCTCCCTCTGCAAAGGGCCCTTCCCCAGGCGGCTTCGCCTCCCTCAGCCTGATTTGCAGAGCACTCAGGATTCCAACAAATCTGTAAAACTGGATACTTCCCTCGCCCAACCCACTCTTCCTTCAGCCCTTATCTGCCCTTACCTGTCTCCACTAGGTCGCTTTAAAAGTCCCAGACACTTCCTTCCTTTGTTTGTCTTGGCCTGAAAGAGAAATGTCTTGTGTGTCAAAGGTTTAGTGCAAATTCCTGTCCAAGCTCTTTACTACCTCTGGCCTCAGTAAATCAAACTTCTTCTCCCATCTGGGGATTTGCACAGTGAATCAGATTCTCTCCCCACATTCTCCCTCTCCTGCCTGCACAAGGGATTGAGATGGAGCAGCAAAACAAGGGCTTAAATCCCTACAGGCTGCTGCAAATTTGGGATGGAAAAGAAGTTCTGGGTTTCAAACGTGTTTGCACAGAGCCAGAGTTTCTCAAGGGCTGTGCCACTGTCCCAGCTCTCCTTTCTCTTTAGGAAAACCACCTGGGCTTAGAGACCCAAAGCAGGACATGGGGGTCCTGGCTAGAGGTGGGCAGGAGGCACAGCCTTGCTGAGCTCTGCCTGGACCCGGAGGAAGAATTTCTCCATGGAAAGGGTGCTCAGGCCTTGGAAGGTGCTGCCCAGGGAGGTTTGGAGTCCCCATCCCTGGAGATGCCCAAGGAATGACTGGAGGTGGGACTCAGTGCTCTGGGCTGGGTGACAAGCTGGGGGCTCGATGATCCTGCAGAGCTTTTCCAGCCTCAGGGATTCTGTGATCCTGTGACTGCAGCGCTCTTTCCCCAGGGCCCACGGAGGGAGACTGACAGCTCCTGTCACCCTGGAAGAGTGAAAATGATGGTGAGCCTGAGGGAATCCGCCTTCTACAGAGGGAATCCGCCCTCCCATTTCCATCCCAGACCTCTGCCCGTGTCTGGCTGAAAAGCAGAACAAGGACCTGTCCCTGGGAGGAGCATTTGGAGGCAGCAGGTGCAGACCCGGAGCGTGGGGCCGAGTTCGATGGTGGCAGGGAGGGCTGGGCTGGGCTGCCACAAGCCGACCACGCAGGCGGTGCTTCGGTTGGGAGCCCCTTCCTTTGCAGATGAGCACCTTGATGTCAGCTCCCCTCTGCTCCTCCCGGCGCGGTGCGGTCGCTGCACACCTGACTGCGGCAGGGCCTGGGGCCGGCAGCTGCCGAAACCACAGCCCGGGGGAAGCCAGCTCCCTCTGCCTCGCTGAGAGCAGCCTGTGCTGCATGAAAACAAACCCAGCCGGGCTGTTCTCACCCAAAACTCGCCGGGCAAACAGGAAGCTGCGAGCAAGGGTGGAAGGGCAAGGGTGCAGGCCCGTGGGTAACATCAGGAACAGACCCCAGACTCCAGCTGCGGATGCTTTCCAGGTCAACACGCAGGTTCAGCTGGCCGGCTGGTGCACTGCCATCAGTATCCAAGGCAGGGGAGGAGCTGGGCCCTGGCACTGCCTCCTGACGAAACGTTAAACTGCTGCAGCACCTGCCGGAGCCGTGGCTCAGGTGCCAGCGCTGCCGTTAGAACCAGGCAGGAAAACTGGTGAGGAGCCAAGAGATGGGGGCCAGCCCTGGGTCTCCTCCGTGCCAGTGCCACTCTCCCTGGTACCAGGCCTTCAGAGTAGGTCGCACTCCCTTTCCTCCCCCACATACTCCTTCTGTGTATATATACAGAGGAGGTGTATATACAATACACCTCTGAACTCCTCCAGCAACGTGGAATAAATCACAGAATCCCACAATGGTTTGGATTGGAGGGGACTTCAAGCTCCTCTCATTCCACTTCCCTGCCACAGACAGGGACAGCCCCACCAGGCCGGGGTGCTCCAAGCCCCTTCACCTCTCCTGGTTTACCCCTCTTTGGCAGCTCCAAAACGAACCACGATGGGGAAGAACAGCCTCTCCCGCTGCTCTGTGCCAGGACCTGTGGCTGGAGGGGGCAGGAAGAGGACACTGATCTCAGCAAGGCATCTCCGTGGTTCTCCACCTCTGTTTCTCCATCCCAGTCCTGTCCTGCACTCCCTCAGAGAATGTTCAGAGGGTTTCACCACCACTCTTCTAAGCTTTCCATTACTGAAATTCGCAGAAGCAGCACTGCAGCTCCCTCGGCTCAGCACCTGCCTGGTAGTGACATTTAATCCATCTCTGGTGATTTGGGTCTGTCACAAAGGCACGGCAGGACGTTGTTGATGGCAATGCGAGAGCAAACAGCCGCTTTTGTGGGTATCCCTGCTGAGTCCAGCCTGAGATGCTCCTGGCCCTGGCACTCACAGGCTGTGACAGGAGCCAAGAGCCACCACAGGACACAGAGGGGATGACGGATTACAAAAGTGACCGGGAAATTTCTCATACATTTCCTGCAAGTTTTGAAGTCAGGCCTCCCTGTATGACACCTCATCCCTCCTCTTCACAGCTGCTTCTCATTTCCCAACTGTAGTGGTCCTGTTTTGTTAGGTTTTTTTTGTTGTTTTTTTTAATAAATCATTTTTTTGGGAAGGTGGGGGGGCTGTGTTTAACAGCTGCACACAATTCTGCCCTGGCCATGCCTGCGCCCATCACTATATATAGCCTCAGACAGGCCAAACAAATGAGCGGGACTGGGGTTAATAATCATAAAATGGAGTTCAGCTGTCTCTGAACTGTGATTTACTGGGACCGAGGCCAGGCAAGATCCTCCTCACGCCCTCGCTGCAGAGTCGTCCGCAGGGACCGGCCCCTTCAAAAGAGGAGAAATGATTTGAAATGCCTTTTCTCCAGCCTGAAACTCAAGATGGGAAATGGTTCAAGCAGATCTGCCGGTGAGGTGAGGTCTCCAGGGCGGTGCTGGTGTGATGTGGAGCGACACTGTGGGTGTTGGTGATGCCTCCCCCATCCTCAGAAGCTCAGAGCTGGGAGAACAGGTGAGTTTAACCTGGCCGTGCTCCCCTCTGGGGCTCGTGGTGGCTGCCAGTGGGAACATCCCACCCGGAATCCGGGGTTGCTCTTGGGCAATGAGTGCGTCCCACCCGGAAGGCCTCTGGGGTCAGAGGTGTGAGGGCCACGGACATTTCATATCCGAAACATTCTTAGTGCTTGTCACGTGGACAGAGAACTGGGGACAGCTGAGGCCTTGCCTGGGCTCAGGGGCACCGAGTCCCCGTGGGGGTCGACATCTCCGTTCCCTGCACAACCCCAGCACTGGTGTGAAGAACCTGCAGAGCACAGCTGGGGCTCAGTCGTGCCCTAATTACCAACAAAGAGGCTGAGCCGGGCTGCTGCGCTCGGAGTCTAAAACACAGGCACGAGGCAGGGCTCTGTTTGTGGGTCTGGGGCACCCCAGTTCCGCTCCTTGGGTGCACTGAACGCCCTCCCCTGCAGGGCTCTGAGGAGGCCACAGTGCCACACGTGTGGCGTTGCCACCTTTGCCCCAGACGTGGGGCACCAGCACCTGTGACGCGCTCTCCAAGTGACCTCCCGCTCTCTCGGGTCCTCGGGGTATTTTTAGCCGCTGTTTCTCGCAGCCATAACTCTTCTCCTCCCGCAGAAACAAACCTGCTCCTTCCCTGCCTTCTAAGGAGAGGCAGCTCCCCTTTGCTGCCTCGGGCGTCTGCTGCTCGTGCTGCTCGTGCTGCTGCTCCTCCAGCCACGGCTGCTCTGCTTTGTGTCTGAGGGCACTGCTGGCAGTTCCCTTCTCTCTCGGGCAGGGAGGGGATCTCGGGGGATGTGGGAACAGGATTGTGGCTGCTGGGAGCGAAGATCGGGCTCTTGTCAGTGTGTCAGGGCAGGTGGGATGGGTGTGATTGGGCTTGGGACCCAGCAGCACAACCAGCTTGGGCTGGAAGGGAGGAGGTCCTGAAGGAGACGCAGTCACCGGGCTTTTCAGCAAAGCTCAAACTGTTACTCAAAGGTTTTCCAAAATCCATCTGCCCCTTTACGCTCCTAAACACAATCTGGGACCTGCTCTGGCCTTGCTGGTGGCAGAAAGAGCGGCCTGGATTTCCCAGCATATGAGCAGGAGCCTGCTCATTGCAGAATGGTTTGGGTTGGAAGGGACCTGGAGGCCCCTCCAGTCCCACCCCCTGCCATGGGCAGGGACACCTTCACCTTCCCAGGTGAGCTCTCCTGGTCTCTTCACCTTTGAAACACAAAGATTTTAATCTTTCACCCTCTTTCTTCCTCCTGGGAGGCTTTGGTCAGTCATCTTAATTAGCCAGGACTGCCTCACTTCCTCAGGTCTGGAAATGTCTCTTTGTTAAACAGGGCAGTGTCTCTTATCTCCTCCTGGCCTTTGAGCAGCTCCGCTTTTGGCAGCTCCTGCCTGTCCTTACACCTAACATGCAAATGATGCAAAGATCCAACTAGGCAAAAGTTTGTAGCTCATTATAGGACCTGGCTCAGCCCTGGAGCAGGAGTGACCCTGTCCTGGGCACTCAGTCCTGCCTGGCTGGTGGCCAAGCTCCCTCCCCAGCACATCTTGCCCACGGCCATTGCCTTTCCCCTCACATCTTTCCCTGTGATCTTTCTTTTATCTCTTTTTTTTTTTTGCTTTTTCAGAATAACAGGTTCTTTTATCTGAGAACAGCGTCAGAAAAATCCCATGAACAATTTTTTTCACCCGTGGGACTTCTCCAGGGCTGGCATCACTTGGCTTTTAGAGGTGGGAGAAGGATGACCGCGGTCCTTCTTTTCCACTGCCATTGTTCCCATTGACATGAAAGGATAATTAGTGCTCGGGCTGGAAATTGCCAGGACAGGTTGACTGTGATCCTGCAATCCAGGAGCGGGGCGGGGAGCCCAGCTCCTCTCTCGGGAGAGTTTGTGCGCTCTCCGCACAAAGCGGGGCAGTCTCAGCGGAAGAGGTGGAGTCCGTCCCTTTGGAAGGCTCCTGGGAGGATCCTCCTGGCCGCCGGAGATTTTCCTTCCCTCGGACAGAGGCAAAACCAGTCCCACGTTAGGCCAACTGCTGTTGTTGGACAGGGCTCGGGGTGAGGCAGGAAGAGATCACTGTCTCCTCCAGGAGCTGAACCCCGAAGGTGAAGGCTACGCCCTCGGAAAGGTTTTGGGGGTGGGAATTCCAGGTGGAAGGAGCCACCTCCTGGAAAGGCTCAGGCTTGCAAGCACTGAAGGACAGTCCCTCGGTGTTCCCCCCACTCTCCTGCTTTCCTTCTTCACTCATCATCCTCGTGAGCTCTTCCAGGCTGTGCTCCCGCCGTGGCAGCGAAGCTCAGAGCTGCAGAGCTGTTGAGCTGTGGCCCCAGCTGCCGGCAGATCCAGCGGATGATGCTGTCCCTGTCCCTCAGCATTTGTGCAGAGCCCAGAGCAGACGCTGCTGGAAAAAGTTGGGCTCAGGAAGTCGCTGTCTTGGGTGGAAGTTCCCATCTCGGGCCAAACCTAAGGGCTGTCAGATGAGGAAACGGCGCTTTTCTGACCCCAAAATCCCAACGCTCGTGTCTGGGAAGTTGTGCTTCAGGAGCTGAGCTCTGTCCCTGGCTGTGCCCTGGGATGGGGCTTGGAGCAACCCGATTTAATGGAAGGTGTCCCTGTCCATGGCAGGGGTGGAACAAGACGAGCTTTAAGGTCCCTTTCAACCCAAACCATTCTGGGATTTTGTGTCTGTACATTTTTACTTCTCTCTGGCCCTCATTTCCCACCTGCTCTCTCAGACTGCCCCGTTTCCCTTCGTTTCTCACTAAACAGCACAATTTCCCTTCCCACTGGGCCCGGGAGCGCTGGGTTAATGCCACCGTCATCGGGTGTCAGCGCTGCACAACCACTTAACCCTCTCCGGGATGGGAAAAACAAAAGGAAGAAGAGGAAGAACCGAGTTCTGTGCCGGTGACACTTTCTCCCGGCCAACAAACAAAAGTTTTACGAGCTGAACCCTCTGGATGCTGCATTCCAGCTTGGTAACATTTCGGTAACACATTGCAAACGTTTGACTCATAGAAACTTGGACGGCTGCAGCCGGGGGAGGGGGAAGAGCGTCACATTCCCATTCCCGGGCAGGGTTTGGTTGTCGGATTTTATTTTTTTATTTTTTTTCTTTTTTTAAGAACTGAAACTTCTCTCTGTTTAATGAAAAAAAAGTGTTTGAGCCTGACGACTTCCACCGGCGCTCGCATTGTGTTTGGGAGTGAGGGGCTGGGGGGGAGGGCTCCGCTGCCAAGGGAGGGACCCGGGGCAGCTGAACTCGCTTTTCTTCTGCAAGTTTTTTTCTACTTTTTTTTTTTTTTTTCCTCCCTCTGTGTTCCCAGGGCAGGGTTGGCTTTCTAGGTTTGATAAAGCATTTCCTTCCATTGTCATTCTATACGGCCTCTGGGCCCTGCGCTCAGTCCCTCCCCTTTGCCGTCCTCTCTCTTTCTCTCTCTCTCTCTCTCTCTCTCTCTCTCTTCCTGAACTTTAGTGAATCTTGAGATATAAAGAAAGCAGCTGCCTCCCTTAAGCGCAGCTTGAACAATGAGACCTCCTCTCCAAGGGCTTTAACTCCTCTGGATGCAAGGACAAAGCCGGGGTGAGTAGCCTGCTGGTGGCTCTGCCGGTCCCCGCATCTGCGGCGCGGCCGTTCCCGGTGTCCGCTCGCGGCCGCTCCCGCAGCGCCGGCTCCTCTCCCTGTCCCCGGCTCCGGAGGGATCAGGTAGAGCAGGAGCAGATGCTGCGAGTGTAAAGTCCCCCCAAACCCAACCACCACCACCCGAGGAAGTGCTGGCGCTGTCCCCGTGGACGCTGTCCCCATGGATGCCGTTCCCATCGAACGCGTGCTGGAGAAGGCTTTGCCACCCAGCCGTGTCCCTGGATTTGGGTCACCACAGGCTCCCCGCCGTGTGAGACCGGGCAAAACCTGGCTCTGGCCAAGGTGGGAGGAATCCTGACCTCAAAGGCAAAGGAAAACAAACATGATGCAATCAGGCGTGACTGAGCTGGGCTGCGGGAGGAAGATCTTCCCCGCGGCTTCGGGGCTGCGCAGTCCCGGGGATGCTGAAGTGGAATTTGGGATGGCGCTGGGGGGGAAACACCTCGGGCTGCGTCGTGCGGGTGCAGGAGGAGGGCAGAGGCGCAGCGTGCGCCGTGTGAGCGCTGTCTGGGCTCTGGCTTTGCCCCAGGGATCTGCTTGGATCGTCTCATGCACAAAAAGCAGGAGGCGAAACCCGGGACGCCTCGGCAGCAGCCTGGCGCGTGCTAATTAAGGGGGATTTGGGACAAGTGGTGAAGCTGCTGCTGGATGTGCATCTCCCAGGACGGGATCCCTCCCTTTACCCTCCCAGGAAACCGTAACTGGTTCGCACGGGAGCCTGTGGAGCGCCGGTGGATCAAAGAGCCCGAGTGGGATGAGCCCCAGGCTGAGGAGTGGATTTCATGCAGCCAAACACAGCCCAGATGTTGTTATCTGGTGGCCCCCGTGTCTCGGCGTCCCCCCGCCTTTGAGTCTCTCCTCTTCATCCCGCGTGTCCCCAGTGCCTGCTGTCTGTGATAAAACACGGGATCCTGGGCCTCATAAACAGGGAATGATCAAACAAGGCATAAAAGAACATCTTTATTGCTCGTTAGGGCTTCAGTAAGACCGTCTGGGGCTCTGTGTCGGTTCAGGTAGCTGCTGGAGCACAGCGTGTTCTTGTGGTACAAATCTAAAAATTCTCCTGTGTTCTGCAGCACAAAACTGCTCAAAACACGACTGGAAGTTCTTTAGGAGACCTGCAGAGCTCATGGTTTGTGCAAAGTCACTTAGAGAGCCTGTGCAGTCTGTTGTGGGGAAACTCGGAGTAGGTTTGATAGAGTTTTGGGTTTTTCCCTCCATAAAATCCCATTTCTGCTCTACCTGGGGTGTTTTCCTTCCGTTCCAGTGAGGCTGTGTTTGTTTGTGTCTCTTGCTCTTGATCTCTACTAAATCCAGCAATTTTGGTCATTCTCTGGTATCTCTGACAACGGACAGGGAGTTGTGGGATTTAAGGTGAGTGTGACATGTTGACCTTAAATCCCATGGACCGAGCCGAAGGACGTGGATAAAATTGGGCTCTAAAGTAGCAGAATGAGGGGGGTGCAATGAGCGTGTCCAGGTTTGACACTGAACAGAGCTCAGGTCCACGGCTGGAGGAACCCCCAAAACTGCTGTGCTCCCGCTGGCATGGGCGTTTCTCCAGCAGGTAGAAATGTAGATGAAACCTTCAGACTTAATGGAGCTTTTTCGAGGCAGAATTGTGTTCCCTCGTTTTTCAGGAGGCAACGAGATCTTCACCACCACTGAAAGTCCCCCCACCTCTGTGCCCTGGTCCCCTCCTGGCAGCCTCCAGGAGCTCATCCGTGCTCCTGGCGCTTGCACAATGAGGAAATGGGCCAGCATTTCCATATTAGCCATCAACTTTCCAGGGATGTTGCAGGGATTTTCCAGCAAGGGGTGGAACAGCATCAGCCACGCTTGGATCCGCCAGGCCATGGCTGAGGTGTTGCAGTGGGAAGGACCAGACATGGTTGGAAAAGCCTCAGATGAGAGTGTTCAGGGGGCAAACACCCACAGAGGCCTTTCCTGCAGCACAGGAGCTCTGGGTTCAAACCATTCTTGGACCTCGGGTGCTGTCCCTGCTGGGCTCCCCATCCCTGGGAACACTCAGGGTCCCACTTGAGGGAGCTTCTCGGCATCTTGAAGGACTGCAGAGGTTCTGTCACTCATCGTCCCTGGCTTTTCGGCCACATTCCCATGGTGAAGCTGAGCGCGGGGTTGTCACTGGGGCAAAGCGCTTGGAAATGGCCACGTGGAGTTGGTGGCACACTGGGGTTGAGGTGATGGGAGGTGTCTGACCACCCTCATGGTGCCCAGGGATGGGAGGCAACAGCTGCCCAGCTGTGACATCAGCAGCTGGACTTGATGGTCTTGGGGGCCTTTTCCAACCTAAACCATTCCATGACCTTATTTCCGTCTGCCCCTCGGTCTCTGTCTGCTGGACAGAAACAGCCACGCTTCGTGTTTGCATCATCAGGAAGATGCACCTTAAAAAAATATTAATTAGGCTTGGCTAATTCATCAGGAAGTTTGCCTTCAAAGCAAATAAAACCAGTGAGCAGCCATAGAGCCAGGAAACAGGTACGGTTATTTATTGCCCCAACAAACCAGGCGGGTGAGGCAACAAAAATCCCGTCTGAGCTCAGCATTCGCTGGTGGCTGCACCTGATGGTTCTCAGATCACCAGCAATCTGCTGAATAATGAGGTTTTGTGTGGTGGCCACACAGAAAGACCCTCGTGGCCACACGCATTCCCCCATCCTTGGAATTGGCTGTCGGTGACTCTGGAATTGTTATTCCCTCAGTCTGGAGCTGGACCTGGTTCGCTGTTGTTTTGGCGTCTTTTAAATGCAAAACTCACGGGAGAAGAATTCCTTGTGCCTGTAAAACCCATCCTGGTACAAACCTACAGCAGAGCCAGGTGGGGTTTGAGGGGCTGCCCTTGCACCCCTGGATTGAGAGTGGAGCGGGAGGAGATGGAGCCTCGGGGGTCACCAGGTCCCGCCTGGGGGATGGGGAGACGCAAACACAGTCCCAGGACAACCTCGGCTCTTTCATTTCTTCCTTTCTGTGCTCTCTTCCACGCTGGGAGGGAAGTTTTTCCAGCCAGCCTGGATTTGGAAAAGCCCAGAGCACTGGACATGTGGGGAATGAGCAATCCTGGAGCTTTGGGGCTCGGCCTGGGGGGCCTCAAGCTGGATGGAGGGATGGACACTGGGAGGAATGGATGGATGGACACTGGGATGGATGGAGGGATGGATGGACAGACAGATGTGTTCCTTCCCCAAACCTGAGAGCAGGACCCTCTTCCACATGCCTGGAGTGGCATCACGGCCCAGAAGTGCCCAGTCCCGCCTGCTTCCCGCGCAGCGAGGGGAAGGGCATGAAGGGCCTTTTCAAGGTTACAAGCCTCTTATTTTTGGACGCATTTCCCTGCTGCTGGAGCCGACCCAGGCTGGAGCTGTTGAAGTTTTCGGGCCTTTGTTTGTTTAATTGAAGTGCTGTTTGTTTTTGATCACGGGCATGAGATAGGCGCTTCCTCTGCAGGCAGGAAGCAGTGATTTCCTGTTCTGTCCCCGGCCAACTCTCACTGCGCAGGAAACCTCGCTCTGCTGAGTGGTCACTTTTTGTGCAACATTTTTGGAAGGTTTTACGTGGTGTTGTTTTGGTTTTTTTCTCTCTTTTTTTCCTTTTTTTTTTTTCCCTTCCCCCGTGAGCGGCGCTGGTGGTGTTGTGTCCCTGTGGGAAGGACGTGTGGAGGGCCCGGAGTCGGCACTCAGCAGGCTGGGGGATGCTGTCTGATGAAAATGGGTCCATTTAGCCTCAGATCTTCTGGTTCTGTTGGGGTGCTCCTTGAAGTGAACGTTTTTGCTGGGTTTTTTGAGGGGAACGCTGCCCAGGAAGGAGTCAAGAATGTCCCAGGTCATTCAAACCACTTGCCTGATGTCACACGGAGACTCAGGGCAGGACAAGGACTTAAACCACACCTGGGTCACCCCTGCCAGCTTTACCTGCTTGTGTCCTTGCTGTGCTAGGAGGACCTTTAGGCAGAATTGGGGTTGTTCATCCTGGAGAAGAAAAAGCTTTAGGGTCACCTGACTGTTGCCTTCCAGTCCCTGAAGGAGCTGCAGGAAAGATGGAGAGAGACCATTTAAACAGGCCTGGAGTGCCAGGACATGGATTTAAACTGCCAGAGGGCAGGGATGGATGGGATATTGGGAAGGAATTCCTCCCTGGGCACAGCGTGCCCAGAGCAGCTGGGGCTGCCCCTGGATCCCTGGCAGTGTCCAAGGCCAGGTTGGACAGGGCTTGGAGCAGCCTGGGACAGGGGAAGGTGTCCCTGCCCATGGCAGGGGGTGGAACGAGATGGTTTTTAAGGTCCCTTCCACCCATGTGCCCAGGTCAGTCCCACAAACCATCAGAGACGAGTCAGGGATGGGATTTGAGCCGAGGGCTCACAGCCGTGCCAGTGTTTCTGGGGTGGAAGAGACGCTCAGGCTTTCCCCTCGAATCCCAAACAGGCACAGCCGCGGCTCCTTGGCAGCACGCAGCTCACGGGGATGTTGTTACCCAGCGTGTTTATCCTCCAGCAGCAAACCCAGACAGGCTCTCACTCAGCACCATGCCCAGAGGTGAAGTGCTGCAGTATCAGATGGCTCCAGCCACAGGAAGCCCGGACAGACAGACGGACACTGCAGCACGAAAGCCGTGGGAGCCCCGGGGCAGCAGATGTGACCGTGAGCAGAAAGAACTGCTGTGCCCGAGGTTTTAATTATCTAGCTGCTGTAACGGGGGTCCCCCGTGAGGAGGGGGTTTGTAATGGCAAGAAGCAGCGGCTGCAGGAACAAAGCAGGAGGGGAAAGGCCGGGGAGGGGGAGCAGAGCCGCTCACAGCCCCGAATCCTGCAAACGCCCCTGCACGGAGAGGGGATGGTCAGCAGAGGAGATGGTCGGAGGGTTTAGCCAGAGTTGTGCAAGAGCAGCTGGCCGGGGCCTTTTGGCTACTGGGAGTGCACAGAGGGAGGGCTGGGGATGAACAGAGGGAGGGCTGGGAGCTGGAGGAGGAGCAGGAGAGGGCAGGACGCTCTCGGCTGCAGCTGCTCCAGCCCCGGCACAGTTGGGCCGCGACTTGTGCTCGAAGCCATCCAAGGAAAACTCTGCTTGGGCTGCTCTCATGCAGCCCCAGCCCTGTGCAAGCGTGTCCCCCAGCACCTCAGCCCCCTCTCCTGCCCCGCTCCTGGAGAGCTCTCTCCGTTCCCCAGGCCCCTCCGGATCATTGCACGTCGGTCGGTGACATCACCGCCGGTTGCCATGGAAAAGCCAGGCTGTCCAAAACACGACCCCTTGGCCTCATCCCATGTGTGTCAGGAAATGAAGGTTTTATAGCACATCTCTGCAATGGAGCAGAAACAGCCGGAGCAGGAACCGCAGCCCCGGCACCGGCAGAACCCCCCCGGTCACGGCTGCCTGGCCCGAGACTCCCTGGTGGGGAAACGGGGACCTGCTTCTTGGGGTTATGAGGCTGATTTATGTCTCCTGAGTTATTTCTGGTCTCCGAGCTTTCTGCTGTGGGCTGGAACACCCCGAGGAGAGGCAACCTCCTCCTTTAAATTCCTCCCTGTGAGGGTGGGCAGGCCCTGGCACAGGGTGCCCAGAGAAGCTGGGGCTGCCCCTGGATCCCTGGCAGTGTCCAAGGCCAGGCTGGACACTGGGGCTTGGAGCAGCCTGGGATGGTGGAAGGTGTCCCTGCCCATGGCAGGGGGTGGAATGGGAGCCTTAAGGTCCCTCCCAACCCAAACCATTCCATGGTTCTGTGGCTGGGACAGGATGGATTAACAGCAGAGAGCGACGTTTCCAAAAGGGGCTGAGGGTAGGATGCTGCAAAGCATCTAAGTCTGGTAGGAACATGAGTTCCATGGAGCATCCGCAGGGACCGTGACTTCCAGGACACCTCAGCACACGGCAAAAGCTCCCGGGAGGGAGCAGCAGCGCTGGCACCAGCCCGAGGCAGGGAATGTGCACGTTGTGCCCATCTCTTATCTGAGTCATTTCAGTGTCTCAGGGGAAACCCTGGCACTGATAAACAGCTCCTGCTCCCTGCCTCCGCCTTTACCAACCGAAATCTGGAGTCTATTTTTAACCCCAAAACACCCACTGCAAGGGGGGGAGGCTGCAGCGGGGCGAGGGGTCGGTTGGCACCGCGGGGACGGGAAGGTGGCACTGCCAGCCCCGCTTTGTTCCACGCCCCGCCATGGGCAGGGACAACTCCTGCTATCCCAGGTTCCTCCAAGCCCCGTCCAACCTGGGCTGGAGCTTTCTGATGCTCCAGAGCCCTTTTCCCACAGTGACAACACGTTCCAAAGCAGCAGCTGGGGCCTCAGAAGCAGCCAAACCTCGTCTTCCAGAGGGGGTGGCACAGGCACTGCTGGGCTTTGCAGGAAACCCGGCCTAGGAGGAGGTGCAGAGCCAAAGCCCGGCGTGGGCAGCATCCCCTGGGCAGCATCCCCTGGGCAGCACCCTGAGCACCCCAGCGGGGTCAGTGCCTCGGGCAGGGCAGGGCTGTGGGGCTGGGTGCTGCCGGTTGATCCAGGGCACTTTTTCGTGGCTGAACCCCGCTCTCCTGCACAGCAGCAGCAGCAGCAGTTTCCTGTTTGACTCACACCTGACACAAGCCGGGGCCTCTCGCGCTCTCGAGCGACTGAATGGGGCTGTTTACAATTAGAGAACGTGGGATTCCCAGAAAGAGGCTCAGACCGGACGTCCTGAAGCGAAATACCCCGGGCGTCACCAGCTAAAAATAACCGTGGCAGAACAGTCACCAAACAAACAGCTCGGCAACGCCGGCCCCGGCTCCGGCCGCTCGGACCCCATGGCACAGTGGGAGCAGTGGCCGAGGGCACCCGAATTCTGGCTTTCCATAACCCCCCGGGGCCTTTCTTGGCATGACTTGGAGCTCCCCGGGCTGGTGGCTGCTCCTCGCAGTGATTTCTCTTGGTTTCTGTCTTATTTATGGGAGGGGGGGGAGCAAGGCAAGGGTTAAAATGTGAATAATCCGAGTTTCAGCCAGAAGTGGCTGATGGGAATCAGTTGAGCTCATTGAAGGGCTGGGGGTGGATGGGAAGGGAGGCAGGAGCAGCTGCTCGAGGACGGGGACTTTGCTGGAGCTGGTGTCCAGTAGCCAGCCCAGGAAGGCTCAGAACAGTTCAGGCGCTGAAATTTTCCAGGACCTGAGTCAGAGCTGGGGACGGGGAAGGTGCTAAAGTCAGACAATCGTAGAACCACTGAATGGTTTGGGTTGGGAGGGACCTTAAAGCTCACCCAGTACCACCCCTGCCATGGCAGGGACACCTTCCCCTGTCCCAGGCTGCTCCAAGCCCCAGTGTCCAGCCTGGCCTTGGGCACTGCCAGGGATCCAGGGGCATCCTCAGCTGCTCTGGGCACCCTGTGCCAGGGCCTCAGCACCCTCCCAGGGAAGAATTCCTTCCAGATATCAAACCTAAACTTCCCCTGTTCCAGTTTGGTCCCTGGTCCTTGGTGCAGGGCTCGGAGAGAGACCGAGCTCGGCCTGAGCCGAGCGTTGCTGTAGCCCCAGCCCGGAGCTGAGCCCTGCTGCCCTTGTGCCTCCCCTGATGCTCGTGGGCGGGAGGAAGAGACAAAAGGTGGATCAGAGCAAAAGGGCACAGAAAGGATCCTCCAGAGGCAGCCCTGTAGCCCAGTGACCCCTTCCTAACAGAGATTTCGGAAGGCAGGAGCTCCCGTTAAGGCCCTTATGCAATAGGTTCTTACCAGAGGAAGTTTCTCTTTAACCCCAGGCAGTTGGTGGTTGATTTATGTCCTGCAGCTTTAGATTTTCTGAGTTGCAGCGGTGTTGCATAAGAAGATAATTTGACCCTACGTTTCTTAAAACTCTTCTTCTCTTGGGGACCGTCCCTTTTCTCTGCCTCTCATGGACCTGGCACCTCGGGGATGTAAACGGAAGGACAATTACACAGCTCAGGTTGTCTCACTATGAGAACAAATCCCTGAGTTTTCTCGGAGGCAGGGCTGGATTTGGGTCTTCCTTCACCCAAGGACGAGACACTTTTCCTTGTGAGTTTTGTCCCCACAACAAGAGCTGCTCCGTCGCCGTTTGTGCCTTTAATTTCTCCGGCTCTCTTCATGCAGCAGGGCACAGCCGGTGGCTTTTGCTCCGAAGCAATAAACGCAACAGTGGGGAATACTCCAGGAATGGGATGCAGGGATGGACTGCTGGGGACAATTTGGCATTGTCTCAGTTCGTGTAGAGATCAGCCCTGGACTTAATGGCCCTGGGACCACTTCCAGTGCAAGTCCTTCCCAGGGAAGAGCTGTCCCTGAGTGGGAGTCAATTCGTTTCATGGCAGGGGAGAGAGACGAGTCTTGTGCCTCGTGGCAGCTTCACTTGGGCTCTCTCCTGATTTGCCATTTGCCTTTAACCTAAAATAAAAGTTATTTAGATTAAAAGCACACATCAGTGTTTGTGAACAGAAGGGCAATTTCAGGGAGAAAACCAATTTGCACCAGCATGGTGGGGGACAGACACGGCCCCATTGTCTGAGCCACGGGGTCCTGCCAACAGAAGGACCAGCCCAGGTTCTCCTCCTCCAGCAAGGAGAGTTGGGACAATTCCTGCTCTTTTCTGGCCTCCCCTGGTGCCCTCGAGGACACCCTTTACGTTCATCCTTGCAGAACTGGGGGGACAGTGACCCCTTTCTCCTTCCATGTCTCAGGAATTGGAGCCGCTCCCTGGTCTGGGTGGTGGCTGTGGGAAATCTGAGCTGAACTTCTCGAACTGAGGGATTCTTCCCTTCCTGGCTGAGTGTGGGTGGCTCCAAGGCTGCTCCAATTTTAGCCTCCCTGCACCACCCCGATGTTAAACTGGGCATCTTCTGCATCTGCTCCCGGGACATTCATTGTCCGGGAATCCCCGGGTGGCCAATTGTGCCAGCGGGAGCTTTCATGGAAACAGCCCGTTTTTTCTGTGGCAGCTCCAAGTGTTTGCAAAAGGCTGGTAGAGCCCCAGGAGCTTCTGGCAGCTTCATTTTATTTTGAAACCAGTCGGTCCCCAGCTGGGTGTGAGAGTAAAACGAAAGGATGCGAGATAAAGCCGCGGGTGCAGCGAGCGAGGGCAGCCTGCGCCAGGGCCCGTCATTCTGAAACCAGGCATGGAAACTGTGCCGAGGAGAAAAGCTCGAGAGCGGGGCTCGGGCTCTTCGCCACACACGGCACAGACCTCACCAGAGCGTGGCTCTGCCTGGGGACCGTCACGTGCGCCAGGGCGGCCGCGGGAGAGCGACGGGAGCCTCAAGGGCAGCAGCAGCTCTGACCGGGCCGATGAGCGGCGACAACAAAGGTACAACAATGGCCTGTCCTGTGCAGGCTCCCCTCGCCCAGCCCATCTTCTGTGTTCAAATGTCTCCGGGGACCGTCTTTGTCCTCTGCTCTCTGCTGAACATCTCTGTCCTCTCATCGCCACCATCTCTGCCCAGGGGGGTTTCAGCATCCCCAGGCCTGAGCTGCTCCGGAGGCCGAGGAGATGTGGAGGTGGAGGGAGCGAATGGAGAGGTTTGGAGAAGAGGAGGCTCGGGTGGGTTGTTGGGGTGGTGTTTGCTCCGTTTGCTGCCTGCCCGAGGGCCTGGGTGGTGCTTGCCAGGGCACACGGGCGCTGTGCCTGCGGCTCCCACACTGGCAAACCCAGAGTGTGCCCTGCCCAGAGCACGCAGGGATTTAGGGACCTTCATCATCGAAGGGTTTGGGTTGGGAGTGACCTCAAAGATCAGCCAGTTCCACCCCTGCTGCGGAGCTGATTTAGCCTGGGCTGCACCGTGTTGTTCCTGAGGGCTCTTGCCTGCACAGCCCGAGGTCCCTGTCCCCTGGGCTGGTCCAGGTGTTTTAGGCAGCCATGAGATGCTCTGATGGGCAGTAACAGGGTGGGTATGGAGATCTCCTGGGTGACACCAGCTAGGACGGGTGACAGGGCAGGTGGTTGTTGCTCATTGTCACCGTTGGTTTCTCACCTCACAGCCTGGGACAGTCTCCTCACCCAGCTCCCCTCACCCAGGGGACCCACAGGAGCCGGGACATGGGGGGCATCTCTCTGCTTCCTTCATCCCAAGGCAGGTGTTCCAGCTTTCCTCCCTTCTCCTGCCACCCCTGGGCACTTCCTGGCTCTCTTTCTGTGGATGGGTTGGGAAATTGCATCAAGACTGAGAAGTGCAGCTCACGACACTGCGGCTGGGGGAGGGACGCTGTGATGGAAGAATTTGTTGAGTTCTGTCCTATCTCAAAAGTGCTGAAACGGGTGAAATGCTCCCACACCCCCTCCTGGGAATTTCCAACCAAACCTGACTGGTTTTGGTTCTCTGGACTGTGGAGAAAGCTGAGCACAGGTTCAGGGGGCCTGGCTGGGAAACCAGGAGGTGAACTGGAGGAGTTGGCACCGTTGAAGGGTCAGGACCCTTAGAGCTCAACCCTGTGACCTGCAGACATCTGACTACAGATGCCCATGAAGTTCGGAGGGTTGACTTGGCAGCACAGCTCTGTTTCGGGCACCTCATGCCCTGGTTTGAGGGACAGAGGGGGAAAGGAAGGAGGGGGAAGGACACGGCACAAGGAGAGCTGAGCCCGTCCTGGAACATTGTTGAGAAGAGGGGGGAAAAGGGGAGGCACTTCATAGACTGTGACAGGAAAACTTTCAATCCCAGGGTTCCTACAGCTGCTTCCAGGCCGAGAAAACACCTCCAGGGCTGTTCTCAACAGCTGGGAACAGCAGCAGATGGGAACCTGATGGTGGCCAGCAATTAGTGCAAATTAGGGTCAATCCCAGCCGGTTCAGGAGGAGCAGAGGAGATGCAGCCGAATATCCCCTCTTTCATCCCCTCCTTCCTCCTGTTTCAAAGTGCAGGAGAGGCAGCAGGGACCTGGGGTGGGCTCTGGAGGTGGCCAAGGAGGTTTTGTCACACCTGGGGGGTGACAGCCTCTGATGCCAGCATGCCCAGCAGCTCAGAGCGGTGCCCAGAGCGTGCCAGACGCTTTTGTTCGTTCTCCTGGTGTTTAGAAAACGAGAGTTTTGCCGGTTATTCTTCCATTCTCTGGCTACAAACCCTCTGGGCTTTAAATAAAGGGAAATAAACAATTCCCAGTGACATTTGCAAAGCTTCTCCAAGCCCTTTCAGTGAAACTGTTTAGTCTGGGCTTCTCTAAAGAAAAAGCTGAGGAAGAAGAGGGAGTGGTAAACGTGCAGGACTTCCCCAGCTTTGCTGCTTTTAGGTTATATTAAAAAGGCAGAAACCTATAGAAACCCGGTACAAGTTCCTAGAATTACAGACTGGTTTGGGTTGGAAGGGACCTTAAAAACCACCCAGTGCCACCCCTGCCGTGGCCAGGGACACCTTCCACTCCAAGCCTCGTCCAGCCTGGCCTCGGACACTTCCAGGGATCCAGGGGCAGCCCCAGCTTCTCTGGACATGCTGTGCCAGGCCCTCAGCACGTTCACAGGGAGGAATTTCTCCCTGTAACCCATCTAAATCTACTCCGTCAGAGTGAAGTCATCCTCCCAGTCCTGTCACTCCCCGCCCTTGGGAAATGCCTCTCCAAGCTGGGCCGTGCCTTGCTGAGGGTGCAGAGAGGAGCCCACCAGGTTTTTCTGTGCCTGCAAACCCCATCGGGGATGCCTTGGAGTGGATTGGGTTCCCCGTTATCAGGGAAACCGTTATTAAAGGCTCATTAAAGGCTCATTAAAGGCCACCGAGTCCCGCCTGGGGCCGGGAGGGGGCGCGGGGCCGCCCGGGCTCGGTGCAGAAATTTTGAGTCACCCTCGGGGTGTTTTGGAGCGAAATTCGGAGCTGCCGCGGCCCCTTCCCGGCCCATTGTTGTGGTTTGACAATCACATTTTCCTGTTTTTAAAGCAAATGTTTTTCTCTCCCCTGGGGCCGTAACCGAAGCCCCGCGAGCGCAGCGGGGGAAGGTGCCCGGGGGGCTCTGGATGTGGAGAGACCCCCGGGAGCTCCGGGCCAGGAGAGACCCCGGGGACCGCGGACCGTGAGAGACCCCGGGGGTCTTCGGACCGTGAGAAACCCCGGGGGCTCCTGACCCGGGACGAGCCCCCCACCCCCCGGCATCGGCCCTTCGCTCCCATCTCCGCTCGCTTTGCGCAACGGCGGCAGCGGGAGGCTGAAGGAGGCAGAAGTGTGTTTATTTCTATTTTTTATTCTTTTTCTTTCTTTTTTTTTTTTTTTTTTTCTGAAGTCGACGGTTCCTCTTTGCCGCGCTGCGGTTTCACGCCCGGCAGCAGGACACGGGGGTATTTTTGTCGGTCTTATTCAAGGAGTGTCTATTTAAAACAAACTTTTGGGCTGCTGAGCACATGTTACCCCTCAGTGCAAAGCAGAGGACAGGGCTCGTGGGGAAATGGGGTGGCTGATGGCAGCCCCTGGAGCCGCTTGGGCTGTCTGAGGGTGCTGGAGGTCTCCAAGTCCCCGTGGAGGGTGGACCCACCGTGGTGTGGGCAGAGGCGGAGCAAGACACGGGAATGGGAGGAGAAAACTCATTCGTTATTCAAGTTCCTGTATGCAGAGTGTCTGCACGCTCCCAGATTTGCATTGAAATAGGAATAGTTTGACTTTCACTGAATGAAAGTCAAGAGGTTTTAATGCTGAGTGGTGGCTCTGCAGCCGTGCCCGGTGTTTCCAGGCAAGATGCAGCTGGGGCTAAAAACCACCAGGAGTTGCCCAGTGTGGCCAGGACCTGCTCAACGCTGCTCTGGCCCCGTTTCCTTCGCTCAGAGCCGTGCTGAGCCCCTGGGATGTGACACCAACCCCTCGGTGCTCGGGACACATCCCAGGACCCGGCGCTCGGTCCCCGTTTCCCGAGCGTCTCCTCCCCGCGTTGCCCAACGCAGGGTGTGAGCTGCTGCTCTCGTTTCGTACATCAGCAAATAAAGAAGGCACCAAGCTCTCTTGTGCCCCAGTCAGCAACTCGCCCACCTGCCTGCCGGGCCAGCCCATCCCTCTGCTGCTCCTGGCAGGATCAGCAGCTTCGCCTCCAACCCTCTCAAGCATCCCAAATTCCATCCCCAGCAGGGAAAAAATGGAGGGAAGAAGCAGAAAGTCTGTGCTGGGAAGGTAGAGGTTGGGAGGCGCGTGTTAATCCCTGCCTGGGCACCAGGTGGGCTCTCGGTGTGCGTTTGCTGATGTGCTTTTGGCACATCTTTAGGCAGGGGGATGCCAGGCAGTGCCGCGCAGGGCTCTCCCAGCGCGACGCTGCGGCTGAGGGCAGTTCAACATCCAGGTGTTCTCCTGGCCACCTCTGCCCACCGTGGAGATCCCGGGCAGCTCTCTGTTCCCAGGGCTCCGGGTGGGCCAGCCCCGTGCCAGGAGCACTCTGGCAGCATCCCATAAAGCAGGGCGGGCCGGGGACGCTGTGCTCCGGGAACGTCGCTCCCGTCTGATCGAAACCGAGTCACTCCTCACCTGCCGCAGCCGCCACCTACGTGGCCTCTTCTGCTCCAGATGTTCCCGCTTGCAGCGGGAAGGGGAAGCGTGGGAAGGGCAGTGAGGCGGTTCTGAGCTCAGGGGGGCAGGGGGGTGCCCGGGGGTCTCCGAGAGGCTCCTGGATGGGGGATGAATGTTGGGAGAGCTGCCGAGCACGGGGCTGCCTGTGCCCCCCATGCCCGGGTCTTCCCCTGGCATATTCTTGTGTCTCATGCCCTTTGGGAGGCCAGGCCAGCCCTGGAGACATCACCAGCCTTATCCTTGCATTTTCCAGCTCTCTGGCTCACCACATGACCTGGGAGCATGGGTGGGAACCAGCAAAGCAGCCTGGCTGCAGAGAAAAGGCTTTGGTGGGGAACCACCACCATTTCCCACCCGTTTTTCCCCTCCCAGGCAGCCCGAGACCTTCTCCTGGCTCTCGTCCCCCACCTTCCATGGGGGCCGAGCTCTCGGGGTGCTGTGGGAGCCTCCCCACTTGCCCTAGGCCAGCTCTGGGAGCCTGGATGAGCCTGGGCAGCCTCGAGCTCCTTTGTCTCCTCCGCCGCCGGTCTGAGGGTTGCACAACATGTGGGGGTGAAGCACATCCATCTCCACAGATCAAAATAACCCCTTTCTTTCCCAACCGGCAGCGGGTTCTGCAATGTCCCCCTGCCTGGCACAGCAGAGCCCGGCTGGCCAGGGGAGGAGGGACTCCAGAAAGGGAAGCAGTGCCTCGTTTTCCAGGCTAAAAATACCGGCGGCACTTCCAAAATAATCTCGGTGCAATTATCTCCGTTGCCCCCCAGGGCTGCTGAAATTCCCCAATAATTCAGTCTGAGCTCCTCACCCGGCTCGGGGAAGGTCTCGGAGGGATCTCTTTGCTGTTGGAGGCAGGTTTGGCTCTTCATGCACAGGCAGTTTTAGGATGGGATTGTGACGGAAGAAGCCAGGCTGCTGCTCCTTCCACTGCTTCAATTTCTTAATGGGATTGGGAAAACGTCGCAAATTTCAAAGTTGAATACAGAGGCCAGGAAAACTCTGGTCTTCCAGCCTGCCCCAAATCTGAGCTGTTATTTTGTAAGAGAAAAACACCAGCTTCCTCCAGGATGTGCCGGGGTAGATTCCCATGGGCTGTGGTGTGGTTTTTGGGGGTGCCCTGTGCAGAGACAGGGGTTGGACTCGATGATCCGTGTGGCTCCCTTCCCGCTCAGAGCATTGCATTATTCCATTCCGTGATTCTGCACCAGAATGGAACGATCTGCAGGAATGCTGAGCCCAGCTTGTCCTTCCCAATGAGTTTGAGCCTTTGGAAGGATGGATTTAAGGGAATTCAGGGCACTGGACAGCAGAAAGAGCTCGATGGGGAGGATGAATCCCCTTTTCCAGCTGCTGTTCAGTGTAAACCATAGAATGGTCCCCACCACTCTCACCTTTGGTTGGCTTCACTCAGTAATATGCAGATTTATGCAGAGTGAGGCCCGCTGGGACTTGGTCGTGAAGTTATTGACTGTTCTCAGAATGAGCTGTTAGTCACAAAACCCTTGTCAGGGCAATTTGGGTGTTGCTGGGGCTCTGAAGGGACCAGGGCTGAAGCTTCTGTTCTGGTGTTATTCTCCAAATCAGAGAGGCATTAAGTGTGACCCCTGTAATTGTGAATTATTAACAACGCTCCTGTCTGAACTGTCAGGTGCTGTTTGGGGGCTGTGCCTCTCCTCGGGTGAGTTTTTGCCAGGTTTCGTTGTGGATCAACGAGGCTTTGGAAATGAAAGGGAAGGAAACGCTGATCTTGAAGAAAACAGGCATAAATTAAAGGGAAAGAGAAAGCCCCGGAGGTGGGTGAGCTGCACTGTGGAACCTCCCAGCTTCAGAGGGTGCCGAAAATAACCGCTCTGCAAGCGGGGTTACGAATGTGCCGGCCCCTGGGCTCGATGTGTAACTTCCCAGAGCTGTTTTGGTGTCATAAAAGCGAACAAAATAACTCGGCAAAAGCACATCCCTGCCCACCCGTGTTTCGGTGTTGTCTCACTGCACCCACTGACCCCAGAGACTCCGGGGCTGCAGCTGAGCAGGGCTCCTCACCCCGGGACTAGGCAGGGCTCTGCTCTGGGTCTGAAGTGATTTCTTCCTTGGAAAAGAGAAGTGTAATTCAGTGGTTGGAGAATCCCCCCGCGCTTTGGATTTCCTGGAAAAGCAGCTGTTCCCTCGCCGAGGAGCTGCGGCCAAGCAGCCGCCTGCTCCCCCGCTGGCAGCGAGGGAACCTCGGGGTCTCGCTGTGCTTTTGGACAGGATTTGAAGCCCCGGAGCACAGGCACCTCCTCCCTTCGCTCTGAACTTGGTTCCGTTTCTTTCTTTGTGGTGCTCGGTGCCCCCGGTCACTGCGTGGGGATGCTCCCGCTGTCCTGTGCTCACCTCATCCCGCAGGATGCTCCCGAAATCCTGCCCCCGGCTCATCCCTGCTCGCCCCGGCGCGGTGGGAACTGCCCCGTCCCGGTCCCCCGGGGGAGCCCGGGCAGGGAGCGAGACACCGGGAACGGGCAGGTGCCAGGTGGAAGCGCCCGGCTCCAACTCGGTGCGCCGAGCTCCCCCCAGGTTCGGCCGTTCTGCCGCCCCTCGCCCAGCACTTCGGTGGCTCCGCCATCACCCGGGATGGACGGGCTCGGGGTCAAGTTTGGCATCCAGCGGCCAGCACTCGGCCCCGATTCCCGCTGCCCCGGTCTCTTCAGCCGCTGGAAGTCGCCGCTCCCGGTCCCTCGTGTCGCGGAGCTCTGACCCGTAACGCGCCGCCCGCCCCCGGCCCGTCCGGTCCCGGCCCGTCCCGGGGGCGGAGCGGCACCGCCCGCAGCTCCCGCCGGGGCCGCCCCGCTCCGCCCGCCCGGGCCCGCCCGGTTCCGGAGCGGCGGCGCAGGTGGAGCCGAAGCCCGCGGAGTCCCCGCGCGGCCCGGCCGGGGCCGCCCCCGCTCCGCCGCCCCCGCCCAAGGACGCTCCGGCATCGCCTCGGTCGCCGCCGCCAGCCCAAGGTAGGCACCGGGACACCGGGACAAGGGGACACCGCAGCCAGGGACAGCCGCGGGTCTGTCACTCCCGGGGTTTGTGGGGTCCCCGTCCCCTCCTCGCGTCCCGGCTCGGCTCCGTTCCCCGCAGCGGGGAGCGGGGAGAGGGGTGGGCTGGACGGGGGTGTCCAGCCCGGGGGTGTTGGATCCCGGCAGTGCCCGCCTGGGGTCTGCGGCTCCAGCCGGGGCTCGGTGGGGTGTCGGGACAGCTGCTGGCAGGGCTGTCACCCCCGGTACTGGAGGTGCTGTGCCGGTGCCGGGGGAAGCATCTGGGGATGGCGACTCCCAGAGCAGCTGATCCACCCCGGAGGAGCCCCGGTCCCGTGGAATGTGTGCGTGCGGCTGCGGGGCTCAGCCTGGACAAGCTTCCAGAGCTGAGGGAGAGAGCACAGGCTCACGAGTCCCGGACTCACCGGGTCCCAGCGAGGCCCGGGGACCCGTGGCTGCCTTCGAGAGCAAGTGTTCAGATGTGGCAAAGCCGAGCCTGTGGTTTGCTGGAATGTTTTTGTACTAATCCTGTTGCCTTTCCCTTCGGAAGGCCGGTGGTGCGTGCAGGGAGCAGGGCTGCGAGGGCAGAGGAGCAGCAGCTCTGCTGGGTTTGTCCTTGGTGTCTGTGCTGCAAGGGCACCTCTCTCCCTCCAAATACCTTGTGGAGAAAGGATGTGCACTGGGAAAAGAGCTGCGGATGCCCCAAATACCCCGGATCCGTCTGCCAGAGCCACGAGCCAGTGCAGCCCACAGATCTGTGTGCCATCCAAGGTTTGCCCTGTGCCAGCAACCCCTGGGCTCCCAGAACACAGCTGCCCACACCTTTTTCCGTGGTGGAGTTGTTACCTGTGGTGTGGACGTGTTACGAGGCTTTGCTGAGTAATGGGATGTTGGGAGACTCCTGCAGAGGAGGTGTGGGATGTGCTGGCCTCGGTTCGGGCAGGAGAGCCGAGGTGTCACCCATGGGAGACGGAGGGAAGTGGGTGGCCGGAGGGTTTGGATTCTGCGTTAGTGTTTTCCCGATAGGATGAGCCGTGAGTGGTCCTGCCCTGGGTTTGTTCCAGCAGACGGAGCTCCGGGAGGATGGGGAGTGTGGGCCCCGCTCCGAGGGTCCGGATGCGATGCCTCTGACCAGATGTTTGCAGAGGGTTCCAGCCTGAAATCTTAGCCTTTCTCAGGAGATCTCAGGAGCTTCCTGGTTTGCAGCGAGGGTCGGAGGATTTCAGCACTTCCTACTCTCTGCCTGATGTGAGCAGGAAGTGGGAGCATGAAAATGGCAGCAGAGGCTCTCGCAGTGGGGCTGGAAGCTCAGCAGGGAGCATGTGGGGTGGCAGTGGGGTTACACCTGTCCTGAGCAGGGTTCTGAACCCTTCGGACGTGTCCTTTGGGAAGGAACAGGTCCCAGTGTCAGGGCTGGTCCAAGAGTGAGTCTCATCGTGCAGCAGAGTAGCAGGGATGGAGCTGAGCGAGGACGGGCACACGGGAGCGTGTCTTTTCCTGCAGTTATTAAATGGCTTCATTGGGAACCTCCCCGGGGCAGGGAGAGGCTTTGTCTGGGTGCTGGCTGCTGTCCTGGGTGGCTCTGATCTGGCTGGGGTGTTCCAGTGTGACACCGTGTTTTCTGTGAAGCAGCAAAGAGAGAAGCTCTGGGTCCTCCTGAGACTGTGGGCCTGGATTTGTGTTGAGAGATGGGGAATTCGGGTGGCTGCAGCACGAGTGACTGGCCCTGGTTTCTGTGTTCACACTCGGCTGGCTGGGGATTGGAGTCAAGACCCGGATTCCATCAGGGGTTGGAGGCTGGCGGCTCAAAGTCCTCTGAGGCTCTGGGGATGTGAGTGGCCACATGGATGGCTTTGGGACACTTGATGCCAAAGAGTTCCTCCACCGTGGGACACTGGGATGGGAACAATTCTGGGGGAGCTGAAAGGCAGTGCTGCAAAACTCTGGACCATTTAGAAACTGTTGAAAGAAAAATGAGGTTTGAAAACGTCAGTTGTAAGGAGACCTTGTGTGTTTGGAGTCTGTGGCTCAGATTTTCAGGCTTTTTCCTGTTCCAGCAGTGGGACACAATAGCATACGTGCTTTTTCAGTGAGTCTGGGAAATCCTGCAATCATGGATTTAACAGCTGGGACCTTGAGGAGGGGAAAAAACAAACAAGTGTGTTGGCAACGCTCCGAAACGAGGCAGCTCCTTCTGCCCCGCTGCCCGACTCCGGCAGGGGAGGTGGCGAATCTCCTCTTCCATCTCTGGTTCAAACATCAAACCTGGGTTGTTCTGATCTGATTTATTACCTTTTGATCTCCGTCCAGCCCCGCCGCTGCTCTCTGGGACAGCGCAGGAGGGAGGTGAGTCAGTCCTGGAGCTGGAGCTGCCGAGTCCTCGCCGGTGTCTGTGTCTCATTGCCTTGCTATGCTCCCCGGGGGCAGGAATGCATCCGTCCCGTTCAGCCTCTGCCGGCTCCCTATTAACAGCTTCTCTGCGGACTTGTGCGTCCCTGCCGAGGCGGGGAGGGGACAGACGGGCAGAGCAGCGTGTCCTGCCCGTCCCGAGTGCGAACGGGCTCAGTGGGCTCGCGTCAGGCTTGGGCAGCCCCCTGTGACCGCGGCTCCGGCTCCCGCCTGGCACGGCCGGTCCTCGTCTGCGGCTCTGAGTGCCCTAAAAGTACCTCGGAAAGCCCTGCTGGGAGCAGCCCCGCGGCCTCGCCAGCGGCCAGGATGTTTTCCTGCCTTTGTTGGTGCCTTCACACACAGGGTTTGTTTCTGGTCACCCCACGCCCACCTCCTTGGAGCGGCTGCTCTGCTCGGGTGCCTTTCCCGAAGGGCAGGGCTGGGGCAGGGTTTGTTAGGGACGATTCTGTCACTCGGAGAAGGTCTGAGTTGGCACATTTGCTGTCTGGTGTGATGGTGTCATGAAGCTTTCGAGAGGGTGTCCAGAGCTCAGGAGCGTGCAGGGCTGGTTAATGTTCACTTTTTAGCAGAAGAACCCGGGTTTTGTTAAGCCGAGCCAAGGAAATTTAGGAGAGCAGTGCTGGCCTGCAGAATGCAGGCGAGGGATTTGTTTTCTTTCTCTGTCTTGGAGAGCTCTGTCTTCCCTTGAAGCTGTCTTCCCGATATAGCAGCAGTTGCTAACTCTGAATGAATGCGCCGAATTCCGGCAGCGCCGAGCAGGATTTGGCCGCTCGGGTTTGAGTTTGGGCAGAGCCGGTGGAGCTGAGAGGCCTGGGTGGGCTGGGTGGCACTGTCCCGGTCAGCTGTCACACTATAAATAGCAAACGGAGCCCAAGTGCCCGTTGGAGTGAGTTTGGAGATTTCCCAGACTCACCTTGGAAGGGGAGCTCGTGCCAAGGCAGAGCGGGGCTGGAGGCGGCTCAGCGCCGATGAGGTGGCAGAGCTGTGGGTGCCGCACGTCCCCGTCACCGCGCTGCCTCTTGGGCAATATCCGAGGATGCTGAGGAAAGAGCCTTGAGTCAGTGCCACGCTGTCACCCAGGGAGGCCTCCAGCAGGGAGGGGACATCCTCAGGGTGGGTCTCCATTGAGGTCCTGGCCCCACAGAGGGGCTGGAGTGAGGCAGTGTCCGTCTGTCACATCTGATCCCTGCACACATCCATCCCGCCTTTGCATTTGTCTCCCCTCAGCCTAAAACTTCAGTCTCTCCATGCTCAAGGCCAGGTGTGGTGTACGGTGCCTCAGTCTGCTGGAAGAAGAATTAGGATGGTGTTTGTGGGGTTTTCCTCGTGGCCCAGCTGCCCTGCCCCTCAGCACAGTGACAAACCACCCCCGTCCCCCGGATCCGTCGGGCTTTGTCCCGTGGGGTGTTGGTATCCAGGAGCAGGAACGGTGCCAGTGGGAGAATTGGCTCTTCCACAGGGCTGCATTGCAGAGCTGGATCAAAACACGGCTCACAGCAGTGCAAAACAAACCCTGCTGCGCTGGGCACGCTCGCGGCTCCGTGCTGGAAAGGTGGGACCAAAGGCAGGGAACAGGAGGACAGAGGTGCAGGAGCTGGGGGAAGAGCTGGGAACTGGGGGTGGCTCGCACACCAGTGAGAGCCTCGTTTCTCTTCATGGAGAGAATTTTTACGGGTGTGGGGTGTTCCTGTCAGCAGTGCCAGCCTGGAGCATCCTCCCAGTGTTTCCCTGGGTCCTCTCCAGTTTCACTTGGGTCATCTGCTGCTCTGAAAGAAAGCAGCGTGTGCAAGGAGCCTCTGGAGCATCCTGCAATCCTGGAAGTGCCTCGGAGTTCAGCTCCGGGGAGGTGGAAGCTGGGCAGTTCTCCCGGGAGGACCGACTCCCTGATGCTGCAGGAAGGAGTCGGGACGTGGTGCTGGGATCGCTTCTCTGGGGATGTTCTTGAGCCTTCAGGGAGGGAGGACCTCCCATGGAAGGAGGATCTCTCATGGAAGGAGGATCTCTCATGGAAGGAGGATCATCTCTTACGCAAGGGAGGGGAAAACTGTTGATGCTGAGGCTGCTTTTTCAAAAGCCGCTGTTGCGTAAGGGGAGCCTTGGGCAGCACAGAAAATGTGGAGAATTTCCTTGCAGTGCTGGAGACAAAGACAGGATTGCTCTCTCAATTTCTTTCTTCCTTTATGCTTTCCTAAACTTCAAGGCTTATGTAAATTCTCCAGGTTTGCCCAGGGCTCGATGCACTGACGATAACTTTCATACGTAGCCCAGGGGTGCAACTTCCACATGAAAATCGTCTCTTCTGCTCCTGTCTCGGCCTCTTTGCTCCATCCAGCTGCCTTCAGCAACTCTGGGGAGGCCGCTGGAAGCAGCTGCTGTCGGGGTTATCTTCTGCAGGGTGGGAATATTCCCAGCAGAGCTGTGGGCTGTGTCCCTGCTCCCTCCTTCTCCCACGTCCCTCGCCTTGCTCACTCGCAGGTTTTGCCGTGTCCTTCCTGTCACCTCTGTGTCACCCCTGGTCCTCTGGTCTCTCTGTGCTGCTCTGGGGCCGAGGCAGGGCCTGGCACGGGGCTCCTTGCTGTCCCGGAATGGAGGCATTGCAGAGCTCCTGGATGCAGCAGCCTCTGCTTCTCCTGGGGTCATCTCCTGCCTCCTGCTGAGCTCAGGATCATCCCTGCCTCAGCCTTTTCCTTCTTCCAAGACTACACCAACCCCTCGCTGCAGTGGTGGACGCAGAGTGGCGGTGGCAGCGTCCCAGGGAGGGTCCCCATGCCGACGGGCAGTCCCTGCCACGGCGCCGGCACGGGCGGCTCTGTCTGGGCTCTGTCACCTGCTGGCACGGGGACAGCAGTGCTGGGCCACACGCTGGGACAATTGAACTGCACGTTAAGCAGATCTGGGGCTGGTGGTGGTTATTCAGTCTTTGGAAGCCGGGTTTTAACTGAAAGGCCTTAACTGGCCGTCACTGTCTGGATGAGGGATGGAATCGGAGGTGCACTGTTCCCCCTCATGGCCTGGGTAAGTTTTGGAGGATGTTTTTAGAACGGACAAAGCTGTCTGGGGAATTCAGTTATTTCATTGAATCATGGGGTGGTTTAGGTTGGGAGGTGCCTTAAAGCTCATCCAGTCCCACCCCTGCCATGGGCAGGGACACCTTCCCCTATCCCAGGCCGCTCCAAGCCTGGCCTTGGACACTTCCAGGGATCCAGGGGCAGCCACAGCTTCTCTGGGCAACCTGTGCCAGGGCCTCAGCACCCTCACAGGAAGGAATTTTGTCCTAATTAGCACTGTAGACTCTGTCAGTCCCTGCTGGTGACTTACTCCTGACCAAAAACCCAGGAGAAAGCACATTTCTGGGATCTGAGTGAGCTGGCAGAGCACACTGGCATCACGAGTATTCAAATGCAGCTGCTGACGGGATGGACACGCTGTAAACTGGCAGGGCCTGGTTTCAGGTGCTGAGTTTGACCTCCAGAAACTGCAGCTTTGTGTGTTTGTTTTCCCGATATCTAAGGGTTCAAATCAAACACGCTCCCAGAACTGCCATTTAAATTTCCCTGCATTAATCTTAATGCTGGTTCTTAACCAGGACCAGATCTTTCCTCCCACATCTGGTGGCTGGGTGCAACCTCAGCCCTTCCTTCCAGGGGTGAGCTGAGTCTGGAGCTGTGAGGGGCTGCTTGGGCAGAGATGGGATTTGGGGTTTGGGGGTGCTCCGGTTGCCTCGGTCCTGTTGGCTCCCTTTGAGGCTCCTTTGGCCACAGCAGGATCTCTGCAATTCCTGCTCCACGGAGGTGCCTGGGCAGGCTGAACCTGTGGCAACAGGCTCAGCTCGACGTGGGCTGCGCGGTGTGGGCAGCGCGGGAGGCGGGTTGTGCTGGGGTTTGGCTGCGTCCCAGCGCGGAGAAGCCGCGGCCACACTGGGCTGCTGGGCTCCAGCCCTGCACTTCCCGGTGGGCTCAGCCCTGGCGATGCTCAGGGGCTTTAGGGCTGGGGCTGTGCCTGGGGACAGCCCGCTCGGGGTCCCGGTGCTGCACACACGCCGTGGGTTGGGGTTGGGGGGACGGGGGTGGCCTCGGGGGCTGTCACAGCGTTCGCTTCGCCCCAAAGGCGCTCACAGCAGCCCTACCTGCTGCGAGCCGAGCCTCTCTCGGTGAGGTGAGAGTTGTTGTGCAGAGTTTCCTCTTTTATATCCTCTTATGTCACGCAGCCCCGGCGGCTGAGCGCGCCCGAAATAGCTGCCAATCCCGGGAGGTTTCACTTCAAGGTCTCTATTCTTGGCTCGCCGGCGTTACTCAGTCATGAGCTCAGGGACCGCGGCGTGAGGACCAGCAGCGAGTGCTATGCAGGGCTCCTGCCGCGGGCCCGGGCTGGCTCCGAGGGGACGCTGTGGGCACAGCCCGGCTCGGCAGCCGCGCAGCTGCGGCCTCTGAGGGACCCCGGGGGTGTGGGTATGAAATAAGCGCTGCCGGAGCCGCTGCGTTCCCGGCGGAGCCAGAGCCGCTCCGGGACGGGATGAGTCAGTTCTGAGAGGCTGCTCCGTGGCCCCGCTTGCGCCTGACCCAGCTCGGCACGGCTCAGATGCTCTCCCTGCTGCGCCGAGGATCGGGTGGGCGGCAGGGGTGAAGCAGAAGTGAATGTGGGATGCGGAGCCGCGGCTTCCCGGGAGCGGAACTCGCTGGATGTTCTCAGGGCGCTGCGCCGGGGCTGGAGATCTCCACCACGCTGGTGATGTTCAGCCCGTCCTGTAAGTGCCTCTCCCATCCCTGGGGATTTGCTCCCTCCCCGCACGGCTGTGAACCCTGGCGGGGCTGGGGGAAGGTGTGCAGGGAACGTCCTTCAGGATGCGCACGGAGAGGGAACCCCGGGTTCGCTGCTGCGCCTGGGCTGGAGCTCCCACCTGGGACCGGTGGGCACGGCCACCACCGGGGCCACCACCGGGGCCACCACCGGGGCCACCACGGCCATCACCGGGCAGGCTCAGGGCACTGAGGGTTGATGTCCTGGAGGAGGGTCCCAGCTCGGGGTCGCTGTGCAGCCTTGGAGCCACGGGAGGGGAGCGACAGCGGCGGTCCCAGCTGCACCAGCAGACACAGGACGGGCTCCTTTGTCATCTGCATTTTCCGGCTGTTTCGGAGAGAACTAACGAGTCGCCCACCAGTTGTGCTCTGATCTGGTGAAGGCACTGCCTGGGGGGATGCAGGGGAACCCCTGGGCAGTGCTTCCCACAGGACTTTGGCTGGTTTTGAGGGCGCTTCTTGGGAGGAACCTCATTTTCCAGACTTCCTCACAATTCCTTCAACACTTTCAAGCTGTTCTGTCTGACTCCAGCCTTGCTGGGTTAGGTGCATTTCCACCCCGGAGTGGGTCATGCCCGGCGTGCCCGGCTTGGGGCACAGACAGCATCCTGCACCTGGGGGATTGATGGTGCGGGGGGAAAAAGCCTATGCCGGGTGGGAAAGGTGCTGGCCATGGCTTTGGCTGAGCTGGGAGGTGGCTGGGGCTCTGTACGTGGGGTTGCTGGGGAGGGAGTGTTGTGTTCCGAGCTCGCATCCTGCCTACGCTGCGGGGAACGGTCACGTGCGCGCGAGGCCTTTGTCCTGTGCCTCGCTGCTTTTTTTAAAACTTATTTTTAGGTGCTCTCTGGCTTCCTCTTCCTCCTGCGCCGCGCTGCACTCCCTCTTTCTAACTCCCTCTTCTAGGATTGCTTTTTGAACAGTCAGTTCCTCCTTAAACCCATTTTTGCAGGCCTTTGTCTGCGCTTGGGAGCCGGCCCAGTTTAGCATTAGCAGCTGCTGGCTCCTCTGGGTAAGCAAGAACAAATAAAGGTTTACACTGAATGAATCATTTGAGCCTTATCTGTCGTTCCCAGTCGGGACAGCTGTGCAACTTCTGCTGGAGTGCCTGGAGGGCACGGAGGCTCCTCAGAACGCTCCTCCTGCCAGTGGCCGGCCCTAATGGGCTTGTGCTGCTGATCCCAGCGTTGCCTCAGCGAATCCTTCCTGTGTCTCCGAGCTCTACCCCATGCTTGGTTACGAAGCTCCACTCTGGAATGGCTCCCTTTCCATAAAGACTTGCTCCACTTGGCTGCTTCAGCCTCGCCGATGCTTCGGGTGGTTTGGTCGCAGGGTGAAAATGCAGAAGTGTCGTGGTGGGAGCCACATCCTGGTGGGATCCTGATGGTGGTGGGATCCTCGTTGTGGTGGGATCATCATCATGGTGGGATCATGGTTGTGGTGGGATCCTGATTGTGGTGGGATCCTCACTGTGGTGGGATCATCATCATGGTGGGACCCTGGTCGTGGCGGGACCCTGGTCGTGGCGGGATCCTCATGGTGGATGAGCTTTGAAGGCAGACAGGGTGTGTGAGGCTGAGCTCCTGGCATCCCCCAGGGACACAGCGTGGCACTCAGGAGCTGTGGTGTGGCTTTGCTGGTTTAAGAGGCAGGATTTGCAGATAAGTGGCCTTATTTGGTTTAACAACAAATGTGGGAGGAGGGAGGGGACAGCAGATAAAGCCTTGGGCTCGTGCCTGGGAAGTTTGGATCCGACACTAAGGTGAGGAGTTGACCGGAGCTCGTGTTGGATCCTGGGCATGGAGGGTTCCTGAGGGATACCAGGGCCCTGGATCCATCACCCCTTCCCTTCTCCCTGGCAGCTCCCAGTGCCCCGTGCTGGGCTGAGCAAACGGGGCCTGCACAACCCCACAAGGCTGGGGTGGAACCTGCTTTTCTCGTATGGCAGAGCAGCTCTCAGCCGCTCTGCCTTTTACCACGAGTGTGCCCGGCCAGGGCTTGGCTTTTGTGCCCTTAACTCATTTTTTAGCCATTAGGTGGACAGGGCAAAAGTGCTGCTGGGTTTGTCCAGGCAGCGTTTGTGGAGCTGTGGGGGTGGGCTGTGCTTTGAATCCTCATCTCCTGCGGTGGGTCCATCCCTGGCGGTGCAGGGACGCTGAATCCCCCCTTGCCCATCAGCTGCAGGCTCCATAAAGGGAGCAGGAATAATTCACCTGGATTAAACCACAAATCTTCCCTCTCCTTCCAAGGCTCTGCCGCCGTAAACAGCCACGGGCTGGGGTAGGTGAGCGGAGGCAGCGCGGCCCTGCCAAGGCCTCGTGTCCACAAATGACTAAATCCTGCCTGAAAAGTCTAAGTATGAAAACATTATTTTTTGGGTTTGGCTGAGCCTCGTGGACTGCTGGGAACGAGCCACCTTGGCTGCCTCCGGCCACTGCCTGCGGCTCTGCCCACCTTGCAGCCGGCGAGGAGGGTGGAGGAAGGCTGGCGACGATGGTGGGGGGCTGGCGGGGGTTTGGGGTGCAGGGGGTGTCTGGGGGGTGCCGGTTGTCACCTGCCTGCCCAGAGCTGGGTCAGGAGCCTCGCTGGGCCCTGAGGTGGCTCTGTCACCCCGGGCTTTGAGCACAAGCAGGGCTGGTCCTGCCACTCTGCATCCCTGCTCCCAGATTGCTTCTCCTCCCTGTGCTCGCATCTCCAGCTGCCCGGGCTGGGGAATTTCCTGCTGCTGGAGATGGATAATGCTGATGTTGGGCTTTGTCTCCCATCGCAGCCTCCTGGGGGAAGCTGAGCTGCTTCCCAGCTTGTTGGGCTCTCCCAGCTTGCACCCACTGGCAGGGGCAGTGTCTGGCTGGATCCAGAGGTGGTTTGAGGGTGGATCCCTGATCCAGGATCCCTGCACTGGCCCTGCACCGTTCCCAGGTATCCGGAGCCACCGGCACAGGGCTGGCAGCCGCCAGCCCCCGGTGCGTGGCCAGGCCCGGCGGTGAGACGCTGGTATGCGAGATGTAAACTCAATCCCAAAGTTTAGATTACAGCCCTGTGAAAAACATCAGCTCCCCTAAATGGAGCCCAGATGGTGGCAGAAGCCTCGAAGCCGAGGGCCAGGAATTGCAGGAACCGTGTGAGCAAAGGGCCCGGGGCCGTGGGGGAGGGAGAGGAAGGGAGGTGGGGTTGCGGCATCGAGGGTCAGTTCCTAAAGCAGCCTGGTTCATCCACCTCGTCCCCTTGGAAACAGCCGGCGATGACAAAAGTCTCCCGAGTTGCATCACGGGGAGCGCAGCCTTTCCAAGGCCGAGGTTTCCCACAGAGCTGAGCTCGCGGGCATCGAGGGCTGGACCCGAGGCCACGAGCACACGAGCTCTGCGCTCCCGGGAGCTCTGCCAGGGGAGGAGGTTCCCGGTGCCCTCATCCCAGCAGGTCCAGAGCTGAGCCCGGGCAAGGGGCGAGCGGGAGCTGGAGCTGGTTTGGGCAGGAGGAGCTGCCCCGGGGCTGTGGGGACAGGCTGGGGCAGCCTGGCTTGGCCTCAGTGTCCTGCTGCTGTGCAAAAAGCGAATGTCCCAGAGCCCTGAGGGGGAGGCTGGGGGCTCCTTCCCCCTGCTCCTTCTGGGAAGGCACCGAGTGGTTGGGAATGTGGGGGAACCTCAGCAATGTCTGGGAGGGCTGGAGGCTGGGAAGATGGAGATGTCCAGGTGCTCTGGTGGTGTGAGAGCAGCTCATTCCCTTCCCAGGAGCGGTGGTGGCCTTGGCCTGCAGCAGGGACCTGCTCTGGGGCAGGATGGGTCCAGCGTGGATGGGTTGGGAGATTTCTGGCCACATTAGATGGGCGTTGGGAGGAGCTGAGTGACCCGTTCCCTCTGAACTGGACAGCAGGGACACCCCTGCAGGTACTGGAGCCGTGGGTGAGCTCCCCCCACCCTGCTGCCCTCAGAGGAAGGCCCAGGTCCCTCGAGATAACTCTGTGTGTGCAGGAGCCACACGGCCCTTGCCGAGGAGATAAGGCTGTGTGCAGGCACAGCCCGGGGGTAAACACCCAGCAAGGCAAACACCCACCTCAGGCGCCTGTAAGGACACCGGGCACCTCGTAGGGACACCGGGCACCTCACAGGGACACGGAGCCCCTGTAGGGACACTGGGCACCTGCGGCCGTGCCCGTCCCCCCTGCAGGGCACAGCTGGGCCAGGAGGGCCTTTGGCACTCGCTGGACCTGGGTTTGAGTCAGAAAATCACCTGCAGGGCTCTGGGGTGCCCCAGAATCTGGGGATGCTCAGGGAGGGAGTGCAGAGGGAGCGCTCAGAGCCTGCAGCTCCCAGAGGTGCTCAGAGCATCCTCGTGCTCCCGGGGGAGCATTCCCTGTCAGGAGAGAGGTGATGCTGCTCCTGCCCAGGCAGTGGCTGTGCTGGAGCTCTCCAAAATCACTGCAGGCCTGAACCTCCGCTGAGGCTGTGCTTTTGGGTGGTGCCAAAAAAGCATCGGGTGGGAGTAAGGAAATGGGACATCAGGTGGGAGTAAGGACTCGTGACTCTTTGATGCTCTCGATGCAGTGTCAGCACTGTACTCCCCACTTCAGAAAGGGCAGCGACTGAAAAAGGCTCAAAGGAGCTGCATAAAGGAGGCCCTGCCTCGCAGGGAGAGGTGATGGTGAAGCCCAGGCTGGTTGGTCGGGCAGAGGAGACTCGAGGCCTCGGCTCCTTTGGCGGCTGCAGCAGAACAGGGCGCACTGGAGGCAGGGGCTGACTCGTGGTTTGCGCGTTGGCCTCGTCCATCCTGTGTGAACGGTCCCGGCGACGCCACATCTGATCAGGGCTCATGTCAAATCACAGCACCAGGGAGTCCCTGGAGAAACATCTGGAGTCGGCTCCGGCCCTGGCCAGGGCTCAGCAAGTCTCGTTTGCGGTTCCTGCGGGTTCCTTGGCTGCCTCCCTGTTTGTGCTCTGAGGTGTGGATTTGTATCAGTGCCGATGACGAACCCTTGAAAGCTCCGTCAGGAGCAGGGAATGGGAGGGTTTGTATTGTTTTTGCCTTGGTGGGACCTCGCTGTCAGGGCTGGATTCTCGGGGTGTCTGTCTGCCTTAGTCACGGGAACTGTGCCTGGGTGGAGGTTCTGTCCCAGCTGGGGCTGGGCTGGATCAGCGCCGGTGCTGGGGACGAGGGATGGGGCTTGGCTGGGGGGAGCTGGGTGCTGGCATGGGGGGCACGTTGGCTCCACCGCAGCCCAAACCAGCCCAGCCCCACACAGACGTGTCTGGGACGCGGTGCCAGGAGAGCCGAGAGGGTGCAGGGTGTGCCTGGGAGGGGCGCAGGGTGTAGGACGGGGTGCTGGCACATCTGGGGGTGGGACAGAGAAACTTGCAGAAGGATTTGTGGGCTCAGCCTGGTTGGAGCTGGGGTGTGTGCTGGATCTGCACAAATCCATGTGTCCTCCCCACTCCTCCTGGATCTCCTGGCTTGGAGGGGAAGGCTGGAGCAGATCCTTGCAAAACCCCGCCACATTCCCTGTCCACGTGGCTTCTGTGGTCATCCCCTCGCAGCAGCTCTTGCACATTCCTGACCCTGGGAATGAGCGATGAGGCTTGGCCGGAGCTCTCCCACTGACCAGCCAGTCTGACCCCGACAGCCCAGCTCAGAGGAGAGGTTCCCATTCCCGTGCTGGTCCCTTTTCGGATGTGCTCAGCATCAGCCCATGGATCTCCCAGTCACAGGGATGGGGACGCCCTGAAGAAAGATCTCTGGGATGAGCAAAGCTCCCAAAGTGACATCCCATTACAAATCCTGGTGGTTTTTATTTTGTCAGATTATCCAAATTAACGCCAGGAACACTCTGACTTACGTTGACTTCATGGCAGGGAGGGGGAATCACACCCCAAAGGTCTGGCTGGGAATTGTGGCTTTCATGCAGGGAAGAAAGAGCTCCGTGAGGCAAAGGCTAAGAAGGGAATTGGGTTTGGGGCTGGGTCGGTGGATTTAAGCCCAGAAGAGTGGGGCAGGGGGGGGCTCTGGGGAGGGTTTGTGCAGCCTGTGCTGCTCCTGGCTTGGGCTCCAGCTCTGGCAGGGCTGGGCTGAGAGGGGCGGCCAAACAGCTGGGAGAGGAGGTGCAGCTCCTCAGCCAGGCCTGCGGGAGCTGATTTCTCTGGGAAGATTCAAATGTGTTTTATCTCGCTGGAATCGTGGCCTCCCCGGGGGCCGTGCGAGGCAGGGGCTCCTCGCTCCAGACCCCTCCGCTCGCCCTGGGAGCTCCTCCACCTCTGCCAAAGCAGGGATTCACCCAGGCACTGCCCCGTGCCTGCAGCAGCCACAGGGGTCTGAAGAAGCGGCCACGGCCCCTCCAGAGCCCCCCCTGTTTGGTGTCACTGACCCTCAGGTGCTCTCGGAGCCGAGCGAGCTCCCGGCTCCCCGTTTTCCCTCCAGTGGCCCTTTCCACATCCCACACGGTTTTGGTTGGGTTGGGGGAGCCCTGGCAGCGGGAGGCCCGAGCGGAGCTCCCTGCCAGGCTCCGAGGGTGGACGGACCAGCTTTTCTCCTTCCCTTATCTCCCGGAGCTTCGGCAGTGGGGAAGCTGCGGCACAGCTGTGACCAAGAAAGGGCTCTTGGCAGCAAGGGGAGAATCGTGGAACCGTGGAATTGTTAAGGTTGGAAAAGACCTCCAAGATCATCAGGTCCAACCTTTGAAGGGTTGCAACGGCTGCAGAGGTTGGCAGCAAACAGGGATGGGCAGAGGAAGGGCTGAAACCCCTGGAAGAGGAGAGGTTTTGCTGTGGAGGGGTGGAAAATATGGAAGCACAGGAATGGTTTCCATCCAGGGAACCCTCCTCCACCCCTCCTCCATCATCATCCTTCTCCCAGCCCTGGTGGGTTTTTGGGATCTTGGGGGAAGAGTTTGGGTCTGGTTTTGCAGAAGGGCTGAGGGGAGCCCTGGGATGCTCAAAACCAGCGAGGTTTTAAGAGCAGATTTACAGAGCAAACTAAAATTGTTCTTCTTGCCTCTTCCTCTGTGGTGCGTCTTAAATCTTCTTGAGAAGGTTTTTAATTGAAACACGCCACATTAAAAAAATGATCCCAGGTGTGAGTGGAGTCTGTCCCAGTTTAGCTGGAAATGTTCAGCAAACTGGTGAAGTTACGCCAAATTCTCAAGGGGCGTTTGGACAGCGCTGCCAGGGGTGTACAGGGTGGGATCGTTGGGGTGTCTGTGCAGGACTGCGTGATCCTTGTGGGTCCCTTCCCACTCAGAATATTCTATGATTCTGTGATCCTATGAAAACATTTGTTCCTGAAATTGGAGTCATTCCTGGGATTGCAACACCGGGGCTGTGTTTCCAATTAATCTGCTGAAGTCGTCATGTATTTCCAAGTGCATTGGCTCAGCAGAGAGAAATCTGGCACTGGCTGGGGGCTGAAATGCCAGCTGGGATGTGCACGGAATGAAATGAGGGAATGGCCCCGGGGGCTGGCCCAGGGCACCTGGCCCGGGATCTCCGAGGGGCTCTGGTGGAGGGGGGATGCGGGAGAGGGCAGAGCAGCCTCCCCCGGGGAACGGGACTGCCTGGAATTGCTGTGGAGTTACTGCCGGGTTTCCCCTGAGCGGTTCCCTCCCATTTCTGGGTGTGTGTTTGGTTTTGGGGCGAAGGGGAGGGGGGGTGCAGTGAGTTATGCTCTGCGCGTTCCTGCGCTGGCTCCGGGGCGCTGACGGCCTCGGTGGGGACACGGGGGAGATGTTCAGGGTGGTGGAGTGACCTCTCCACGCCGGCCTCCTCCCAGGCCTCCCGGGGCTGCTCCTGCCCCGGGCTGGAAGCCGCAGGCTTGGTTTGGGAGGAGAGCGGTCTCTGGGGGGCTGTGGGGTAGTGTTGGGGTCAGTGTTGGGGTTCGGAGCCTGGTTTGGGATCCGGGGTCCTGGTGCTGCACCCCCAAGTCAGAGCCGTCCCCAGGAGGCTGCTGCAGGGACAGACATCCCCTCGCCCGTGGATTTTCCCCTCCTTTGCAGCAGCCAGGATTCCCGCCCGCAGCTGGATGTGACCCTGCCGCATTCCTCTCCTCTCCCGGGAGATTTGCTGAGGAAAAAGGTTGGATCTAGAGCCGGGTCCCAGCTGGGTGGGAGCGGCCCCAACGCACCAACACTCACGGAAAGGCCGGGCTTGCGTAGAGATGTTCCCTTTCCAAAAACGAGGTTCAGGCTGAGGCCCCCCTCCCTCCGGAGCCAGCAGGGGAGGGGGACGGGAGCAGGGGAGGGGGACAGGGAGGCTCAGGGCATCCCCTGCTCTGGGGTCACCGGTGGCTCTTCCCTTCAGGGCGAACCCTGCGAGCTGCTTTTGGGCCAGGAATGTGGCAGCTGCTCGGAGCTTTGGGAAGCAGAGCAGGGATGGGGTTTTCCTGCTGCAGCGCTGCCTTGGGAGCTGGGAAGCGTTAAGTGGCGATGGTGGTGACAAGACCACTCCCAGACTGGATCGGGGCCGTTCCCATCTGCGAGGGCAGCACGGGGCAGCGCGTTCCTCGCTGGGAGTGCCGTGCAAGCCTGAGCACCCTCCTCGTGGCCTGAAAGTCTGAGCAAAACCCCAGGGAAGCCGGGAGAGGAGGGGGAAGGCGAGTTTTCCGTGGATGCTGAATGCTGCAGTGCGTCAACATCACAAATTTCAGGATTCTGGTCTAACTTCCCAAGTTCTCCGCTCCCGAAATAGAGCTCTCCCCTGTGCCTGTGTTAGAAGAGGTCCCTGCTGTGCCGTTTTTCAGCAGCGAGGATGTGATCTTTCTATTTTTGCTTGCAGGACAATAATGCTGCTGGTTTCTATTTTTAACCCGTCAGCGGGGTAGAAATGCGCTTGGGAATGTTCAGGCAGTGGAGCAACCCCGGCCCGGCCAGGCCCTGGGAGCCCCCGGCAGCTCGGAGAGGGCCTGGCCCCATTTTGGGGCAGGTGAAGAGGGGCCAGGCTGTGCTGGGATGGTCCCCCTGCTCCGGGGGGCTCCGGGGGTGGCGGCAGGAGCAGGGGCGTGTGCCATCATCCATCCCGTTTCCCTCCCTCCAGAAGGGCGGCTCTGGCTGTTGCGGTGCTCATCCAGGTGATGCCACTCCTGAAATCCCAGCTCAGGCCCTAAAAGCACTTTCAGACCTTTAAAATATGTATGGCTTTGGGGTGTTTTTAAAGAAAAACAGCTTCTGTCACCACCTCGATCATGCAGAAGGGCTGCAAGTGACAACTTGCCCTCCCAAAGCCCTCAGAAATGGGAGGTGAATGCCAAGACTGGCACCGACTTGAGTGGCAATCCCAAATTTGGGGACTGATTCGTGACTTTGAGTGGTTCTGCTCCTGCCACCCTGCCCTGCTCAGCTGCCGTCAGCAGCGTCCTCGACAGGCCAGGCTTGCGTGGGTCCTTGCAGGGTTTTCCAGCTGCTGACGTGAGCTGGAGCAGCTGAGCTCGTGCACCTCCCATCTGGAGGAGAAAATAGGGATTTAGGGCGGGACCAGCTCCCTGGGGGCTTCGTTTCACCCTCAGGGCTGGGTCTGGAGAAAGCGTCTTCTGCCATCTGGGTGTCCTGGCTTTCCCTCTGCAGTGGAAAATCCCGCCCGTCTCGGCTTTGGTGGTGGCTTTGGTGGTGGTCACGTCCCCGGTTCCCGAGGCCGAGCGGTGACCGCGCCGTGCCCACGGCAGCCGGCGGATTTCGGATTGAACCTGGCCCTTGCGGGGGTCCCAGGTGAAGGCGGAGCCGTACCCTGGATGGGGCAGCGGGTTTGGGGCTGCTCCTCTGGGGCAAGGAGGTGGTTTTGGCTCTGCCGGCCGGGGCTGCAGCTGCCCAGGCTCATCCCAGCCGGACAATGGCCGGAAGCCAGGACCGCGTGCGGCTCCTGCGGCCGCTCCCGCTCCTCCCGGGCTATTTCCATCGCATTGTCCGCGGCACAGGAAGGATGTTTCCAGCCTTCTTCCTTTTTGCCTCAAAGGGATGTGGGGCGGGCAGGGAGAGGAGGGGATTTGTTGTGCAAGAGGCACAATCGCTGCTCCTCGGAGCTCCTCTGATGGACGCGTGCGGTGGGAGGAGGGAAGGGGAAGGTCTCCTCTTGCTTTGTGATGGAGAAATACGGCCACGAAAGGGGGTTCTGGCTTTTGGGGGTGTTTTTAGTGTGGACAGGGCTCGGGTGGTGACAAAGGAATGCTGCAAAGTCCCTCCTGTGTTTTTGCACAGCTCCTGCTGCTGTGGCTGGGCAGAGTTGAGGCTCCTCACTGCGCCGGAGGAGGCCGAGCTCCCACATGCCAGGAAGTGAAAGTAGAATTAATTAAGACGGGAAATAATTTTAATTTGTTCTGGCTAAATCCCTTTAGCACCAGTAAACCCCAAAGATCTGAAGCAAAGCTCTCGGTCGGGGCTCAGCCACACCCCTCCCGTGGCTCAGAGGTGGCCGTGACACATCTCTGGGGCTTCGGCTGAGTGGCAGAGCTTTCCCAGTTTTACCGGGGGGGGGGGTTGGTGCTTCCTGCTAGGAGCCAGACTGGGAAATGCCCATCTCTCACTGACCTGGATCCCAGCTGAGCCGGGATCATCCTGGGACAGCCACAAGAGTCCAAATCCAGCTCTCACATGTGCTGGCATCGAGTCTGCCCTGGGACAGCTCCAGCTGATTTTTCCATAGGGGAGCAGAAAGCTTTAAGGATCCTCTTTGGCTTTTTCCTTTGTCCCAGAGTGGACGAGGATGGAGTGTGGCTGTTTTATCCTCCTCGAGCGGCACCGGCCGTGCCTGGTCCCCGTCACGTTCCCGGGACTCCCTCCCTACCCCGCTCCGGAGCTTTCTGACAGATCCCAGGGTGAGGGCCAGCCCCTGTAACCTGCCAGGAATACCGGGAGCTCACGGATTTTGCTGCTGACAGGAGCTGTCCGGCAGTGCCAGGCCGATGGAGCAATGCCTTGGCAGCCGTCAGCGCCGGTTCTTCGTGCGAGGGAAAATCGCGGATGAGCTGCGGCCTCGTGCCGGCCCCGTTGGCCGCCGGGGTTTGGGGTGACGTCCTGCCCGCAGGCCCTGCGTGGTTTAAACCTTCCCGACGTGTGTCCCGCTGTGGGTGGGGGTTGGCCCTGCCTGGGCTCCCTGAGGGAGGAGGGATGGGATGGGATGGAATGGGGAGGGGATCGGGCAGTTCTGCTGCGCTCTCCCTTCTCCCAGGTTTGGGGCTGTGGGCATGGAGAAGGCAGAGGAGCAGCAGTTCAATAAGCGGCTTCGAAGTGATGCTGGAGGAGCTGCTGCCATAAAATTCCACTTTAGGTTGGGGTGGAAGCTTTTCCCCGCGTTTTGAAAATCAGAGCAGGAGTGGGGGGCAGCTTCCTTACGGTTTTATCCCATTCCCTGTTCCTGTTTTGCAAAGGGGAGAGGGTCTGGTGCTCTTCTCCAGGATGAGGGGGCTGGAATGGGCACCCCTGGGAGCAGGAGGAGGGCTGGAATTGTGGCTGGACGCTGATTCACCGTGGCTTTCCCCGAGAGACCTCGGTGTTTCCACCTGCTGCTGCCCGGTGCCAGCACCTGCCCGAGCCCACGCAAAACCTCCCTGTTTATTTTGTCTAAAAGCAAAATATCCCCCAGAGGGGCAGGGGGAGGGATGCCCGCTCTGCCTTAATTGCACTTAATGAGCCTGATGGGGCCAACTGCCAGCGAGGGCTTTGCCAAGGCTCCAACTTGCCCGTGAGAACTGCAAGGGTGTGGTGGCGGCCGCGCCTGGGATCGGGGATCCGAGAGCTCCTGGAGCCGTGGGGCTGCTCTTCCCACAGCCTCGGTGGGCACGGGGACCCCGACGAGCCGGAGGGACGTGATGCCATCCATGGGTGAGTGTCCCAGGTGGGTGGGGAGCGTCCCTGCAGGCACAGGGGCCTGGAACAGAGGGTTTTTGTGAGGGGCACCTGGAGCATCTCCCGTCTGGAGCAGGGTCCGTGGGCTGGGTCCGGGTGTGTGCCTCCGGTTGTTTGGGTGCCAAGTGAGCTTTAAGGGCCTGGATGTGTCTGGGATTCTGCTGAGCTGACACCAGCTCTGATCCTGAGAGGTTCTGAGGGCTCAGTCCCCGGCACGAGCGCTGATTCCTCGCTGTCCAAGTTATTGCTGCTGCGCTGGGCTCACCGGGAGCTTCTCTGCCGATTCCTTTTCCTCTTCCCCCGTTTCTGAGCGGCTCAGCAGCAGGATCAGCTCCTCTTTCTGGGTTAAACCCCCAGGGCAGTGTTGCTCCATGAGCATGGAGCACCCACACGCCCACTGCGCCCTCGGTCCCTGCATTCTGCCACAGCCTCGGCCTCCTCCAGGGCCTCTCCCAGCTCTTTGGGACTCCAGGCTCTCCTGGCACTTCTTCACCCCCAGCACTTGGTGCCTTTCCTGTAGCTTCTCCATCCCGGATGGAATTCCCCGACTCCGGCACCCTGGGGCTCTTCTCAGCGTCTCCCCCCGGCTGCCTGCAAGCACCAGCACCAGCCCAGGTTTGTCCCAGGGTGGCTGTCCCTGCTGTCCCCGGGTGTGGCTCCGCACATCCAGGCAGGTTTCGTCCTCCTCTGCATCGAGGATTTGACACCTGCACCTTTCCCAGCTTCACTGATGCCAACTCGGAGCTTTCCCAGCTCCTCCCCGAGCTCCCAGGGAGGGGAGGCAGCACCCGCCGGGCCCGTGGGGAAGGGCACCCGGAGTGTGTTTGTGCAGGAAACTGAAAATGTTGCGGCTTCCTCCCTGTGACAGAAATAACTCTCACCCTGAGCCCCAGGTCTGCCCTGGGGAGCTCCTCGGTGGCTCCTTCTCAGACGCCCGAGGGTCAGCGCGGGGCAGGTTTGGGGTGAGCCCGGTTGGGCCCTGGCCGGTGGTGGCTGAGCAGCCCAAGGACTGCGCAGGGAACTGAGTCTGTGCCTCTTTCCCTTGGTAGAGCCGGGGCTGCCCGTGCTTCTCCCAGCTCCTTCTGCTTGTCCCCAGCCTCAGGTTTCTTTCTTAAGGTTTCTTTTCTGCCCTCCATCCAAGCGCTGGACCTTGACCAGCGTTTGCCAAAGAGATTTCCTACTCCAGGCTCTTAATTAACGGGCAGGTCGCCTCGAGTAGCCACTTGCCGGGAGTGGGTATTGTGTGATTCCAGTTTTTTTGTCTCAGCGCTTCCAGATCAAGCACGAAGCCGCTTCGCGCAGCGCTGAGCCTTCCCCGGGGGGTTGTGACTCAAGCTGGGCTCTTGCACGCAGCAATTAAAAGAATAAATCGGTGCTGGTGCCGGCGGCTCCGGGGTCCGGCCCTGCCGGGTGCCGGAGCAGCTCCCGGTGGATGCTCCGGGGAGGGCTGAGGGCAGCGGGGACCCCCCGGCCGCGCTGCGGGGCGGGAGGAGCTGCCGAGCCCTCCGTCCAAACCGGTTGGGAGCGTTCTCCTGCGCTTGGGTAACCGAGGAGAGGTTCTGCAATCGTTTGATCTCTCCTCTGCTTCCCTTGGCGCGGCGGCCGCATCCTCCCGTGCTGATGTAATCGGAGCCGCTGCGGGAACGGCCCCGCGCCCAGCGGCGCTTCCACGGCTTCCCGGGAGCGCTTGGCTGCGTCCCGGGGCTGCTCGGCCTCCGCTCGCATCGTCCTGCCGGGAGAACCGAGGGCTCGGCCCGCCGGGAGCGGGGCCAGAGCCTCTCTCCAAAGCAGATCCTCGCCGGCCGCGGGCAGGAGGAGATGCCGAGCTTTGGGCTGGCATCTCTCCTCTTGCCAGGAGCCTGGAGAGGGAGGTGAGGCTGCTGGAGGGCACAGGGGTGTTCCAGCTCGGCCAGAGCCGCGGGATTTGCCTGCCTGGAGGTGCTGCCTGTGTCCCCATCCGTCCCTGCCTGCGGCTCTGGGCGGCGTTCGGGCTTTTTTCACCCACGTACCCCTCAAGGAGAGGAGCTGGGCGCTGCGGGGCAGCCGCAGCTCCCCGCGGGGTGTTTGCTGCAGGGAGGATCAGGAGGGGCAGATTTGCCTCTCCACCGGGACAGGGCGATGTTTGGGGCTCCCGCTGGCCCCGAGCGGGGAGGATCCGGGCCGGTGTTCGTGAGCAGGTGACGGGAGGGATCCGGCGGGGCGGGATGCGCTGTTTCCCTTCTGGGCAGGGAGGACTTTCCCCAAATCTTGTGAGTTGCTGTGATTTGAGGCTGCCCTGGGGAGCACGAGGCGCTGCCAGGCCGCCTTGGCTCTCCTTCAGCAGAGCCCTGTGGTCACGACTTTCCCGGTGTTTCTCAGGAAGCGGCGGTTGTTGCGAGGTTTCCTGGGGATACCTCTCCCTCCTCCGCACGGCCTCTCCCGCGGGGGCTGCGCTGCTGTTTGGGATGGGCCTGGTGACCCGTGGGGGCGGGAGGCTGCAGGAAATGACTGCCAGAGGTTTCCAGCCGTGCCAGGGCTGTGGTGGGGATGGAGCCACTCCGCTGTCCCTCCGCTCCCACGGCCCGGCTGCGGCTGTGGGAGATGAGCCCTTTGATCCCCCCTTGTCCCTGGTGCTGCCCACGCTCCAACCACGTTTTATGGGACCCGTGGGGCAGCTCCGTCCTGCCCGTGCCCAGAATTTCCTTTGTTTTTGTACCTGGGTGTCCCTGGGATCTCAAATTTAGGCCCAAAAGTCATTGCCGGTTTTTGCTGTGGGGTTTTGCCTCGGCACATTCGTGGCTGGGTGCTCTGAAGGCTTTCAAAGCTCATCCCTGGCAGAAGGGCAGCATCCAGGGAGCTCCTGCGGGTCGCTCCGGCTCCTCTGGGAGCAGGAAGGAACAGGAAGGAAGTTGTTCGGTGGTTTGGGCAGTGCCTGAGGTGAAGTTTGTGTCCCACTGTTAAGGTTTGGGGCTTTGGGGTAACTCAGTGGGATGTGGGGTTACCTTGAGATCCTCTGGACCACCCTCGCCCTGGAGGCAAAACACTTCCAGCGCCAATCTAAACATGGATTTGAGAGCACGTGGAAAACCTGCCTTGAAACACAGGCCTGGGCCACCTCCAGGAGTGTCTGATTTAGTCCTGAAGAGCTCCCTGTGCCTCTCCCTTCGGCAGTGGAGCCCTGCCCACTCCTCTCCGCGGATGCTGTGGGAGCAGCGTGGTCCCTTCGGATGGGCCTGGATGAGAACAGCGGAACTGGGATTTGGGCTGGAACAGGGAGCATTAAAACTAGCAGCAAAGCCAGGCCCAAAGGTGTTTCCTCCTTGTCCCTGGACTCCGGGCTAGCCCTGAGGTTTTTGGGTCCCGGAGCCATGAGTTTCAAAACGAAATGTGCACATTTGTGGGGAGAAAATTCCGGGGAGGGCTATTAAGTGTCTGACTCAAAGATCACGAGCTGCAAACAGTCAGAGAGAGCAATCAGGGGAAGCATCTCACCCTGATCTGCCTCCCCAGGCCTGATGTGGGGCTCGTTTCCAGGCTCCAACAGGGAATATTCCCATTTTTGTGCTTGGAACGCCTAAAGAACTGCTCTGCTCACAGGTGCTTGGCGGAGTTGGGTGAGTGGCTGAATCCTGGTTCGTGCCTTTGGTTGTGGGAAGGGTTTTGTGCTGCTCCGGTGACTTCGCCAAACTTTAATCATCGTCTGTCTCGGTTTGTTTTGTTTTTGGTTTTTTTTTTCTGGGAACTTTCTGCAGAAGGAAGTTTGCAAGAATCAGAGCAGAAAAATTTGGGTTTACCCTGGTGGAAAAACTCTCGGGGGGCTTTTCCTGGAGCAGCATCAGCCTCATCTCATTGTGGAGCAGGAATTTGGTGTCTGGTGGGGAGGGGAGGGATCCACCCACATCTGGCTGAGGCGTAAAGCCCCTGAAACTCCCAGTCCATGAGCTCCAGAAAGAGTTATCAGAACTTGGCACCCGGCTGCTCCAAACATTACATCTTCCCTGAGCATCATCTGCTCTCTTATGGCTCCTGCGGGACGCGGCCGGCGCTCTCTCCGTGCGGGGACAGCTGAGGCGGCGCAGGGCTTTCTCTGGAGCTGCTTTCTCTGGAGCTGCTTTCTCTGGAGCTGCTTTCTCTGGAGCTGCTTTCCCGGGAGCTGCCTTCCCTGGAGCTGCTTTCTCTGGAGCTGCTTTCCCGGGAGCTGCTTTCCCTGGAGCTGCCTTCCCTGCCTTCCCTGCCATCCCCAGAGCTCTGTGCTGAGGCAAGGAAGGCGGAAAATGCCCCAAACGCTGGGATTTTGTGGGATCCTGCGAGGAAACTCCTCGGGGACACACGAGCAGATGGAGGTAGGGGACAAAGGGATGCGTGGGCACCAGTGAGGGGTCCCCGCTGTCCCCCCAAAAACTGGGGCTGGACAGACTCTGGGTGGGTTTGGTGATTTTTCTCTTGTCGTTCCGGTCCCTAATTAAACCCAGCCCGACGGGGTTAAACGAGGTACCCCAGCTCCGGGATTTCCTATTTCTCGAGTTCCCCCTTTGTGATCTTCGTGTTCTTTCAACATCGTCCTTTTGGTGTGGTTTCTCATTTAAGTGTTTTTAATTTGAACGAGCTCCCTCCAGCTCATTCCCGTTCCTCGCGCGCAGCTCCGGAGAAGACCTTTTCCCTTTTATTGGAGAGGAATGTTTTTAATCACCCGCATTCTTCAACCCGCCTGAACTCTGAACCTTTCACAGCAAATCAGCAGAAGATGGGAAACATTTTTATAAAAGAGATGGTTTATTGAAAAAACCCAGCCTGGCTTTAACTGCTGCTCCACCTCAGAGCGAGCCGTGGGCAGCACCTCTGTGGCAGGCAGGGATAAACGGGGCTGCAGGCAGGGATGCAGGCAGGGATGAGGGCAGGGATGGGGCAGGGATGGGGCAGGGATGAGGGCAGGGATAAGGGCAGGGATGCAGGCAGGGATGAGGGCAGGGATGCAGGCAGGGATGCAGGCAGGGATGGGGCAGGGATGGGGCAGGGATGAGGGCAGGGATGAGGGCAGGGATGGGGCAGGGATGGGGCAGGGATGAAGGCAGGGATGAGGGCAGGGATGGGGCAGGGATGAGGGCAGGGATGGGGCAGGGATGAAGGCAGGGATGAGGGCAGGGATAAGGGCAGGGATGAAGGCAGGGATGAGGGCAGGGATGAAGGCAGGGATGAGGGCAGGGATGAAGGCAGGATTGCAGGCAGGGATGCAGGCAGGGATGAGGGCAGGGATGAGGGCAGGGATGCAGGCAGGGATGAGGGCAGGGATGAGGGCAGGGATGCAGGCAGGGATGAAGGCAGGGATGAGGGCAGGGATGGGGCAGGGATGAGGGCAGGGATGGGGCAGGGATGGGGCAGGGATGAGGGCAGGGATAAGGGCAGGGATGAAGGCAGGGATGAGGGCAGGGATGAGGGCAGGGATGAAGGCAGGGATGAGGGCAGGGATGAAGGCAGGGATGAGGGCAGGGATGAAGGCAGGATTGCAGGCAGGGATGCAGGCAGGGATGAGGGCAGGGATGAGGGCAGGGATGCAGGCAGGGATGAGGGCAGGGATGAGGGCAGGGTTGCAGGCAGGGATGCAGGCAAGGCTGCACAGAGCAGCAGAGCTGGGATGCCACTGGTTTGCTCCTCAATAATCTTCCTGCCCTGCTTTGTTTGCCTCTTGCTTTATTTCCCTCTTATATAAAGCCCAGCTCTGCTGACGGCTGATTCGCCTCTTCAAAAACAATCAGGAAATGCCAAAGCAAAGATTTCTGTGCTGGATTTTTTTTCTTTTCCGGGATGGCTGGCTGGGAGCAGCGTGACCAGTGGTGTCCCGAGTGACGCCAGCCCAGCACTGCCACCCCCAGCCCGGGGAACTCGCTGCCACCGGGTTTCAGCCTGTCCCAAAGCTCCGCAGGAGTCTGGGAGGTGCTGCAGTGCAAAGTGGGGCTCCCCACCCTGCCCGGGGCTGTCCCAGCCCTCCCTCCGTGTCTGTCCCACCTCGTGGCTGAGCCCGTGGCCCCTCGGCTGCGTTCCCTGCTCCGTTCCGTGCCGGCAGCCTGGAAAATGCTGGTAACCCGTGCCGGGGCCTGAGCACAGAGCCCTCATTCATCCCCGGCCGCAGCTTTCCCAGGGCACTCCGGGGAGACTCCGTGTCACAACCTCCCCTTTCCATGGAGGATCCACGGGCTGGATCTGCAGCCACCGGCCCAGGGATGATTTGTGCCATGGGCTCCTGGCCCCGCGGCTCTGTCAGGTCCCAAACTGATCCCAATCCCAGCCCAGGCATCCCAGTCCCAAACCGTGCATCCCAGTCCCAGCCACACGTCCTGGTGCTGGTGGCTTCTGAGGGCCCGCTGGGCGCCGGCAGGGCCCTGGCTGGGTTGGAGACAGGGACAGACCCCCAAGAGCCGTGGTGGGGCTTTGCTTTTGGGTTTTTTGGGGCGGGGGGAAGGGGAGGAGCCGCCAGCTTGGCCGCCGGCCCCTGGATCATGTGGGAGCCCTGGGCTGCGGGAGGGGGTTGTTTACTGTAACTCCTGGCCCAGGGCCTGGCAGCAAACCCCAAATGAATTCAAGCTGCAGAGGGAGGTCACAAACAGCTCCCGGGGCAGGAGGGGCTTTGGGAGGGGGTCCGGAGCTGCTGCAGCAGGAGGGATGTGGAGCATCCCCGAGGAGCTGCCACGTGCAGGGGCCTCACGCCCGAGGGTCCCCACACATGGGGACAGCGGTTCCTGCCCAGAGCCCGGGTTCCTCTCCCAGTGCCACCAGCCCTCGTCCCGCGCCGCCCTGGCACTCGGCACGGGACATTTTGTGTTTCCAAGCTCTGGAAAGCCGCCCTGAGTTTGGTGGCCGGGAGCGGGAGCGTCGGGGCTGCGACAGCGATGTCACCTCAGGGCACGTCAGGCCAGGCTCTGGTCCCAGGGTGCCTTTTCTCATCCCACCCTCCCTTTTTCCCTGCTCCTGAAAATCTGCTCAGACATCCCCGGCGTGGGGTGGGCAGAGCTGGGGGCCGTGGCAGGGGCAGGGTCCACGCAGCCTCTTCTTCCCTGGCTCCGGAGCCTCTTGGCCCTGGGGATGCTCGACGGCTTTTTCCTGGCTCCGGGTGAGTGGTGAGGAGTTGTTTTTCTGGCTGCTGCTCGGCCTCCCTCTCCCCCAGCACCCCCCATCCCTCCCCTCTCCGCTTCCGCCGCCTCGCAGTTTGTTTTTATAGAGACTGAAACAAATGATGTAGAGAGAGATTCCCAGAGCCCCCGCCAGTGCTTCCCCCTCGGCTCTGCGCCGCGGGCTGCGGGCCCCGCTCCCTCCCGCCGCTGTCTGGAGCAGCCCCTCCTTCACCTGGGCTGCCCCAAGCCCTTCCTACCCCTTTTTTTCCAGGAAGGGGCAGCATCAGGCAGTGCTGAGCCCGAGGATGCTGCCATGGGGAGCTCAGACCAAGCCTCGGAGCTTCCCGTGGGCATTTTTAGGGGGCAGAGAAAGGCTGGGACAACTCTTCGGGTGCTGTCACCCGCGAGGCTGTGCCCGGGTGGGCCGGTTCTTCCCCCTCGTACCCCCCGTTCCCACTGGAGTGATGACCCCAAAGACAAGCCCCGGCAGCGTCCCCAGCTCCTGCCCCTCGTGTGTGCAGCAGGACGGTGACATTCGGCTGCAGGGGACACGGGGCCGGCCGAGTTCCCGCAGACCGGCGGCGACACGGGGCGGGATTTGGCCGGGCTGGAGCTGTCAGAAGTGCCCGATTCCCATCCCGAGATGTGCTGGTTACAGCCTGTCCTTGTCCGGCTGCCAACAGCCCGTGCTGCCACCGCCTCTGCCAGCCCTGCTCCCGCATCCCCGTCCCGCCGGCACCGTCCTCCTCCTCGGGGGACGGGAAGAGCAGGAGGGGACGAGCAGGAGGGGACAGCCCCACTCGCCACTGCAGCCTTCAAAATCGAGGATGTTCAGCAAGGCCTGAAGCCTTCGGGGAGCGCTGAGGCTCCGGAGCAGAGGCAGGGGCAGCTTCCCAAAGCGGGGATTGTTGATCTCCATCAGCCTCCCTGTGCCAGGGTGCAGCAATTAGAGCCAATTAGCCAGGGGCAAATTAAGTTATCAGGAGGTGGAGAGTGGAGTGAACCCTGTGCTGGGGTTTCCTGTCACGGCCTGAGGTCGGGGGTGTTTCTGTAAATTCAGCAGAGCTTTGGGAGCTGCTGGGGGAAAATCTTCTGTGGCAGTGGGTGCTCCATGGTCAGTGAAAACGGGGCGTTTTTGGGGGTGTAATGCACGATTTCAGGTGTGTAACTGGTGCTGGTTTGGGGGTGTAATGCACAATTTCAGGTGTGTAACTGGTGCTGGTTTTTGGGTGTAATGCACAATTTCAGGCGTGTAACTGGTGCTGTTTTGGGTGTGTGATGGGTGATTTCAGGCGTGTAACTGGTGCTGGTTTTTGGGTGTAATGCACAATTTCAGGTGTGTAACTGGTGCTGTTTTGGGGGTGTGATGGATGATTTCAGGCGTGTAACTGGTGCTGGTTTTTGGGTGTAATGCACAATTTCAGGCGTGTAACTGGTGCTGTTTCAGTGTCCCCTGGGGGCTGGGGTTTCACCCCTCAGGGTGGGAGGTCGTGCAGGGAATGTCTTCACTCCGGACCCCTTCTCCAGGTGTCAGGGAGAGGCGCCTGCAGCACCTCAGAGTCTCTCCAGAGGTGTGGAATTTACAGGAATCTCTTTTCCCGGCCGATGGGGGAGGCTCTGCAGGCCGAGGATATTTGATGGCAAATCCCCCTCGGTAGCAGGGACCAGGCCCTGCCCAGTGCTGTCCCTGCCAGCCCAGTGACTGAGCCGTGTCCCTTTGTGTCCCCACAGCTGCTGTGACCCCGTGCACCTCCCCGCGGGTGCCCCAGGCCGTCCCCATGGACCTGCGGATCGGGCAGCGCGTGGTCAAGCCCCAGGACACGGCCCTGCTGGCCCTGAAGCAGCAGCAGCTGCAGCACCAGCTCTTCCTGGCCAGCCTGCACCAGCAGCAAGTGGAGCAGCTCGCCCACCAGCACGTCAGGGTACGGGACAGGGCAAGGGGGGCCCACACCCCACTTTTGGCACAGTTTGGGGCAGGACTGGGCACTTTGGAGAGTGAATTTTGCCCCCAGAGCGCACAGTGGTGCCAGAATTAGGGCTGGCTTTGAGTTCCTGTCTCTGGGCAGGGATTCAGAGGAAGAGGCTGGAAATCCCAATGCCAAGATAGCATTCCCAGGTGAATTCCTGCTTCTCCCTGAGCTGGAACATCTGGAGGGGTTTCCAGCCAGCCCGGAGACCTCTCTGACGCAACGAAGCTGCTTAGGGAGGCAGGTGGGGGGGGTTGTGTCCGAATTCCGGGCCAAATCCCGGTCCTGCCAAGGCCCGCGGGAGGGCTGGAGCCTCCCGGGTGTCCAACCGCGCTCCAGAGCGGCTGCACGGGACCCTGCGGGCCGGGAGCTGCCCCTCCTGGGCCGCCGCTGCTGCTCTGCCCCAGTGCGGCCGAGCCACGGGCACTCAGCTTGTCTGGGAGGTGTCACCGAGCTCCGGTGCCACCCGCAGCTCCTGCCCCGCGCAGGAATTCGCTGCCGGATTTCGCTGTCGGATTTCGCTGTCACAAAAAAAAGACACGCAGCGGGATTTAGCGGGGACGGCTCCTCCGGGAGGCTTCGGAGGGAGGAAGGTGGGAGGACACGCCCAGGGAGTTGTGACCGTGCCCAGGGAGTTGTGACCGTGCCCAGTGACCATCTTCAGGCACCGAGATCCCCCTGCCCGTCCCCAGGGCCGCTCCGGGCTCAGGGCAGGGGTCAGTTCCATGGATCAGCTGGGATTTCCCTGCTATCATAGATTTTTTTCCCCCACTTTTTGTACTCAACAAAGGTTTTTATTTTTTTGCTGCGTTGCAACACGGCTCAGCTACAGCGGTGTCCAAACACCCTGAGAGGAGGCAGCGAGTGGGAACAGACAGGTTTTGAGTTTTACCGTGTCCCCGGGGAGAACAAAGCGTCCCTGGGGACCAAAACGCATCCGGTTTGTTGTGATGGAACAACTTCACACCTTCCCGTCAGCCAGAGTGACACAGGGGACTGTCCCAGACGTGCTCTGTCACCGTGTCCCTTTGCCTTGGGCGGGGAGGGCTCAGAGGGCTCCGGCCGGGGCTGGGGGGTCCCGTGCCCATGTCCTTGTCCCCCACAGGTGGCCATGGAGTCCCCGCACCGCGAGGCTGAGCCGGGGCAGCAGGAGCAGGAGCTGCGGCAGATCCTCAACAAGGACAAGAGCAAGCGGAGTAAGGGCTCCCTGCGCCCGGGGCGGGGGGCAGAGGGGCTTTGGGGAGGGAGCTCGGGGGGTTCTGCCCTTACCCAGACCAAGCTCTGTCTTCCTGTGGGGGAAAGGGGTGGGAGAGCATCCGCAGAGCTGGGCTGCAGACCCCGCTGGGACCCCCGGGCTGGGTTACAGACCCCATTGAGGTGACAGACCCCGCTGGAACCCCCGGGCTGGGTTACGGACCCCATTGAGGTGACAGACCCCGCTGGGACCCCCGGGCTGGGTTACAGACCCCATTGAGGTGACAGACCCCGCTGGGACCCCCGGGCTGGGTTACGGACCCCATTGAGGTGACAGACCCCGCTGGGACCCCCGGGATGCGTTTGCAGCCCCCCGGGCTGGGTTTTTAGACCCCACCCATCCGTCAGACCCCGCTGGGACCCCCGGCCTGGGTGCGGCCCCCGCCCAGCCGCGGTCTCCCGGCGCCCTCTGGTGCCGGCGCTGGAGGAGCTGCCGGGGTCTCGCTCCCAATTTTGGGATGCGCGGGGCTCCACATCGCACTTAATTAATGATTCATTAATTAATTAACTGTGCTCGGATGCTGGCACAGATCCGTGGAGCATCCCCGCTGTAACCACGGAGCATCCTTGCTGCAACAGACAGATCGGGAGTGGGATGGGAATGGGCCCAGCTGTGCCCTCAGGGGGTCTCCAGCCATCCTGGTGTCACTCCTGGAGCCCTGGGGCGGGGATCGTGCCCGCAGGGACCCTTCGGAGCGGCTCTGAGCCCCGTGGGGTCACTGTGGTCACTGTGGTCACTGTGCAGGTGCTGTGGCCAGCACGGTGGTGAAGCAGAAGTTGGCCGAGGTCATCCTGAAGAAGCAACAGGCGGCTCTGGAGAGGACCAGCAATGCCCCCCCTGCAGCCCTGCCCTACAGGTAAAGCACTGTCCCTCTGTCCCTGAACAGGACGTGGGACCCCCGAGGCTCAGGGACAGCTGGGAAGGGGCTCCGGCTTCTCCCCGCAGGTCTCTGGAGCCTCTGGACCCCGAGGGCCCCTCCCCTCCCATGCTCAGCACCTTCCTGCCCCCCGTGCCCAGCACTTCTCTCGACCCTCCCGAGCATTTTCCGCTGCGGAAAACAGGTAAGGCCTCGGGAATGTCCCCACGTCCCTGGTCCCTGGCCGGAGCTGAGGACTGGCCCCACGGAGCCCGTCCAGGCAGGGCCAGGACTCACCCCCTGTCCCCGGCAGCGTCCGAGCCCAACCTGAAGGTTCGCTGCAAGCCCAGAAAGTGCCTGGACCGGCGCAAGAACCCCCTGACGCGCAAGGAGAGCGCTCCCCCCTCGCTGAAGAGGCGCCCGCCCGAGGCCATCGGTGAGGGCTCTGCCTGGACGGGGCCGGGCTGGGGCAGCTCCAGCTTGCCCGGGCTCCTGTGGCACCTCTGCTTGGGGACCGTGTCCCCGGGGTTTGATGTGTCCTCCCCCGCGGACGGGGCCATGGAGTGTGGGATGGGTGAGCCGGGAGGTGTTGGTGCAGCTGCTCCCGCTGCTTTTGGGCCCCAGGGTGGCCCTACAGGGCTGGAAGTGCCCCAGGCCCGGTGTGGAGGTGGCTGCTCAGGGTTCCCACCATGGAGTGGTGCCTCCCACGCTGCGGCTCCAAGGGGGATTTGGCCCCAGGAGGGTGGGGGGCAGCAGCTGGACAGCAGTGAGGGGCTGGGTGGGGGCTGTGCCCTCACCCCGTGTCTGTCCCCTCCCAGACTCGTCCCCCAGCAGCAGCAGCACCCCCGTGTCCGGCTGCAGCTCTCCCAACGACAGCCTGCCCGCCGAGCACGGAGCTCTGCCCACGGCCCCCGGTGTGGCCCACGAGGTGAGCTCTGGTGGCTTTGGGGGCCCGGTGTCCCCTCTGGGCTCAGGGGGAGGACACGACCCCGGCCCTGAACCCCCTTCCCTGCTCTCCCTGCACCCGGGATGCCCCTCGATTCTCTGCCCCCGGATGCTCTTCCCGGCCCGGCGCTGCTCCAACACCCACCAGGGTGCATTTCCCCTCTCCCACTGGTGTCCTGTCCCCACGGGTGTCCCCAGGGCTGTCCCTGATGTCCCCTGCCCTGGTCCCTGTCTGGGAGCAGGGCACCGATGGCTCGTGTTTGGTGCAGACGCCCCTGGCCCAGCGGCTGATGATGCAGGAGAGCTCCCTGGCCCAGTTTGCCCTGCAGAGCGCGGCCTCCCTGCCGGCCATCACCCTGGGCCTGCCGGCCACCACCAGTGCCAGGGTAGGTGGCCGGGTTGTACCCCCAGCACCGGGCAGAGGGGCCTTGTGGGGCTTTCCTTTGGGTTTGGGCTTCCTGGCGCTGCCCGTGGGCACGGTGGGGACAATCCTGTGGCCTCCCGGTGCCGTGTCCCTGTGCCTGACCCTGTCCCCGTCCCCACAGGGCGAGGCTGAGCGCCGGGCCCTGCCCAGCCTGGCTCACCGGGTGCCGGTGCTCAACGGGCCGGTGCTGCAGGGCACACATTCGCCCGTCTTCATCCCGGCCAGCCTGGAGCAGCACGAGGCCAGCAGCCCCCTGTCCCCTCGGCTGCAGCCCGTCATCATCCTCGAGCCCTCAGTCACCCACGCTCCTCTGGTGGCGGGTGAGTGTCCGGCTCGGGGACGTGGGGAAAGCTGTGCTGGGCGTCCCCTCTGCCACCCCTTACCTGTCCCTGCTCTCCCCTCCAGTGCCGGGCCTGGGGACGGTCCCCTTCTCCTTCACGCCCTCCCTCATCTCTGCGGAGCGCCTGTCCCTGCCCGGCCACCACAAACCGCTGGGCAGGACCCGCTCGGAGCCGCTGCCGCAGAGCCCCAAGGCCATCCAGCAGCACCTGGTGTTCCAGCAGCACCACGCGCACTTCCTCGAGCGGCTCAAGCAGCAGACGCACCTGGGCAAGGTGAGGCCCGGCCTGGGCGTGGGGGTGGCACTGGGGGGTGCGGGGTGGCCTTGCCACCGCTGGACAGCGACTGCCGGGTGTCCCGGGGGAGGTGGCACAGACTCACAGAGGGCAGAGCTCAGGTTCCCGGCTCCCTCCTGCTCCTGCCCGAGATGTCCTGTCCCCCACCCCGGCCTGGCCTGTCCCCTGCCACCGCCCCCTGCTCATTTGTCCCCTTGGCTGCAGCGCATGGCCAAGTCCAGCGAGAAGCCCCGGCTGCGGCAGATCCCATCCTCGGAGGACATGGAGGCTGAGGGGACGCTCCCGGAGGCCGCAGCCGAGGGCGGGGACCCCACCAGGACACGCGTGGAGCCCCCCCGGCCCAGCAGCAGCGGGAAGGAGCCCGAGAGGACGCAGAAGATGGGGCAGCCCCAGGAGGAGCTGGTCCTGCAGCAGGTACAGGAGGGATGGGGAGCCCTGGGGAGGGGTGGGGACTCGGGGACCGCATCTGAGCCTGCCTGGAGCCCGGGGCAGCTCACGGGGACAGGGGCAGAGCTGCGGCCACCCCTGGTGTCAGCACAGCTGGGCATTGTCCCCAAATTCCCGGACTTTGTCCCTGACATCGCTGCTGTCACTGCAGGGCTGAGCCGGCAGGGAGCAGCAGATGCTGGGACAGTCCTGTCCTGCCCTGCCCTGCCCTGCCCTGCCCTGCCCTGTCCTGCCCTGTCCCAGCTCCGAGCAGCCGCTGGATCCAGCTCTGGACACACCGAGCAGGGCTCTGTCCCCTGTCCCCAGTCCCCTGTCCCGACCCCTCACGGTGTCCTGTGTCCCCAGGCCTTTCTGTGGGACTCCTTCCAGCGGGTGCAGCAGCAGCTCCTCAAGCGCCAGACCTTGGCCGACCCCCCCGTGGTCCCTCCCGGCCACACCGGGCACCGGCCGCTCTCCAGGGCCCAGTCGTCCCCGGCCACGGCCACCGTGTCCCTCCCTGCCCAGGACACCAAGGCGCTGTCCCTGCCCGTGCAGGAGCAGCCGCCCAAGCCACACTTCACCACAGGTACGGCCGGGCCTGGGGGCTGTCACAGCTGGGCTGGGGACAGGAGGGGTCGTGGGAATGTCCCAAGGCAGCTCCACATCGATTCTAGTCACTCCCGGACTCTTGGGAGCACCAGGAGAGAGCCAGGGGGGCCCCTTCTCCTGACCTCGAGTGGCTTTTCCAGGCAGGGTTTGCCCGCCTGGCCCCGTGGCTGCATCCCTGGGCCACCTCTCCTGGGAATGCAAGGCAGGATGTGCTTCCAGCAGCTTGGGGAGAGAGGCCACAGGGATTTAGGGCAGAATCTCCCAGGTCTGGGGCAGAATCTCCCATGGTTTGAGGGAGGTTTCAGTCAATATTTGGGGGTGTTTGGGGTCTTGGAGCCCCTGCCGAGGAGCTGAGGGAGCAGCTCTGCAGCTCTGGCGATGCCTGGCAGGGCTGGTTTACGACTCGGTGATGCTGAAGCACCAATGCTCCTGCGGGGACAACAGCAACCACCCCGAGCACGCCGGGAGGATCCAGAGCATCTGGTCCCGGCTGCAGGAGCGGGGCCTGCGCAGCCGCTGCGAGGTGAGCTGGGAGGGGGCTGGCCCCGCCTGCATCGCTCCCGGTCCCACCCCTCATCGCTCCCGGTCCCACCCCTCATCGCTCCCGGTCCCACCCCTCATCCCTCCCGATCCCGCCCCTCATCCCTCCCGATCCCACCCCCCATCGCTCCCGATCCCACCCCTCATCGCTCCCGATCCCACCCCCCATCCCTCCCGATCCCACCCCTCATCGCTCCCACCCCTCATCCCTCCCGACCCCACCCCTCATCCCTCCCGATCCCACCCCATCCCTGCTGCCCCCACCTCTCCTCTCCCCGTTTTTCACCATTTCCTTGGTGATTCCCGTGCCTGGTTGGAGCGTCCTGGTCTCACCATCTCCACCTGGGACGGCAGCAGTGCCGGCCTTGCTGGAAGCTGGGCGCAGGGAGAGGCTGATCCCCCCAAACCAGGGCCTTTTGCCAGCTCAGTGCCAGTTCCAGTCTGGTAAAACCCTGCCCTGGTCCGGCTGGGCTGGCTGGCTGCGGGGAGGGGGTGCTGGCAGCTCCTTCCTGGTCCCTGACCGTAATTTGGGGGTGCTCAACTTCCAATCCGAGGGGTCCTGACCCTTTGCAGCTGCCCCCCACACGAGCTGCGGCTGCACGGGGACAGCAGGACGGGCCACCCTCGCCCCCGGGGGCTGGCACACACCGGGGGGAAGCCCCTGCGTGTCCCCCCCGGTCACAGCCGTGTCCCACAGTGCCTGCGGGGCCGCAAGGCCACCCTGGAGGAGCTGCAGTGCGTCCACAGCGAGCGCCACGTGCTCCTCTACGGCACCAACCCCCTCAACCGCCTCAAACTGGACAACGGGAAGCTGGCAGGTGGGTCCCCATCCCGCCATCCCCCGGCCCTGCTCACCCCCAGCCCTGGGAACGGCTCCCAGCAGCTCCCCTGGATGCTGGGCCCAGCCTGGCATCCCCAGCCCCATTTTCCCAGCCCTGAGGTCCCCACTGTCCCCTCTCTCCGCAGGGATCTTGTCCCAGAGGACATTCGTGATGCTGCCCTGCGGAGGGGTGGGGGTGAGTGCTGCATCCCTGCCCCGGGTTTTGGGAGGGGTGGGGGTGAGTGCTGCATCCCTGCCCCGGGTTTTGGGAGGGGTGGGGGTCAGGACTCCATCCCTGCTCTGGGTTTTGGGGCAGGGCTGTTCCTTTTTGGCCCCACCGGGGGTCTCAGAGCAGCTCCCGAAGCCTCCAGGCTGCCCAGGTGGGGGGGGTTGATGGAGGTGTTGGATCAGAGCTGCTCCCGGTCCTTGGAAGGTCTGAGCATCCCACTCTGGAAGGGGATCCTTGATCCAGAGCTCCCTGAGCCGTTCCCAGGGCATCAGGAGGGGCTGGCAGGACGGGGGTCCCCACTGAGGGAGGGCAGCGGTGACATGGGGACAGGAGCTCGTCCCTTCTCCCCAGCGCTTCCGAGGCCTCTCCATTCCCGGCTTTCCCTCCTGGTTTCTCTGCATTCACTGCCTTCTCCTCTCTTCCTCTCCCTGTCCCTGTCCTCTCTCTCTCTCTCTCTTTCAGGAAGGGGCTCCCTCGGTGCCTTCCTGCTGCCTCTTCTGGTTCTGCTCCTCTCCTTGCCCCCCGTGCTGGGCACCAGCTCTGCTTTCCCTGCTCTGCCTCCCCTTCCCTGCTCTGCCCCCCGCCCGTTCCCGGGGCTGGAGCTGCCCCCTCTGGGCACGGGGAGCTCACACATGGCCCCGATCAGAAGAGACTTTGAGTTTTCCGGCTCTGACGTGGTGCTGATCAAACCAAGATGTTTGGTTAAACACTAAAATAAGATAAAGAAGGTAAAGGAGGGGGCTGGGCTGGGGCTGTGGCAGGAGGAGGATGTGGGGTGGCCCAGTGGCACCCAATGGCACAGGACACCAACCCCTGACGGGTGAGGCTGCGACTGAGATGTCCCCTGGTGCTGTGGCCCCAGCTGAGCAGTGTCCCCCCTTCCAGGTGGACAGTGACACCATCTGGAACGAGCTGCACTCGTCCAACGCTGCCCGCTGGGCCGCTGGCAGTGTCACCGAGCTGGCCTTCAAGGTGGCCACCAGGGAGCTGAAGGTAGGTGGTGGCTTGGGGGGGTCCCAGGGCTGCGTGCCGCTGGGGATGCGGTGCGTGTGTGACCCTGGCGGTGGCAGCTCTGACCCCTGACCTTTGCTCTGTCCCCAGAACGGCTTCGCCGTGGTGCGGCCGCCCGGACACCACGCCGATCCTTCCACGGCCATGTAAGGCCCCTCCCCGAGGCACCTGGGCAGCCCCAAAAGCAGCTCCTTGGCTCAAAACCAGCCCCCAAATAACCCCCCCGGGAGCCATCCCTGCCCAGGCCCGGGGGAAGGGAAGGGGGCTTGGGAAGGGCCCCGGAGGTGACTCCCACCCCTCTTCCCAGGGGATTCTGCTTCTTCAACTCAGTGGCCATCGCTGCCAGGCAGCTGCAGCAGAAGGGGAAACTCAGCAAGATCCTCATTGTGGACTGGGTGAGTCCTGTCCCCTGTCCCCAGCACATCCCTGCCCTCCCCAGGACATCCCCAGGAGCCGTGCCCGCTCCTGCTCCTTGTGGGAACGTGGCTGGAACCCCCCGGCGTTGTGGGGCTGGGGGAGCAGGAGCAGATCCTGGGCTGGGGGACCCAGACCCGCCTGGTTTTGGCCACGTGAGGCTCTTGGGCCACCCTGCAGCTGTCAAAATCCTGTCCCAACGCCCTCCCTGCAGGACGTCCACCACGGCAACGGGACCCAGCAGATTTTCTACAGGGACCCCGAGGTTCTCTACATCTCCCTGCACCGCCACGACGACGGGAATTTCTTCCCGGGCAGCGGAGCCGCCGATGAGGTGAGAGGGGGCTCTGG